>NC_040085.1:39089344-39392374 GCF_003369695.1 Bos indicus x Bos taurus
AAGGAGGGCCTGGCCTAGAGACAGCCAAGCTCGGACTTCAGAGCCCAACTGAAGAGTGAGTTGTCAGGCTCTCAGCTCACCCCAGACCTCTCTGCCCTGGGCCCACCTGCTGTTATGGCTGGATCTGGGTTGGAAAGGAAGCATGGTTGCAACCAGTCAAATTCTACCCATGTTTTAATTTAAAAATACATACTTAAATTTCCTTACACCTCAGTTTCCTCATCTGTAATATGGGAACACAGACATTTACTTTGAAGTGTGTTGTGAGGATTAAATGAGGGAACAACAGCAGGTGCCCCAGTGTTTGTAGCAGTGACATAATCAAGGGCTTGTCTGGGGTGGGGGGCAGGGTCCACTCTGAGATCACACGTGGAGGGAAAAGAGCCCCAGAGCAGTCCAGAGGACTGCATCGCACCTCATCGAAAGCCTTGTTCTTGCCTCGATTGATTCCTTCGTTGAGGGCTTTGATCCAGGATTCCTTCTCCTCCCCACTGGGTGCCTGGAATTTGATGTCACTGACCTGCAACAGGCATGGGTGTGAAGGATGGCAGACATTTATAAGGGTTCACACTTGGGGTCTTAGGGAAACTTCCCACCACAGCCCGAAGTCTACATTCCCACAGCTGGTCAGGAGCAAATCAAAATCATCCCCATATCAGGTCTCACACGGGGGCTCCAGAGCAAGGGAGGAAACAGACCCATCAGAGAACAGCCTCTCCATGTATACAGCCGCCAGGGATTTGGATTCAAATCAGCCTTGCCCAGACCTGTTCTCACCCTCTGTGACTCCCCCAGACTGCAGCCTGACCTCTGAGATTTCGCTGGGAAGTAGGAATATAGGCCCAGTCTACGTCTGCCAGACTGAGTACAACGGCACAGGCGACAGGCGTGAGGGCGGCCATCAGAGAAGGCCCACCAGAACAAGGGCCGCCGACAGCTGCCCAGGGCCCACACCCAGTCCTGGCCAAGTGAAGAGTCCCAGG
Source organism: Bos indicus x Bos taurus (assembly GCF_003369695.1). Classification (NCBI taxonomy): domain Eukaryota; kingdom Metazoa; phylum Chordata; class Mammalia; order Artiodactyla; family Bovidae; genus Bos; species Bos indicus x Bos taurus. The sequence goes on from NC_040085.1 coordinate 39,090,328, forward strand.
GTCTCCGTTCTGGCCTTGAACCATGAACTGAAAGAGAGAAAGAGTCTTAGGGGGCCCATTTCAGCCCCCTCATCATACAGATAAGGCTCATCAGAGAGATGGGACTTGGCCAAGGCGGCCGGAAGTAACCCCATGGCTCAGCCTCACATCCCCTCTCACTGAACCCCACGCCACAGGTCCCTTCCCACCTCAGGCAGGAGCTCCAAGCTCCTACATTAGAATCAGAGGCAGCTCAGAGAGGCCCCTCCTGGCCAGCCCCCAAGGTCAGACAGGAAACAGTGGAAGGAGTGAAGCCACTCAGAATGAGGAGCTGCCTTCCGTGGCGGACACAGCAGTAGGGCCCCTGAGCCAGACAGACCAGCACTCACAGCTGGCTGACCCTGCACTTCAGGGAGCTGTGAAGATCAATGATGTAGCAAAGCGTTAAACGTGGAAGTGGGCACAGACAGGGTGCTCAGTCATAGGAACTGTCATCATTTCTCTCCTGCACAAAACAGTCCTAATTTCCTTCTCTGGAAAAAGGGATGCCACTGCCTGCTACAAGCCAATGCTGAGGGAACTGAACACCCTGCTGACTCAGTGGTAAAGAATCCGCCTGCCAGTGCAGGTAATGCGGGTTCGATCCCTGGGTCTGGAGGATCCCCTGGAGGGGGAAATGGCAACTCACTGGGAAATCCCATGGACAGAGAAGCCTGGTTCACTACAGTCCATGGGGTCACACAAGAGATGGGCAAGACTTAGCAACTAAATAATAACAAAGCCAGGGCCTGGCACATAGTGGGTACTCAGTAAGTAGTTACTGAATGAACAGCTCATCAATGAATGAGCTGGCCCTTGGTTCCCGTTTTGGGGCCTCTCCCAACTCTCTGACCTCGAGATGCCCTAGTTCTTTGTCGGGCAGGTCACCAGCTGCCCATCCCGGCCCGGGTATTGGATCGTGCCTTCCCTCCTGCCGTTCTCCTGGTTATGTAACACCCGGCCCGCCTGGCCCCCTCAGCATCCTCGTTATATAACTTCCTCCTGGCTGCCTCTGAGTTCTCCTCATACAGGGCCCTGGTCCCACCCACCTCCCCACGCCAGGCACAGCCAAATGCTCATTTGCATGACCAGGGTAAATTCGATCCTGGCAGGAGATCGGCAGCTAAGTCAGAAACCCCAGGGCACCTTGGCAACTGCCTCAGCCCAGCCATCAGGGCTGCTCAGGGCTCAGGAAGGGACAGCACTGCATCTGAGCTCTGAAAGGGCCCGCTCAACCCTTTGATGGGGTTTGCGAGTACGGGGGCCCCAGGCAGCCCAACAGCCCAGCTACTGTCCCTGCTTGCAACCCGAGTCAGTGGGGTGGGGCCCCTGCCTGGTGCAGGACTTAGCATCCCAGACAGCTTGAGAAGCATACACTTGAACTCAGAAAAAGATGCAGCAAGAGTGGGGCAGAGAATGAGCACTGGCCGAGGAGTCAACATCAGAGTTCTAGTCCCACTAACCTGCAATGAGAACTGCAAGGGTCTCTTTACTAATTGGGGCCTCAATGGGACAAAAAATTCAACCACTGCACCCAACCCAAACTGTAACTCTTTTCCATTGGCCAGCCCACCTAAGCAGGCTGGGGGGAGTGTGCCAGCCCAGGGGTTCCCAAGGAGAAGGAATACGAAGTTATACAGGACCTAGCCCCACCCTAAAGAACCCAGTAATCCTGCCTGAATGAGCTAGGCATCAGAATAGAGACAGATAGAAGGGTGATCAGAATAGGGACAGAAGACCAAGAAGTTGCTCCTCTTGCCCCACCCCCACCCCACATCCTGAAGAGCCACAGGCTGTACAGATGGTCCCTCCCCAAGCCTTCCCAAGAAGCCCCAGGGCACAGGCCCCGCCAGGAGTTCACCGCCAGGAGTTCAGAAGCTAACAGGACTGGACACAGAGAAGGCCCACTTGGCTGGGAAAGGGGGGAGGACAAAATGGCAGAGAGGAAAGAAGTGGGAGGGGGAGAGAGGAGGCAGGAAAGAGGAAAGGGCCAAGCTGGCTGAAACCAGTGGGGCAGCAAGGCCCAGCAGAGGCCACCCTGCTTCCTGGCAGCGTCTGCCTGTGACCTCATGGCAGGGGTGTGGGGACGGGGAGGCAGGAGGGAGAGGGGCATGCAAGACACTGGAGTCTTTGTTTATTTGATTAGAGGGGAAAAAAGGCGGCCTCAGGACCAGACAGCCGGGGTCATGTGACCTCCTGGCCAGCCTGTGGCCTCACTGAGGACGGGAACACCCAAGGCGATAGGAGAGGAGGGTGAGAGGGTGCGGGGGAGCTGGGAGCGGGGGAGCGGTGCTCTGTGCAGTCCACCATCTGATCTCTGGAGAGCCCCCACTCTCTGTGTGAGCTCCTGGGGTACCAAGGGTCAGGGTCCCTTGAGCTGAAACAAGGGTGGGCTGTGTTCCCACTACCCAGTAGCCCCCACCAATCACGCCACAGCCCCAACTCCCCAACTCACTGTCCTGTTCCTAGAGTCACCCAGAGCCAACCTGAACTCCTGGCTTCACTGGGGGATGAAAGGGAGGGTGTTGGCAGAAGCAGCTGAGAACACAGCTGCATAAACAGGCCGCTTACTCGGAAGGTGATGTCCCACCCTGAGTGAGGCCTGAACCACCTAGCCCACCATCAGCTGGTTCTCAGAGAAACGAGGCGGTCCACAGAACGGCACTGGCAGAGGACAGAGATGCAAGACCCCTCTGCCTACATCCACAGGCGCTCACCAAGGGACACACAGACGCAGACAACTCCTGGGCCAGGCGAGCACTCTCCTGCACACAGAGGTGCACACACGGGCCTCAGGCACACAGGCCAACCTTCCCACACAGCGCACTCTACACATCTCCCAAACACACACACACACAAATACAGCACCACTCAGAGGGAAAGTGCACCTCCAGAACAGGGTAGGGGTTCTAGGGCCTGAAAGACCAAAATATGGCTGCTCTCCCCATCTTCCTCATGGAACCCTAAGCAGCAGAAGTCAAGTGAAACCTGCCCCTGACCTTGGCACAACCCCATCCCTGGGATCAGAGCTTCATGCTTCCTTGCTCCCACCTACCACTGAGTGGGACAGAAGGTTATTGAGTCAAGCCATCATGGTCTCGCCCCGGGGACCATAGAGGACTGGGCTCCTGGCCCTTAAAGCTATGAAAGAATCAGAATGGCCTGGGGCAAGCCCAGACCAGGCCCGCTCCCCAGCACCCAGCTTCTGTGACTCAGCCCCTCTCTGCGAGGCTCCACATGACGAGCAGAGGCTGGGGTGAGGCACGGCCCGGCTGCAGATGGGCGCGAGCTGGCGAGCAGCACTGTGCACACCAGCCTCCTGACATCTGTGAAATTCTGCCACATGGCAACACCCACCCAGACTCCCTGCCAGAGATGAGGGGTGCAAACAGCGAACTCTGTCCATGTACATAGCCTGTCCCAGGGAATGAACCTCTCAGGCAAGAGACTTCCTCCAGTTTTAGCCAAGAAAGGACAACCGCAAAAGGAAGAAGGCTGGAGCTGTGGGTCTGAGCATTGAAGCTAGGATGGAAGGTAGGAGGGGTGGCCCACCCAGGAAGGCCTGGGATGAAGGAAGGGTGTGGTTGCCCGACTCTGGCAGGGTGCCGAGGTCTGGTGGGGTGAAGACCTCATCCCTACCCTTCCTGCCTCAGCCCCTGGCCTCCTGTGTCCAGGCGGAGGGAGAATGCCAAGGGCCCACCTCTCAAAGACTACTTTTCAACTACAGCCCTCAGGGCCTAGAAGGGGAGACGGTAGTGGAGCTCTCGGCAGAGCCCTAAACGCACCTCTATCAACCAGGGGCTGGGGGGATCCAAGACAAAAACAAACCAAAGGTCCCACCACAGCAGAACCTGGGTCTGAGCCTCCGCCACACTGAACAGAGACCCATCAGGCTTGCATCCTGGGGCCCAGACTGTTTCAAGAACCTTCCAGGGTGACCTTCCCCAGCAGACCCTGGCCTGGAGGGAGGTCAGCCAGCAGCGGGCTCAGCCCTACCTTGTTCCCCGGGGACCGCAGCAGGATAAAGCGATGCTTCCGCTTGAGGAGGGCACGAAGGTCCTGGCACTTCTCATAGCTGCCCAGCTCCACTGTCTCCACACACTTCTGCTCATCCTGGGAGGGAGACAGAGGGAACACAGTAAGCGCCAGATGCCCCTAGACCCTCAAACACCCAGGCCCGCCCCAGAGCCTGATCCCACTCAATGAGGGCATTGCTTGGTCAGAGGGGGCCCTCAGGCTGCCAATCAACCACCAAGAGGTGGCATTCAGACCCGGCAAGTAGACGATGTTCAGTCCACACTGGTTGGAGGGATGTCCTCAAAGCTCTCCATCCATATAAGAAATGGGCTCTCAGCACAAAGGTAGGTAGCAGGATTGATTCAGATATGCCTAAGGCCAAAGGAGGAAATGGGGGAAGCTGGAAGGGCTTAGGCAAGTGTGCCTGGGAGTCCGTGCAGGCCCAGAAGCCAGGCAGAGATCAGTGCAAGAGGTGGCCTGGAAGGAGGAGCAAGTTGAAAGGAAAAAAAGGCTTTCCAGGTAGAGCCACAGAGAGAAGCTGTTTGGGGCTATAAGACCTGACTTCACCACAGTGATCCGGAGTTGACTTCCCCACTGGGCATCTTCCTCTTCTGACCCTTCACCTGGGGTGAGAGGCCACTCTCCGTGGCCAGCACAACAGACAGGGCAAGAGCTCCTTCAAGAGCATCCCGAGCCTGTCACCATGAGGATTCATCACTAGTAGGGCTGGTGGCCGGACAGTGACCAGTCTCTTCTTGGCCACCTCTGGACACTGCCCGGGCCACCTTCCCTCACGCCAGCCCTGGCTCTTGAGTGTATTCTCCTCCTGGGCTCCACCCGCCAGGGGCCTCTCCAGCAAGTGGCCTGGGACATGCTCCTCCCTCAGTGGTGATCAGCTGCTTCCTATTCTGGGGAAGACCAGGCTGAGACAGCTTCCTCAGTGTGTCACACTCTCCCCCTGGAGACTCCAGGGAAGTAGTTGCATGCCCTGGGAGACTGGCTGGCAAGTGAAGTCAACTCTTGCTGTTGACACCATGCAGAGCCAGCAAGAGCATCCAACCAGGGACCACTTCAGGGCTCTGCAGTTTTGGGTGGAATATCTGGGAGGGAGGCAGTTGACTCGATTCTTTGCAGAGGAAATACCCCAATTTCCCTCCATGATAATTCTCACCTACGAAGAAACCCTGACACTTAGCAAGCCCTTTTGCTTCCCTGATTTTCCAGAGTCCCTCAAGCACCCTGAAATCCTAGAATCCCAGGATTTGCCTCATTTTATAGAGAAAAAGACCCACTCCAGTGTTCTTGCCTGGAGAATCCCAGGGACGGGGAGCCTGGTGGGCTGCCGTCTATGGGGTCGCACAGAGTCTGACACGACTGAAGTGACTTAGCAGCAGCAGCAGCAGCATAGAAAAAAAGAATGAGACCTGAAGGCAAAGGGAACTGCCCTAGGGCACAGACCCAAATATGGGCTTCCTCAGTGGCTCAGCAGTAAAGAATCCACCTGCAATGCAGGAGACACAGGAAATAGGGGTTTGACCTTGGGTCAGGAAAATCCTCTGGAAGAGGACATGGCACCCACTCCAGTATTCTTGCCAGGAAAATCCCATGGACTGAGGAGCCTGGCAGGTGACAATCCATAGGATCACAAAAGAGTCAGACCTGAGTGAGCAACCTACCACACATAGACCCAAACATAGGAGCAGTGCCAAATGGAAACACACATCCTCTGACTTCCAAGCCAGAGCCCGTTTAGCACGCCACACTCCTTCCAGCCAGAGCCAGAGGCTGGACAGTGGCCCTAGCAGCAGGTTGCTCTGCACTCACTAGTGGTCCTCCAGGTGTGGTACCTGGGCCAGCAGCAGTCGCATCACCTGGGGACTTGTCAGAAATGCTCATCCTCAAGCCCCCACCCTATTGAATCATAATCTTGGGGGAATGTGCCAGCAATCTGAGTTTTAACAAGCCCTCCAGGTGATTCTGATATTTGCAAAAGCTTGCAAAGCTCTGCCCTACACCAGAGATTCTCAACCTTGGTGGTACCTGGTAGCTTTAAAAATCCCCATGCCCAGGCAACATCCCAGACCAATTACATTAGGATCCTTGGAGGACAGAGCCCAGACATTAGTATTTTCCAAAGCAGATGACTGTACAGCTAAGGTTTGTAACCACTGACCTACTCTCTCTTCAGCCCCTCAGGGAAAGGGCAATAGGTAGCCAGGGTGACCTGTCTCTCCCATCTAGATTCAAACAAGTATCTTTTCCCATTCCTGCCTCCATGCACCTCTTTCCAATCCTTAGTCTTCAATCCACTGCAAGTGTCCACACTCAACAAAAGGCTGGTAAAATCCACCTGCTCCAGGAAGCTGCCCTGCTCTCCCACACAAGCCTGAGCCCCAGTGCTCTCTCTCCTCTGACATTCCCCATCTGCAGGCATCTTACTAGGCGCTAGGGACACGCTGTCATGGGGAAGGACATCCTAACTCCCTGGAGCCACCGCTCTCCACCTCTGTTGCCTGTGTCTCCTTTCTGTTCCCCTGCCAGTGTCCTATAAGGAGCAGCGCTCCAGAGGAAAAGTTTGCTAAACTGAATGCCTGACTCAGAGCAAGACTCCAGGTTTCTTCCCTCCGATCCCAGAGAGAGATCCTCACCTACCTACCCCATGTGCACAGGCCTCCCCACACTGGGAAGATAACTGGGCCAAACACACCCTCCTCTGTCTGGAAACAAAAGGTCAGTCCATCTCCACCACCCAGTTCCCCACCGCTGCCTGACCTGGGTCTCCTCTCAACCTGAATCGCTGAATCATCTGGCCCTTCTGCAGCTCAGAAAAATCGGATAATCCAGCAGGCACTGGGCGGGGACAACACTTTTGGAATGTCAGCCTCACTGACAGCAAAGAAACAGCCAAGAGTCATTCGCACTCGCCTAGTTCCTTACATCAGAAAGGGGAATTGAACATTTCTCAATTCCCTCTCCTGTGCCAAGCTCCCCCACCCCCGAGTACTAAGTTCTTGAAACCGCCTTGAGGTTTTTAATAGTGTTTTTTTTTTTAAGCGTGATTTAGACTTTTAGTGTTTAGGGGATGTGAAATCCTTCCTGCTTCCCAGACGCGCCCAGATGTAGAGAGGTGGCCCAGGACAAGGCTGGCAGCACCTGACGAGCTGACAGCTGGGGGCCTGTCATCAATTCTTATGGTAGCTGGAACTGGAGGAGGCTGTGACAGCCCTCTTTACTTATAAAAATAGCCCCCTGCAGCCACTACAGCATATCCTGATTTGGTGGCAGTGCAGAACGTCTGGGGACTGTCTGCACAATTCACCCCCTTGGCCTTCTCTGGCTGTTTCTCTGACACCCCAGCTCCACAAGCCTGGGGACTCAGCCAGGAAAGGTGAGGTGCATCTCAAAGGCAGCTCCTTTAAATGCCTAGCTCTCTCTTGGCCTGGGACAAGGACGAATTGACCAGGTCAGCCTGAGGCACACCAACAGGCGCTGATGGGGAACAGGCAGGATCCCCATTCCCCTGCCCCCAGCCCAGTTCTTCCCCACATACCCATTCGTCAGAGGCACACAGCAATAGCCCTCTTACATCCTCAACCCCAAAACACAAAGAGCATTCCCAAGTAAAGACCACCTTTTCGCCCAAGGTCTTCACCCAGAACTTTATCAACACTGACTCAACACACAACTTCCACATGCTGGGTTGTCTAAATTCCAAGCCTTCCAAAATGAAAAGGGGCACGAGTCTGAAGTGGAAAGATGCGGGGACTGTGAGAGGCACAAGGACAGCAAAAGAGGCAACCGGAAGGTTGATGTTAAAGGAGAAAGAAAAGCTGAAAAGTACAGTCCGGCAGTAGGAACAGCTGGCTCACCAGTGACTGAGTCACTAAGGAAGACTGTTTAGGCCAGCATCTTCTGCTGAAGCAGGCAGACAAGAATATCCAACATATTTTAGAGCAGCGGTCCCCAAACTTTTGGTCACCAGGAAACTATTTTGTGGAAGATCACTTTTCCGTGGAGCAGCGGTAGGAGGATGGTTTTGGGGTGATTCAAGCACGTTTCGTTTACTGTGCACTTTATTTCTAATCTAATGCTGCCGCTGATCCAACAGAGGTACCGGTCCTTGACCTCAACGTTGGGGCACCCCTGTTTTAGAGGACTTCCATAAAAAACAAGTTTTAGAGTTTACTTGCTGGCATAGCTGGATGGAGAGCTCCCTGACTTTGGGTCTAGATCTGACCTTCTTTTACTGAGACGCACAGGATCTGGCCACCCTGGGCCTCAGGATCCTCCTCTGTAGCATGTGACATGACGGCTGCTCTTCAGGGACTGTCGTGAGCATCGTCCAAGAAGTTGCTGTGAAGTTGCTCAGTCGTGTCCGACTCTTTGCAACCCCATGGACTGTAGCCCACCACGCTCCTCCGTCCAGGGAATTTTCCAGGCAAGAGTACTGGGGTGGGTTGCCATTTCCTTTTCCAGGGTATCTTCCCAACCCAGGGACTGAACTCGGGTCTTCCACATTGCAGGCAGACGCTTTACCATCTGAGCTACCAGGGAAGCCCATAGTCCAAAAGGGGTAGGCAAGATCGCCAAACAAGAATGAGAAGTAAGTATTATTTCTACTCTCGTTACTGAGTCGAGCAAGCTTCAGTTTTCTGGAAACTTCACGTAAGTGGAACCTAGCCCCGGGACAGCAAGCTGCAGAGTAGGTGGCCAGCTGAGGAGATGCACGCATCCCTACCCACATACACCTCAAAGAGCCCTCATCTGGGAGCCCTACACGTACATCTAGAGGTACTGCCTTTGCACTGCACAGGCCCAGAGAAAACCAGGCACTTGCCCAAGGTTGCACAGCACGTCCAAAGTGAAACAACGGGCCAGGATCCCTTTCTGGCCTGGGCTGCCCTCACTTGGCTCCCCAACGCAGAACACTCAGACTCAGGAGCAGGCCGGTCCTTACCTCATTCTCGTAGACCAGCAACTGGGCCTGGCAGAGGAGCAGGTAGCGGTCCTTCCAGAGCCCTAGGAAGCCCCCGCTGCTCTTCTTGATCCAGCCAGCCTTGTCCGCCGTCTGCGCACTCCGAGGCTTCTGGCCCCCCTCCTTCACACCCTATAACAGAGCATTCGGACACACCATGAGGGCTGCTGCCCGGAGGCCACACGGAGATGTATCCCTCTGCTGGATATCACCTTACGTGAATTTCCCCCCCCAATCCCTGAGGCAGTTACTCTCAATCCAGTATCAGAGATGGAAATAACAGCAGCCACAATAATAACCACAGGCACCGTATATTGAGTCACTGTATTATGTTTTACACAAACTGCCTAATTTAACCCATGCAGCTACCCTCCTGGATGGTAGCATCCTCATCCACATATCACTGCAGACTGAAGCTCCGACAGGGGACGTGACTTACCAGAGTCACACCACTGGAAGGACAAAATCAGAATTCACACTGGGCCTCTGACCTCGCATTCCCCTCCACTATTCTGCTCCCCGTGTATTCATTCAACCACGTCAACACACGTGGTACTGAGCACCCACAATGTCAAGGATGCTGGAGTAGGCAGGGAAGAATAAAAATAACACATCTCTGCCCTTTCAGAACTGGCAATGCAGGGAAGGAGGAGCTGAACAAATAAACACCAGAGATAAACACACGAACAAGTGTGAAATGCTATGAAGCTATCAGTGAGAGTTAAGTGAAGAGGAGGGAGTAAGACAGGATGGTGGGGGACCTGGGTCAGGTCAGGGTGGCATAGGCCTCTCAGAAAAAAGGATGTCCAAGCAGGATCAGAAGGATGGGAGGAGGCAGGCAGACAGAATGCTAATCTTCCTCCTCACTCCTGCCTTTCCAGAGAGCCCTCTCGGCAGCCCCTGCGTCCGGCCCCAAAGCAGAAGGTTCCACTGCCCTCATCCATGCCCCAGGTCAGGACTTTAGCGCAGCCACCCCACTTGACGAGGGCTGCCTTCAACCAGAGGCAGGTACAGGAGGTAAACTCAAACCCTTCTCGAGGACATAGCAGCCACCCTGGAGCCTTCAGGCCAGTCACTGACATCTCGTGCCTCTTGGTTAGCCACCTAGGTAGCTGGGTGCCAGGTATATGCCTACCAGGTGGGGCCAAATTCACATTTAGTACCCTGCACCCAGTACTGTTTCTTTACACCTAATGGGTGCTTGAGAAAACCTGTGAAATGAAAATAAAAATACACCCAGTTTGCTAACCACTTTGCTTCAATGACTGGTACCCACAGTGCTGAGTGTGAAGGGGAGGGTGGAGGAGAAGGGGCTAAGAGCATGTCAGAATCTACAGGATGCTAGAAGGAAATCAGCACTGACTAATTTTGACTACTTTATAATTTACATAAAGCTTAAAAAGGGGGGCTCCAGTTAAAAGGAGCACATCTCTCCCCAGAGATACCCTGTGGCCACCAATGCTGTTAGAAGGACAAGTCCAGAGAGAAGACCGGTGAGCTGTCAGGAGTGGGGCAGGGCATGGCCTCCCTGAGCTCCATCACAGCAGGGAACCCCCAGTCTGGTCCTTACTGTGGCCCCCTCCCCCACTGCACTGCACACTCCGCTGGTTAGGAGTCTGAGCTTTGAAGCCCAAGCCACACAGACCAGAGGCAAGTCACATGATCTCTCTGAGCCTCAGTTTCTTCATTGGTGACATGCTGATATTTACAAAAGTTGCAAGGACTGTAACTCTGTGAGGCTGGGGATTTTTGTTTTGTTTACTGTTGTATCCCCAGTGGCTAGACAGTGTCTGGTACACAGTAGGTGCTCAATAAATGTTTGTTGCTAAATAAAAAGATACAACATATAAAGCAATGCCTAGGACCCCTAAACTTAGTCAATGGCAGCTGTCACTGTTACTGTTGTCACTGCCTTTCCCTCTGCCTCTCAGGGACCCTGTCCCTGCCTGGTTCAGAATTCAAGACAAGACCTATCTGGGCTCAGCTGCTGGGCCTCAATGCCCCCAGGAGCTCCAGGAATATGAGGTGCCCCCTAAAGATCTCTCTCTAACTTATAGATGGCAAGAGAAATGGAGAAGTGGAATAGTCCCAAATGGTGTTCCCGGATGGAGGATGAGGAAGTGAGAGGCTTGCTGACAGGCTAGTTATGAGCCACCCTTATTAGGAGAAAGGACTTCGGGGCCCTTTGACAAGAAGGGGGGCTCTAGCATCCTACTATGCACCCAAAGCCCCATCCTCATCACTTGTGTTCAGCCCTATGGGCTGTGTGACCCATTGAGGCCTTCTCCACTCAGGGACCCCTGCAAGCTGGCCTAGGCCCAGGGCTGGAGGGGAAGAAGTGGGACAAGGGAAATCCCACCCCCACATTTGACATGTCACACCCCTCCATTAGCAACTACAGCAGCTGGCCACCCCCCCACCCCCACCCTGCCTGCAGACTTAGGCTTCTCTTACACAAGACTGCAGAGCAGCAGCCCAGATCTCCCACCTCTGAGCTCCAAACTTGCCTCCTGTTTCCAGGGGCCCACCCACGACCCCATGGGATCTCACAGCCCCTCTACTTGTGACCTCTCCTGCCTGCCTCACCGACAGCCCGAGATGTGAAAACTTCCTGCCAGCTGGAAGCTCCGGGGGCGAGGCTGGAAGCTTGTGTCCTGATGCATCCTCTTTGCAAGTAGCAGAGCAGCGTCCAGTGACTGCCATGACCGTATGAGCCAGAAGCAAGTCCAGAGCCTTCAGGGATGTGGATATCAGCATGGGGCTGAGACAAGGCACTCGGGGATGGGGGTGACAACTGAGGGACTGGAGGTGGTACAAACCCAAGCCCGTAGGTGGGTCTCCTGGCCAGGAATCAGTCACAGCAGATACCAGCATACAGGCCTGGCTGGAGGTCAGAGTCCCGCTACCCTTCACCCAGTCCCTCTCCTGCCCCTCAGACACTCTCCCACGAGGAGGCTGGCTATCTATGTCCCAGTAAGTTTTAATAAGTGGCCCTTCCCCTTGGTAGGGCTCAGAGGGGAGGTTTTGTCCTGCTCACCCCAGTTTCTTGGCCTCCTCTCTCACTGACCAGCTGACCACTCTTCTTCCTATTTCGCCCTCTCTTCTCCCCCGCATCCTCACTCAAGCCCCTCCCCGTGCCCACCGTGAGCAGCTTCTGAGGCACCCCTGGGCACCAGCCTGGCTCTGCTTTGCCTGAAAGGGGAGGGTCTCTGGGTCATTTGAAAGAAGAAAGGTCAAAGAAAGGTCAAAGAAAGGAAAAGACATCAGGTCAGCCCAGCCCTGTGCACAGAAAGGAACCATGCCAGGGAGAGACAGACCAGCAGAAAAGAACTTGCTGGCACCTCACATCACAGAAAGCGTGGGATAATGACCTTTGCTCTTGAACTGGTCTAAACCCCATGATGCTCTGACCAAACTCTGTTAAGAACCCACCATGTCAGAGCCCTGTGATGGGGCAATCAGAGAGAGGAAGCACAGGCTCTGCGTGGGGAACTTCCAGTCCGATGGGCACAACACAGACCCCGCACAAGGGAAACCCCCAGTCTGGGGGCTGGGTGGGCACCCTCTGCTTGAGAGGATCCCAGTCCGTTGGGAGGGCTCCAGCACCTACCCAGACGGGTACCCAGTCTTGGCTCTCTGGTACGGCAAGGGCTTGGCATTAGTTTGGGAAGCCCTTGCAGAAGGAAGGGTTTTGGCAGGATTGTGAGAAAGGAGACACATATCTTGGCCCAGAGAAGGGCATCAAAGACCCTACATTTTCAACCCCTTCACTACAGGATGAGAAGTTGCAGGCCAGAAAGAGTCGAAGATTAGCTCAAGGTCCCAAAACCTGTACTGGGACAGGCCACTGCCCTGCCACTCTCTAGATGGGTAAGGGCAAAGGAGCAGCCTGGTGCCACTGGAGGCCAAGCCAGGGAAAGGCATGGCTGGGAGGAGGGGGCAGAACCCCAGGGCGGAGACAGGAAAGCCTGAGTCCAGTTGCAACAATAACCTCATACTGATCACTGCAGCTTTCAAAGCTTTTGCACATAAACCATCACATTTCTGGACTGCCCACCTCCTTCATTTTACAGATGGGGAAACTATGGCCCTGAGAACACAGATGGACAGACGCCCAGTGGACCCGCACTTCCGCACCAAACCTCAACCTGATGAAACTACCATCCTATTATATGGAGGAGGTAACTGAGGGGCCTTGGCACCAGTGTGCCTGGGGAGGAAGTTCAAAGCTAGGGGTAGAACTAAAGGAGCCATTTGGGAGTGAGGTGAGGAGGCCAGCCTGGGGTCATGGGGCAGAGAAGGTGACTACAATCTGAGCAGTGTTTAAGAGAAAGGAGGATGGGTTCTGAGGCCTGGAGAAAAAAGAGGAAGTGGTGGGGAGAAGAAATGGGAGGAAAAGAGGGATGCCAAAGGAGGGGTAGAGAACAGGGAACCCCTGGTCATGTGGGGAGGTGGTGGGCAAAGCCCATACCCTAGGTATGCAGGGAGCTTTTGGCATCTGGGAGTTAGTAAATGGCAATGTTAGAGACTCAAGACCAGAGGAGTAGAGGGCTGGGTTGACCACCAGACAAGCCATTGGACGAGGAGGCCCCAGGAGAACTTCCCTTAATTGAGGGGGGTGCGGTGGCCAGAGCAGCTCGGAGATCGAGTAGTCCTGTCCCACATCCTCTGGGAGAAGAGGAAAGGAAGAAGCCCAGGCCTCATAGCAAGGGTAAGGGAGCCCCACCCCTGTCAGCAAGAAACCACAGCAAATCATAGTGGCCTGACTGTGCCCCCTATTTCCACCCACTCTGAGAGAAGGGGCTACAATCAAGACTGGGGGAGGAGACCAGGCCCAATATTTTATAGAAGAGGAAATGCAGGCTTAGAGGGGAAGTGACTTATCTACCATCCCACAGAAGTGCAGGGCCTGGCCTGAGGGAACTCGGACAGATACCGCAGCTGCTCCTGGACAGTGTTCCCAGGAAGCAGGGAGATGAGCACGGATGGGGACACAGGCAGTCTGGTCCCCAGCTGGCCAGGGTTGCCCCAAAAGCGAAGGTTTCATTTTTCCTCCCCACCTATCCAGGCAAAGACACAGCCCCTCCCCTCCGTTTGGGAGGGGCAGAAGCTGAGACCCCCTTGGGGGACCAGAAGCAAAATCCTCTAGTCTCAGCAGGCCCCTCCCTAGTTTATTCATTCCACAGTCACACATTAAGTGCTGGCAGTGTGCCTGGAAGAGGGGGCTACTGAGAGAACTGAGTTTGCAAGTAAAGGGTGGGGGTCACAGAGTGCTTGACCACACTCCAGACCATGAAGGTCCTGAGGGGAATGAGGGAGGCTCAAGGGCCACTGCTGGTCCAGCTGACCAGCTCCTCCAGGGAATCAGCCCTCCAGGGATGTGAGGATGGCAGGGGCAGGGATCAGCCCTGATCAGGGCCTGACACCTAATCAGGGAAGAAGCTGGACCCACCAGGGATAAAGGACCTACAGGGATTTAGGGGAGAAAACACAACTTCTCCAGTCCTCCAGCCACCAGACAGGGTCACAGCCTCAAGATTCCTTGAGACAAGGACTCCAGGACCCACAGACCCACAACACACACACACACACACACACACACACACACACACACACACACACACACACACACACACACACACACTGTGCCCTTTTAGGATCCGACGTGGAGCACAGGGAGTCAGAGATAACAAGGGCTCGAGCCCAGCGACTCAGGCTACTTTCAGCAAGTCATCAAACTCACCGGAGCCTCAGTCTCTCCATCTGTCCAATGGGAACAACCAGCACCACCATGATCATAGTTGGTGGGAGAAGACAGAAATAATGAAGGAGAATGGGTCTGCGATCCCTTACTCCCGCTCCCGCCTCATCTCATTGGGCCTAGGCTCTGCCTGGGGGATTGGCGTGGACAGGGTGGGTGGGGGTGTCCGGAGACCCGCCGCAGGAGAGGGGCTGGCTGGAACAAGGGCCTGAGCCAGGCTCCCCAACCGCCGCAAGAGTCTCAAAGACCCCAGCCCAGGCCCCTCGACTGGCCCGGCCCTCACCTCCTCTTCCATGACGAGTCAGCTGAGGTCCGGCTGCTCGACCGCTCGGCCGCTCACTCCCGGCGCCGCGCGGTCTCCGATACCTCCATCAACCGCCGGCCGGGCGGCGGCTCTGCGCGTTCTGTCCCGCTGGCTGCCGGGGGCCCAAGAAACTTCGGGGGGCGGGGCCGAGGGCGGGGAGAGGCTTCCGGGGGCCGGGGGCGGGGTCCGGGGAGGGGACTAGAGGGGCCTGAAGGCCCGGGTCTGGGCGGGAAACTGGGACCGGGGCCGGGCCGAGGGAGGAGCCTGGGCGGGGCCCGGCGGGGGCTTGGGACTTGGATGGAGGAACCCGAGCTGGAGGAAGACAGAGGGGACCGAGCGGAGAGCTTTCCCCGACCCGCGGAAGGACAGGGACTGGAAAGGAATAAGGGGTGCGGGGGACCGGCAGGGGGAGGGGGCTTCCGGCCAGAGGCGGAGGCGAGGGGAACGGGCGGGGTCCGAGGGCGGGGCCGGGGTGGGGCAGGACCGAGCGAGCCCCCGAGGTGCTGACTGCTCCCGCCTTTGAGATCTCCTGACCGAGTGGGCTGCGGTTGCCAGACTGGGCTAACCGGCCTGGACGGCCCAGAAATGGGGGCAATCAAGAGATTCCTTCTTTCCTCCCTGACCCTGGGGTAGTGGCAACGACTGGTCCTCCTCCCCGGAATCTCCTGGTAGGGCGGCGCCTGGAGCTCGGATCCCAAGAGAGTCGTATAACGGGAAGACCTGGGGCTGGGACTCTGGACTCCCGCGTCCCTTTGCGGGTGGAGGTCTGCCCCTGGCTCTCAGGGCCAGAGGTCCTGAGAGGGCCACAGGTCCCCAAATCAGTGTTCTGCCCTCGCTGGGCATTGCTCAGAGCTATCCACCTCTCTAATTCCTGTATCTGAGGGGTCCCCTCCCCCCATCCAGCAGTGAATCTTGCAGCCTTGACAACCTTGCTGGGAAGTGAAATGTAAGGATAATGGTGTTAGTTAGACCTTGTGCCCTAACTTTACACTTAGAGAAACAGAGATCTACAGAGAAAAGGTGACTGGCTATATCCCAACCTCCAGCACCTTTACACATGCACGCAGGCGCGCGCGCACACACACACACACACCTCTTCCCTCTTAGCTCTCTGGGTCAGCCCTGCCTAATGCCTCTGCCAGGAAGAATTAAGTGTGGGTGGAACCAGTGGTGACCCCCTTTGGCTCTGGCTGCCATAGCAGCAGCTGTGCCAGTTGACCTAGCTCCCCTTTCACTGCCTTCTGCTGGCCCTCAGACTTCCAAGGCACTTCCAGCCAGCATGGAAAAGGGCATCCTGGAGCTCCAGGACCAAAGGGAAGGAAGACGGGGGTCATACTTTTTCTTCACACCTGTGCCTGGGTTCCTTCATCTAAAGGGATAAAGAAAATCCAGCTTGGGGAAACAGAGACAGTCAGTGTACATGGCTGCTGCTGCTGCTGCTAAGTCGCTTCAGTCGTGTCTGACTTTGTGCGACCCCATAGACGGCAGCCCACCAGGCTCCCCCGTCCCTGGGATTCTCCAGGCAAGAACACTGGAGTGGGTTGCCATTACACCTCTTAAAGCCACCACATGGTATAAGTCCCTCAACCTGCAGAACTGTGCAGCTGGTGTACCCAATGCCTGAGGACTCAGAAGGTCCTGTATCTAGAAACTCAGGTTCCATTTGCCTGAGATCAGAGACCCTAGGGAATTCATGTGGTTGCACAGAAGCAATTCATGGTGGGGGTGGAGTGGGAGTGAGGTCAGTTCTGAAATTCAGTCATCTCTGTTGCTACTGAAAGTAAGTCACTGATCACCACTTTGGTCTCAGTTTTTCCCCATCCAGCCTATGCTGTCCCTCTAGTTGTTGCCTCCACACTACACACATTCTTTCAACACGAAGATTTTATTTGCCGTGATTATTTGTCAGGCCCCACACTAATGGCTGGAAGATAACAGAAGGACCAAGTGTCCTTGGCCTTTATCAGGAAAGAAAGGCATGTAAACAGAGAAAACTACGTGTTAAATGTGAGGGAAAATGCACAGAGGAAGGGCACCAAAACTAAGACAGAATGGCATTCCAGGCAGAGGGAACAATGTGAGCAATGGTATGGAGGCAGGAAACAGGTGTGTGTGTGTGCGTGTGTGTGTGTAGGGAGACCAGGCTGGAGAAGAAGACAGAGCTCCATACAGTGAGGACCTTGAGGGTCATTTTAACCTCAGGGCAATGGGATGTCATTGAAAGTCTAGGGCCTTGGAAGGGATGGAGTCTGTTTTGCATGTGTGCCATTTGATCAACAAAGTTTACTGAGTGCCTCTGAAGCGGTATGTTTTCCAATACATCATCCTGGCATTTGTATGTTCACTCAGAAGAACTTAGGACACCTCCGGTATCTGCTCACTGTACTAAACTCTTCACATATATTTCATTTAATCCTCACAAAAGTAGGTTCCCATCCATGAAATAGACAGAATTTTTATCCTCATTTTACAGATCAAGAATTCAAAGCTTAGAGGCTTCTCCAGTGACTCAGTTCAGTTCAGCTCAGTCGTGTCCAGCTCTTTGCCACCCCATGGACTGCAGCACTCCAGGCTTCCCTGTCCATCATCAACTCCCAGAGCTTGCTCAAACTCATGTCCATTGAGTTGGTGATGCCATCTAACCATCTCATCCTCTATCGTCCCTTTCTCCTCCTGCCCTCAGTCTTTCCCAGCATCATGGTCTTTTCCAATGAGTCAGCTCCTCGCATCAGATGGTCAAAGTATTGGAGTTTCAGCTTCAGCATCAGTCCTTCCAATGAATATTCAGGACTGATTTCCTTTAGGATGGACTTGTTTGATCTCTTTGCAGCCCAAGGGACTCTCAAGAGTCTTCTCCCTGGTGGCTCAGTGGTAAAGAATTTGCCTGCCAATGCAGGAGACATGGGTTTGATCCCTGATCCAAGAAGATCCTACGTGCCAAAGAGCAACTAAGCCTGTGTGCCACAACTACTGAGCCTGTCTCTAGAGCCTGGGAACCACAACTACTGAGCCCATATGTGGCAACTACTGAAGCCTTGCGCCCTAGAGCCCGTGCTCTGCAACAAAAGAAGCCAGCACAATGAGAAGCCCTCACACTGGAACTGGATAGTAGCCCCTACCCACCACAACTAGAGACAAGCCCTCATAGCAACAAAGATTCATCTCAGACAAAAAAAAAAAGAATCCAAAGCTTAGACCTGTATAAGATCACTTGACTGATAAGTCGTGGCCGGAGGATTCAAACCTCACCTGACTCCAGAGTCTGTGCTCTCTACTAAATTATGTCTTTTGGCAGCACTGTGTGATCAGGCTATTCAAAAGCCTAGGCCCTACATTGGAGAGGTATGAATCAGTAGGAGAGTAGACAAGTCCTAAGAAGGGGTACACCGTGTGTGCTAAGAGCTGGTTTCCAGAGGGCTGGAGTGACTAAGCTGTATTCTAGCAGGGTTAGATGGATGGGGGCAGAGGAGGAGTCGCAGGAATTTAGGAAGTGGGAATGTCTCACAAAGAGAACTTGTAGAACACCCTGACTTGTTAGGGGACTGTAGGCAGGTGTCTGTGGTCATTTGTGTGTGATGGTGGTGGGGAGTTCAGAAAGATGCCACCAAGAAGGCAGCAGGAGCTAGAGTACTGAGTGCCTTGAATACTGACCTGAGAGACTAGAAAATTTTCCTGCAAGTAGCTGGGGGCTGCTGAAACACTGAAACAGGATCTGACATGGATTTTCATATTAATACCTTATTTTTGGAACTGTTGTGTGTGGGTGGGATGAATGGAGAGAGTAGCATGGAAACATATACACTGCCATGTGTGAAATAGATAGCCAGTGGGAATTTGCTGTGTGACTCAGGGAACTCAAACAGGGCTCTGTGACAACCTAGAAGCAGTGGGAAGGGAGGTGTTAGGAGGGAGGTTCAAGAGGGAGAGGACATATATAAACCTATGGCTGATTCATGTTGATGTATGTCAGAGACCAACACAACACTGAAAGCAATTATCCTTCAATTAAAAATAATTTTTTTAAAAAACAACAAAAAAAATGGAGAACTAGTATGTGAAGAATGGTGACAGGGCAAGAGAGACATGGAGACCCACTGGGTCAGAGATTGTCACAGAAATCCAGGTTGGAGTCAATGGAGCTGGAAACAGGCCAGTGGTTTATAAGGATGGTAGAAGCAGATTCAAGAGATAGTAGAGATAGAGGGTCAGGACTTGGAGAGAATGGCTTCATTATTCATTGATAAATATCCATTCAATAATATCTGTTGAGAGGTTACCATGTCTCGGGCACTGTTCTAAACACAGGGCACAAAGCCATAATGTGACAAGGGTGATCTCTGCCCTCTTAAAGCCGGAAGAGAGTGATGATAGGCAAATAAACAAATGACCATGATAACAACACAATGTGGAATGTTTTCTAAGGGAAATAAACAGGTAATAAAATAGTAATTTTAGATATGGTGTGAGTGGTGGTGGGGGAAATCTTTCCACAGAGTGGAAATTTCAGCTGAGACATGAAAGATGAGAAAGAGAAAGTCCCAAAAAGAGGCAAAGGGGAGAGGGGGGCGGTATTTCATACAAAAGAAACAGCAAACGCAAAGACTCTGGCATGGGGTCGTCAAGGAACACAAAGGGGACAAGTGTGACAGAAGCACAGTGAGTAAAGAAGAAGGTGGTAGGACTTCCCTGGTGGTCCAGTGGTTGAGAATCCGCCTGCCAAAGCAGGGGACAGGGGTTCGATCCCTGGTCTGGAAAGATCGAATATGCCAAGGAACAACTAAGCCCATGCACTACAGCTACTGAGCCTGTTCTCTACAGCCTGCGAGCCACGACTACTGAGTCCACTCACCACAAGCAACTGAAGCCTGTGCGCCTAGAGCCCTTGCTGCACAAGATAAGCCCTGCCATGAGAAGCCCATCCACTGCAACTAGAGAGTAGCTCCTGCTCATGGCAACTAGAGAAAAGCCCGTGAGCAGCAATGAAGACCCAGCACAGTCAATAAATTAAATCAATAAATCTTTAAATAGAAGAAGAAAGTGGAAGATTTGAGGTCACAGTAGAAGAAAGGGAGAGAGTTGGCCTCAGGCTATGGTAAGGAGGACTAGCCTAGGAAGGCATTGAAAGCCTTTAACTGGAGCAGTAGCAACATCTGATTTACGTGTTTGAAAAGATCCCACCTGCTGCTGTTTGGAGAAAGGATTGTAGGGGGGACAGAGCAGAATCCAGGAATCCAGAGAGATTATGAGTCAACTGCTCTAATCCAGGGAGCTTCCCAGGTGGTACTGGTGGTAAAGAATCTGCCTGCCAATGCATGAGACTCGGGTTTGACCCCTGGGTTAGGAAGATCCCCTGGAGGAGGGCATGGCAACCCACTCCAGTATCCTTGCCTGGAGAATCCCATGGACAGAGGAGCCTGGTGAGCTGCAGTTCATGAGGTTGCAGCGTCAGACACAACTGAAGCGATTTAGCACGCACGCATCCTGTAATCCAGGGGAGATCTGACAGGCTGCTAACTCTAGGTTGTGGTGTGGGGATGGAGGGAAATGAATAGATTCAAAGTACATTTTGATAACCTATAATAGAAAAAAACCTGAAAAAGGATATCATATATATATATATATCACTTTGCTATGCTTGAAACAACATTTTAAATCAACTATACTTCAAATTTTTCTTTATTCATTCAACTAATGAAGGACATCTAGGTTGCTTCTATGTCTCAGCTATTGTAAAAAGTGCTGCTATGAACATTGGGGTGTATATATATCTTCTGGGGATTTGTTGTTGTTTCATGTATCTTTTTGAATCAGAGCTTTCTCCTGATATATGCCCAGGAGTGGGATTCTTTGGATCATACGGTAACTCTATTTTTAGTGTTTTTTTGTTTTTATTTTTTAAAATACATTTCAGTGATACTTTAAAAAATTATTTATTTATTTATCTTATTTCTGGCTGCACTGAGTCTTCATTGCTGTGCTTGGGCTTTCTCTACTTGCACTGATCAAGGGCTGGGCTACTCTCTAGTTGCAGTGTATGGGCTTCTCATTGAGGTGGCCTCTCTTTTTGCAGGGCACGGTCTCTAGTGCATGTAGGCTTCAGCAACTGTGGTTTATGGGCTCTAGAGCACAGGCTCAGTAGTTGTGGTTCATGGGCCCAGTTGCCCCACAGCATGTGGGTTCCAGGGATGGAACTCGTGTCCCCTGTGTTGCACAGCAGATTGCTAACCACTGTATAGAGAACCTCCGTACAGCTTCCATTTTCCATAGTGATTTTGATAAGGACAGAGTAAAAGGATAAAGTAGGTGATTAAATAGTTAATTCCACCAGGGGATTGTAGGTAGAAAAAATATAGGAGACCCCTGGAAGTTAATGATTACTAAAGTGAGCAGGTTTGCTTAGCCACAAACCAAGCAGCCTTGCTTAGCAACAAAATTATGCAACAAAAGCATGAGACATGCCCCAAATAATAAAACAATGGTGGCATGAGACACATACTGCCCAGTGAACTCAATAAGTTAATGATCCCTAGGACATGTTCTCTGGACATGTAAAGCATGACCATATAGGGACAAGAAAATTCCCCTGCCCACCCTAGAGGAGAAGCTAATGATGGAATCATGACGTCTACTCAAGAGTGACAAAGAAGTTCTCCTCCTCCCTACTTTTCCTTTGATTGTAAAACTGTAGGCCAGTAAGTTCTCAGCAGCATGCCCTCGTCCGCCTGCTTGTAAGCCTGACAAGCATCCTATTGTAATAAATCACTTCTTATCTATCACTCTGCCTCTCAATGAAATCTTTTCTGCACTGAGACATAAAGGGCTATGGTACTGGCAGCTCTTTGGAGCCCACCCCCATACACACAAACAACCCCAAACAGTTTCAGCTGTAACAATTTACATTCCCCCCAACTGTGTACATTCTCCACACCCTGTCCAGCATTTGTTGTTTGTGGATTTTTTAATTATGGCCATTCTGACTGGTTCGATACCTCATTGTAGTTTTGATTTGTATTTATCTGATAATTAGTGATGTTGAACATCTTTTCATATACCAATTGGCCAGCTGTATGTCATCTTTGGAGAAACGTGTATTTAGATCTTCCTCCCAGTTTTTGATAGGGTTGTTTCGGGGGTTTTGTCATTAAGTTGTAAGAGCTGTTTGTATATTTGGAAAGTTAGCCTTTGTCAGTAGCATCATTTGCAAATATTTTCTCCCAGTACGTAGATTTCATTTCCATTTTGTTTATATCAACTATACCTCAATTTTAAAAAACAAAACAAACATTTTGGAGGTGGAAACAATATTTTTCAATGGTTAGCTGGATGTTGTAGGTGAAGAAGGGATCAAGAATATGGTGTGGTTTTCAACTCGAGCTAAAAATGGAGGTGCCATTTATAGAGATGAAGACAAGAGAAAAACAAGTTTATATGGTATTGGAAAATGAAAGCTGCTCAGTCATGTCCGACTCTTTGTGACCCCATGGACTGTACAGTCCATGGAATTCTCCAGGCCAGAATACTGGAATGAATAGCCTTTCCATTCTCCAGGGGATCTTCCCAACCCAGGCATCGAACCCAGGTCTCCCGCATTGCAGGGGAATTCTTTACCAGCTGAGGTATCACGGAGGAGGAGATTAAAATCTGTTTTGGAGAGAGTGAGTTTAACATGCCATTTAGGCATCTGTGTGGAGATAGCATCAGGAGGACAAATGAATATGGTCTGGAGATCAGAGGAGAAGGGCAGGCGGGGGTCATAATATTGAGAATCAACATGTAGCTAATAATCCGTGGGATTGGATAAAACAGGAGGGAAAAAAAAAAAGTTCTCCTACATTGAGAGGGCTGCCTGAGGAAAAGGGATCAGCAAAGGAGAATGACATCAAGCCGCCAGTATGTAGGAAAAATGAGGGAATGTGTGTTGTAGAACTTGAGAGTATTTTAATAAGGAAGAATCAGAATCACCTGTACCGGAGGTTCAATAAAATGAGTGTCAGCTGCCCCAAAGAAGCAGCAGTGCGAGGTGAACTCGTGCTCCGTAAGCTGGAAGACCATGAAACACCCTTTCAAGCTCCTCTGCAAGACTGTGTAAGCCTAGGACTGTAAAGGTGGAGAGAGCACGGCGAGAAAGGATCATAAAGGGGAAGCGCTGGCTCTTTTATATACCAAAAGAGAAAACGCCTAACAGTGCAATTAGTAAACCACCCCGTTCTGTGTTGATGTCATTATTTGTGAGTCAGAGACTGGACTGAGACCGCCAAGTGGGAGAAAGCAGATAAGATGAACAGAGAGAGTGCTGGAGAAGGAAATGTCATAATGAAGAAAATCCATTCCTCCAGACAGCTTGCATTAAAACCAGGCTTTGGGTTAGGCGAGGAGACCAGGGAGCAATGTTGCGCTTCACTTGGAACTGACCCCGCGGCGGCAGCAGTGAGCAGAAGACCTGCGGATGCAAAAGCTGCACAAAGCCGATAGGGAGGAAGTCGGGTCACAGATGTGAGCAATTCCTCTGCCTCCGCCTCCCTCCTTCATCAGCCAATCAAGATCCAGCTGAAGACCCGTGGCGCTGGGGCGGGGAGGAGGGCGGAGCCTGAGGACCGTTAATCCGTCGCCAAGCGGTGTCCAGCTTTCCTCTGTCCAAGGACTCACTGTTAACCTGGTGGGCAGACAACCACTTTGGGAAAAGCTCTTGCAGTTTCATATAAACTAAATATAAACTCCAAGACTCAGCAATTTTTCACCTAGGTATTTTTCCAACAGAAAATAAAGCATAAATACCACAAAATCCAGATATCCATCAACAGGAAAATGGATAAACTGTAGTATATCCATAAAATGCAACACAACTCAGCACTAAAAAGGATCAAACTACTGATACAGTCAGCAACATGGATGAATCTCAAAATCATGATGAGTGAAACGCCAATACACACAAGAATACATATTGTATAATCTGTGCATTTCACTATATGTAAAGTTTGCATTAAAAAGTTAAGCATAAACTCTAGCTAATTCTATGCATGTTGAAGTGTTTAGATGTGAAATATACTGTTGTCTGCAACTTTGAACTGCATCACAAAAGATGGATTGATGAATGTGGGGATGGATAGATGTGTTAAATACTTCCCTGATGGCTCAGCCAGTAAGGAATCTGCCTGCAATGCGAGAGACCTTGGTTCTATCCCTGGGTTGCAAAGATCCCCTGGAAAAGGGAATGGCAACCCACTCCAGTATTCTTACCTGGAGAATTCCATGGACAGAGGAGCCTGGCAACCTATAGTCCATGGGGTCGCAAAGAGTCAGGCAGAGCGACTAACACACAAAACAAATACAGCAAAATATTAATTGTAGAATCTTGATGGTAAGTATATGGTGTTCACTGGAAAAGGCTTTCAATCTTTCTGTACATGTTGGAATATATTTTCAGAATAAAATATTTGGGGTGTCAGGGGCTGAGGACAGAGGAATGGGAGTTATTGTCTCAGTTCAGTTCAGTTGCTCAGTCCTGTCCAACTCTTGGCGACCCCAAGAACTGCAGCATGCCAGGCCTCCCTGTCCATCACCAACTCCCGGAGTCCACCCAAACCCATGTCCATTGAGTCGGTGATGCCATCCAACCATCTTATCTTCTGTCATCCCCTTCTCCTCTTGCCCTCAATCTTTTCCAGCATTGGGGTCTTTTCAAATGAGTCAGTTGTTTGCATCAGGTGGCCAAAGTACTGGAGTTTCAGCTTCAACATCAGTCCTTCCATGAACACCCAGGACTGATCTCCTTTAGGATGGACTGGTTGGATCTTCTTGCAGTCCAAGGGACTCTCAAGAGTCTTCTCCAACACCACAGTTCAAAACCATCAATTCTTTGGCGCTCAGCTTTCTTTATAGTCCAGCTCTCACATCCATACACGACTACTGGGAAAACCATAGCCTTGACTAGACAGACCTTTGTTGACAAAGTAATGTCTCTGCTTTTGAATATGCTTAGATGGACCTTTGTTGACAAAGTAATGTCTCTGCTTTTGAGTATGCTTAGACGGACCTTTATTTACAAAGTAATGTCTCTGCTTTTGAATATGCTTAGACGGACCTTTGTTTACAAAGTAATGTCTCTGCTTTTGAATATGCTATCTAGGTTGGTCATAACTTTCCTTCCAAGGAGTAAGTGTCTTTTAATTTCATGGCTGCAGTCACCATCTGCAGTGATTTTGGAGCCCCCCAAAATAAAGTCTGCCGCTGTTTCCACTGTTTCCCCATCTATTTGCCATGAAGTGATGGGACCAGATGCCATGATCTTAGTTTTCTGAATGTTGAGCTTTAAGCCAACTTTTTCACTCCCCTCTTTCACTTTCATCAAGAGGCTGTTTAGTTCTTCTTCACTTTCTGCCATAAGGGTGGTGTCATCTGCATATCTGAGGTTATTGATATTTCTCCTGGCAATCTTGATTCTGGCTTGTGCTTCATCCAGCCCAGCATTTCTCATGATGTACTCTGCATATAAGTTAAATAAGCAGGGTGACAATATACCGCCTTGACGTACTTCTTTTCCTATTTGGAACCAGTCTGTTGTTCCATGTCCAGTTCTAACTGTTGCTTCCTGACCTGCATACAGGTTTCTCAAGAGGCAGGTCAGGTGGTCTGGTATTCCCATCTCTTTCAGAATTTTCCGCAATTTATTGTGATCCACACAGTCAAAGGCTTTGACATAGTCAATAAAGCAGAAATAGATGTTTTTCTGGAACTCTCTTGCTTTTTCCATGATCCAGCGGATGTTGGCAATTTGATCTCTGGTTCCTCTGCCTTTTCTAAATCCAGCTTGAACATCTGGAAGTTCATAGTTCACGTATTGCTGAAGCCTGACTTGGAGAATTTTAAGCATCACTTTACTAGCGTGTGAGATGAGTGCAATTGTGCGGTAGTTTGAGCATTCTTTGGCATTGCCTTTCTTTGGGATTGGAATGAAAACGGACCTTTTCCAGTCCTGTGACCACTGCTGAGTTTTCCAAATTTGCTGGTATATTGAGTGCAGCGCTTTCACAGCATCATCTTTCAGGATTTGAAATAGCTCAACTGGAATTCCATCACCTCCACTAGCTTTGTTCGTAGTGATGCTTCCTAAGGTCCACTTGACTTCACATTCCAGGATATCTGGTCTAATGGGTACAAAGTTTCTGTTTCAGAATAATGAAACTTTTCTGGAAATAGTGGTGATGGTTATACAATATCTGAATGCAGTCAATGGTAATGAATTGTATACTGAAAAATAGTATGGTGAGTTTTATATTACGTATATTTTACAATTAAAAAAAAAATCTTGAGGGAATTCCCTTGCAGTCCAGTGGTTATGACTCGGGGCTTTCACTCCAAGAGGCTGGTTTAGATCCCTGGTTGGTGAACTAAAATCCCGCAAGCTGCATGGTGAGTCCAGAAGAAAAAAATACTGGGGTAAAATACGTATGGAAGTCTCCATGCTTTCTCTAGAACCAGTCTGGGATACTACACAGAGAGAAGGGAGAAGGGAGCAGGCTGTGTGAGTGTGCTGGGCCTACTTTGAGCACAGGGTAGTGGGCAGAGAGAACATAGGCTTTGGAAATAGACACAGACTTACATTCATAATCCCAGCTTTCATTTTCTAGCTCGTGATTGTATTTGTTTCTTATTGTTATAGCTACTGTAACAAATTACCACAAATTTGGTGGCTTAAAACAAGACAAACTTATTATCTTGCAGTTCTGGAGGCCTAAAATGTGTCTCATTGGACTAAAATCAAGAGCTGTGTTCCTTCTGGTGAATCTAGAGGGGAACCCACTTCCTCTAGCCTTTTCTAGCTTCAAGAAACCTGTATCCCATATGGCTTGGTTCATGGCCCTTTCTTCCATTTTCTAGGCTAGCAGTAACATCTTCAAATCAGCCTTTCTCTCTCTTTCTTTCACACACACACAAAGACACACATGTCCACTTATTCATCACATCTCCCCTCTCTAGCCTCCCTTATAAGAATCCTAATTGAGCCTACCCAGACAACCCAGGGTAGTCTCCCTATGTCAAGATCCTTAATTTATCACATCTGCAAAGTCCCTTTTGCTATGTAAAGTAACATACAAAAGGAATCTGGGGATTAGGATGTAGACATATTTGAGGGGGTATCATTATTCTGCTTACAACAGTGATACTAATTTTTTTTCTGTGCCACTAGTAGTCATGTGTCAAAACAACATTTAAGAGGAAAAATACTTTTCATTTTTATTTTTTCCTAACAGTTTTATTGAGATACAATTCACATACCATACAATTTAAAGCAAATAATTTTATGGTTTTTAGTATAGTCATAGTTATGCAATCATCACATTTTCATCTTTCTCCATTTTTAAATATAAGGAAACAAAGGCTTGAGACATTAAGGAAACTTGCTTAGAGACATTAAGGAAACATCAAACCTGCAGGTCTGGCATAACAAATTGCCTTTCAGGAGCTGAGATTCCAGTTCAGGCCTGGACTCCCTTCACCAGGTTAGACCAGCCTCTGTCTCTCTTTCTCTCTCTCTCTGGGAGCAGAGTAGTGTAGTAGTTAAACTAACAGGCTTAGACTTGGCTTCCAGGGTTTGTTTTGCTATCTATAAGCTATGTGACACCTGGAGCCTTGGTTTCCTTATTTGAAAAATGTGGGCAATTGAATAAATGAGCGAGCTGACTCACCTGTAAGATACCTTCTAGCTAGTCATTCCAAGATTTAATGAGGGGAAAGAAAATTAAAAACAAATTCCCTATGCATTCAGTGCAATGAGAGGGATACGCATTCCTGAAGACAGAGGCTCGCTCACTTCACTTGTACTCTCTGAGCACTTGGTCACAGGTCTCAGTTCTTCACTGATGTGTCTCAGACGGATGGGACAGACAAATGAGTAAAATGACACAAAGACCGATAAGCGTGGAAGGAACTGGGGGTGGGGGCAGCGGGAGCAGCAGGTCTCGGTCAGGGGGCAAGGGCTGGGGGGCGGTCTGCCCAGAAATGGACAAAGGTCCCGTGAGTGTAAACAGAGATGGGAGGCAGCTCTTACCCAAGGCCAAGTTCAGCCGCTGTGTGAGGGCTAGAGGGGAGGAAGTCTGTGTTGGAGGCAAGGTCTTGAAAATAAATCTTCAGAGACGCGATTGGTGACACTAATCCACGCGCGGCCCAGCTGCAGTCTCCGTCCCCTCCCACTACATCCACTCGTCCGCGCGACTTGGTATGCTCCGCCACCACAATAAGCCTCCTTCCTCTGGCGTGCTATTGGTACAGCCCAAGCTCTGAGGGTAGAAAGGCACAGAAAGACACGCCCCTTGTCACGTCCGCTTTCTCTGATTGGCTAGAAAATTTAAAGCTCCTGCAGGTGATAGGATGATTCTCTACTCCCAGAATTTGAAAGTTTCCAGTGTGCTACTACTGCCTGCAGGCCGACTTGTCTCAACTGGTTCGTCCGAGTGCTGGCACAAGTGAGTGTCCACCTGATCCCAGACGTGGGAGGCAGAATGTTCTTCTTCAAGGGGTCCCTGCCAGGAGGGTGCATACGAATGAATCAGACGGCACGTGGACTGGTTCCCGGAAGCCAGGGTCCCTCCGCTATTTCCGTAGCCGAATAATTTCACTTCCACCCCACCTTAGAGATGGGAAGCACCAGAGCTTCCGAATCCCACGATCCCTGACTCCTACCAGCCGTTGTGGTCTCTTTCAGCCTGTTTTCCACTTCTGTACATGGGAAATAGTGACACTAGCTTGGCTGCATATAAACCAGTGAACGTAGCTGGGAGAGGGAAGGCGCTGATAACATACATCTCAGTCCTGCTTACCTCCACAAGTGAGTCTCCTCCTTCCTTGCAGAGAGGACTCAAGATTCCCGTGCCCGCCCTGGGTCTCTTAGAAGCAAGCTTCTTTTCTGTTCAGGGGCTCCCTTCTTCTGTGGCTCTTGTCGGACAGCAGAGGTTCCCAATCCTTGGTGCGCTTGACGTTGCCCATCCGCAGCTCTGGAAATTATTGTGTGGGAGAGAAATGTCTAGGAGAATTTCCTGTTTGCCCCCAGGGTGCTTTTACAGTCTCCGTGACCTCTTTGTGTTACCAGTGACAGCCCTGGGACCCTTTGTGGCTTTGACTGGGCTCCCTGTCCAGACTTCTGTACCACCTATGATGTCCCCTGAGTCCCTGTGACGCCTGTGCTCCGGTCTTTTTGCAGACCTGCAGAGGCGGCGGCGATGCTTTCGGGCACCCAGGCAGCGGCCGCAGAATGCGAGGACGGAGAACTGCGGTGCCGTGTGGCCGTGGAGGAGCTGAGCCCCGGTGGGCAGCCGCGAAGGCGCCAGTCCCTACGCACCGCGGAGCTAAGCCTGGGTCGTAACGAGCGCCGCGAGTTGATGCTGAGGCTGCAGGCGCCTGGGCCCGCTGGGCGGCCACGCTGCTTCCCCGTGCGCGCCGCGCGCCTCTTCACCCGCTTCGCTGCAGCCGGGCGCAGCACTCTGCGGTTCCCCGCCGACAGCACTCCCCGGGCCAGCGCCGTCCAGCTGCTGCTCTCCGATTGCCCCCCGGACCGCCTGCGCCGCTTCCTGCACACGCTGCGCCTCAAGCTGGCGGCGGCCCCGGGTCCCGGGCCGGCCTCCGCCCGCACGCAGCTGCTTGGCCCGCGGCCCCGCGACTTCATCAGCATCAGCCCCGTGCAGCCCGAGGAGTTGCGGCGTGCGGCGGCCACCCGGGTCACGGATACCACGCCGGTGAAGCGGCCCACGGAACCTCGGGCGGGAGCCAAGCCCCGCACCGTGAGGACATCGGAGAACGGGGGTCGCCTTGGGGAGTGGGAGATGGAAGAGACTGAGGAAGCCCAAGTTTAGGGGGAAGATGGTGGTGGTATTTGAGATGGCTGCTGATTACTTCAGAGGAGATATTCATCAGGCTTCTGAGACTAACGGAAATAAGGGAATTGTGCTTGTGTTTCTCATAGTGCAATCCTTGAGATTGAGAATAGGGAAAATGCGCTTAGGTCACGTTAAAAGAGAAAGCAGAGAAGGTGCTTCAGAAATGTAGGAATGAGGTCCTCCTTGAGGAGGAGAGGAGGTTTTGGAGAGAATAAAGTGATCAGCTGTGTTAGGGGCAGCCCACAGGTCCAATCAGATGCGGGGGAGGTGTTGGGGGACAAAATCTGGTGGATGTGACAGTGTTCACAAACTGGAAAAGATGGATCACAAACCACAGGGGTTTGAGACTAAGCTGGAGAGAAGATGGAGATGGGGCAAAAAGGGGCCCTGGCTCAGCAGGGTTTGGCTTAGGAGATTTTAGGTCAAAGAGACAGATTGTGACAGGAAAAGTTGCGAGAACAAAGGATGGGTTGGAGGACCAGGAGAGTTAGGGAACCCAGGAGAGGATGCTGAGGAGAATCTAGACCTGCAGACAGGGGACTTTAGGGGTGATACCCAGAGTCAGTGGAGATCCAGCTTTGATCCCTTCCTCAGGGAGAGACCTGGACCCCTGTGGTTACTGTCAAGATCTCCAGTTGAGCCAAGGCTGCCCAAGGGCTCCAAGGAGAGAAGCCAGCAGAGACACAAAGGGCTACCTACCAGACCAAGAAGGGAGGGGGTGATGCCGAGGAGATGTGGGGAGGTCCTGAGACAGCCCTCTCCCCCCAGGAAGTCACAAGGTGGCCCCTGCCTGTGAAGAGGCTGAGATTGCCCCCCACCAAACCAGAGCTTTCCAAGGAACAGGCTGCTGTCCTGAGGGCTGTCCTGAAAGGCCAGAGCATTTTCTTCACTGGAAGTGCAGGTAGTGGTGGGGCAGAGTGGGTGTGGGGAGAACAGGGGTGTGCTGGGATGCAGGAGAAGTGGTGCTGACTTTGCCCTCTGCCCAGGGACGGGGAAGTCTTACCTGCTGAAGCGTATCCTGGGCTCACTGCCTCCCACGGGCACTGTGGCCACTGCCAGCACTGGGGTGGCAGCCTGCCACATCGGGGGTACTACCCTCCATGCCTTTGCAGGTAAGTGAGAGCTCCTGGGGTTTAAACTGGGAGCAAGCCAGGCTGGTGGGAAGGGAGGGGAGGTCAGGGTTGAGACAGTGCTGGGATCTCAGCCCAGGCTGAATAGTGTCCCTCACAGGTATTGGCTCAGGCCAGGCTCCCCTGGCCCAGTGTGTGGCCCTGGCCCAGCGGCCCGGTGTGCGGCAGGGTTGGCTGAACTGCCAGCGGCTAGTCATTGATGAGATCTCCATGGTGGAAGCGGACCTGTTTGACAAGCTGGAGGCCGTGGCCAGGTCAGTATGTGCAGTGAGGACTAGGTTCTGGTGGTCTTCTGGGTGGAACCCAACCACCCCAGCCCCTAGAGCACCCTGTGCTCCTCTCCAGAGCTGTCCGGCAGCAGAATAAGCCATTCGGAGGGATCCAGCTCATCATCTGTGGGGACTTCCTGCAGCTGCCACCTGTAACCAAGGGATCCCAGCTCCCGCAGTTCTGCTTCCAGGTACCACTTGCCCTCTGGCCCTAACCCCCATGGGGGTCTGCTCTGCTCCCTGACCCCCCCACCTTGCTCCCACCAGGCCAAGAGCTGGAGGAGGTGTGTCCCAGTGACCCTGGAACTGACTGAGGTGTGGAGGCAAACAGACAAGACCTTCATCTCTCTGCTGCAAGCTGTGCGGCTGGGCAGGTGGGGCCTGGTGAAGAGAGAAGGGGCCACTGGATGAGGATCCAAGCATGGATCAGAGAGGAGCACAGGGACCCAGAGAAGGGGGAGAAGTGCTTCATGACCCCATACGAGACGGTCACTCTGTGAGCATCAGCCAGCACGGGGCCTGGCACAGAGTACATTTCAGGCAGATAGAGACACTCCCATTTTATAGATGCAGAAACTAGGGTTCAAAAGAGATGAAGTGACTTGCCCAGAGTCATGGCTAATAAGTGGCCGAGCTGGAATTGCACTCGGGTCTGATGCTGAAACCCAAGTTCCTTCTACTCTTAGAGTCCATGGGGTCAACTGGTGTGGGAGGAGAGGTTGCAGATGTGATCCTACCCTAGCAAGGACATAAGGTTGAGATGCTACAACTGCTCTAACACGGGAGTGGAAAGGAGGCCAAAGGGGGCAGAAGAAATGAGCCAGAGCTGGGCCTTGAGACCCAAGTCAAACTGGGGATGGGTGGTGGTGAGGGGCTTTCCAGGAGGCAGGTAGGAAAGTGCGTGGCACACACCAGCAGTGCAGGGACAAGACGAAGGCTGAGTGGCAGAGCAGTCAGAGATGGTCCCAACTTCTGCCCCCTCCTCCCACTTGAGTTGCTGCAGCACCCAGTCTTCCCCAGGAGGAAGGCTTGAAATGGGGAAAATAGAAACATAGGCTAGATTTTTTTTTCCTGTAAGGCAGCAGGCAAGGGACTAGAAAATTGTAGCCTGGAGGGTGATCTGATGATAGGGTGCCAGTATTACAGGGCATCAGCCTCAACCTCAGAGCCTCGTCTGCATCTCTAACTCTCTGGCCCGTGCTCACTCATCAGATCCAACTTCCTCAGGAGGGCAACTAGTTCCAATCAGAGGACAGACATAGGGAAGGGTGCCTGCCCCTGATCACAGTCATGCACCGTTGCTCCATGTCTGGGGTCCAAGTGAGGAAGAAACAAGTTGGCCAGCCTGGGAACCAGCAAATCTTGCCCTGGTGCCCCGTCCAGTCCCCAGGCCTGGTCCATGGCCTGACACGTGGGCTACATGTGGGCCACATGCTCCACTTACCCTGGTGTTCAGCTCAGCTCTGCCCTGATAACCTGGCCTCCGCAGGTGCTCAGATGAAGTCACCCGCCAGCTCCGGGCCACAGCTGCCCACAAGGTGGGGCGAGATGGGATTGTGGCCACAAGGCTCTGCACCCACCAGGATGACGTGGCCCTTACCAATGAGAGGCAGCTGCAGGAACTACCAGGTAAGCTGAGAGCTGGAGC
Source organism: Bos indicus x Bos taurus (assembly GCF_003369695.1). Taxonomy (NCBI): domain Eukaryota; kingdom Metazoa; phylum Chordata; class Mammalia; order Artiodactyla; family Bovidae; genus Bos; species Bos indicus x Bos taurus. The sequence goes on from NC_040085.1 coordinate 39,123,320, forward strand.
TAGGCCAGACCAGCTAGAAAAGGCCATCAGGCAGACATCTCCCCCCTCTCTGCCCCCACTCCAGGCAGCCTGGACCCTTGGTGTCATTTGAATATCTTGGTCCCTAGCCTTTACGGCCAAAAAGTCCCCTACATCTGCGGATGTAATTGTGACTTTGAGAGGTGTGACCTTTTCTGGGTCAAAGTGACTCAGCCAGTAAACACTGAGACTTGAACAGGCCTCTGACTTCAGAGCCCCAGCTAGGCCTGAGGTGTCCTCACTGCCTCCCCCAGGCCCTGGGCTAATGTGCGGTTTTTTGGAAATTGAGTCACAAGTCAGTGACTTGTGGTCTGTCTGCCCGACTCTTTCCCCAGGCGAAATACACAGCTTTGAGGCCATGGACAGTGACCCTGAGCAAGCCCGGACCCTGGATGCCCAGTGTCCTGTTAGCCAGCTCCTTCAGCTAAAGCTGGGGGCCCAGGTGAGTGGGAAGTGGGTCCTCCCAGACCCCTGCCCTTCTGTACAGGCTGCTCCATGGCCAGAAGACCCACCTGTGGCCACAATAAACTCTTTCCCTCCTGTTCCCGCCCACCTTCCTGTCTTCTATTTTCCACTGCTGCCCTCTTCTCCCACTTGGCGCTCCAAGCAGTGTTGCTTTAGACAGATCACTCTCCTTTGCTGGAGCTGGGTTTCCTCATCTCTAAATTCAGAGAAGGGGACTTCCTTGGTGGTCCAATAGTTAAGAATTTGCCTTTCAATGCAGGGGATGAGGGTTCCATCTCTGGTCGGGATACTAAGATTGCACATGCAACGGGGCAACTAAGCCTGAGCGCGGCGACTAGAGAGCACCAGTCACAGCTGCTGAGCCCACCTGCTCTAGAGCTCATGCTCCACACCATGCACTGCAACAAAGACCCAGCTCAGCCAAAAATATCAATAAATAAATGCAGAGTAAAATACCTATTGCACACAATTGTCTTCTGTAGTGCACCCTATATTGAGTCTCTCCTTCCTTCCATGAGAGTGAGGGTAGCCAAATGGGGGCCTTTCCTTAGGTTTCAAAGGACCCCAGGGGAAATTTCAGGCACAGTGGTTGGAAGAAGGCTATCGCTCAAGACTGCGGTTCATAAACAACCTGTAATAGACATGGTCATTGTCAAAGCCCTGTCATCTTATTATTCTTTATCCTCTCCTTCTAAGGCAAACTGAGCAAATGCCATTCTCCTTTGACACAAGGGGGAAACCTAGGGAAATAAAGCAGCTTGCTCCAGGGATCCGTGGACTCAGTGCCTCTCCATGACAACCCCCAGCCTCACAGCAATGCCTGGAGCTGAGACCAGGCGTAGGGATGCCCGGCTCTCTATGCTTCCCGTTTCCCTTCCCTCGCAGGTGATGCTGGTGAAGAACTTGGCAGTGTCTCGGGGCTTGGTGAATGGTGCCCGAGGGGTGGTAGTCGGGTTCGAGGCCGAGGGGAGAGGTAAGTGGTGGGGAAGCAGTCCCACTGCTCGGGTTCGCAGCAGGGCCCCAGGATTAGCTTATGGAGGAAAAGGCTACTGTGGAAAGGTGAGGACAGGTCTCACCTTGGAGTCCTGACGTGGGAATGAAAGGTGAGACTTCTCCGCACCTCCCTCAGGGCTGCCCCAGGTACGGTTCCTGTGTGGAGTCACCGAGGTCATCCGTGCTGACCGCTGGACGGTGCAGACCACTGGAGGCCAGCTCCTCAGCCGGCAGCAGCTGCCCTTGCAGCTGGCCTGGGCCATTTCCATTCACAAGAGCCAGGTGAGTGCAGGGGGTGGCAGCAGGGCAGGGTGGAGGGGGCAGGACACGCCTGGGCACATTGAAGGGTGGGGGTCTTAAAGGCCTTGGGAGTGATGGAAGGTTCCAGACCAGCTGTAGAATAAACCTTTCTTTAGTACATTTCCCATCCTGCCTCTTTCCTGGACACATATATTTCCCTTCTTTCCTCTCCTGCCATTTTCTGAGCCACTATTGGATATGTTAATTTTAATATGTTATGACCACTCTGTGAGGTATAGTTGTAAGAATCACTTCTGTTTTACAGAAGAGGAAACCAAAGTCAGAGAGGTTAAGTGACTCGTCCAGGGTCATACATGTAGTGCCAGGCAGAGCAAGACTCGTTTCCATGCCTGTCTGACCCAGACCTGAGCTCTTTCCTTTCACCCTTATCCCTCTGCTCTTATCTTGGATCCGTATTTCCTGGACACCCCCTTACTCAGACACCAGTCATCCTGTCTCTCTGGCTCAGACGCTATGAATGGGGTGAGGAGATCAGGGGCCATAGCTGGGCTGGTGATAGTGGGGTCAGCTTCTTGGGCACAAGTGAATACAGGCTGAGGTGGCTCCAGTCCTGTCTCTCCCTGCCCCAGGGCATGTCCCTGGATTGTGTGGAGATGTCTCTGGGCCGTGTGTTTGCCAGCGGCCAGGCCTACGTGGCCCTTTCCCGGGCCCGCAGCCTGCAGGGCCTCCGTGTGTTGGACTTTGACCCCATGGTGGTTCGCTGTGACCCCCGCGTGCTGAGCTTCTATACTACCCTGTGGCGGGACAGGGCCCTCAGCCTGGTAAGAGGGAGTCACCCAATGGTGGGCAGAATGTGGCCGTGGGTAGCCTGGGAGCTAAGAGGAAGGGAAGGCCAAAAACACTAGGGTGGGGGTGGCATAGCCTCCTCTGGCTCCACTGGAGGCGAGGGCAGGACGGAGATGCTGGCTCCCCAGCTGTGACTCTAGGGGATGGTACAAGCCCATGAGTGGGTTTCTCTGGCTCTGATATAGGAGTCCCCAGATGATGAGGAAGGAACCTCAGACCAGGAGAACGTGGACCCGAACCTTTGATCTGCGAAGAGAAGACAAAGGGTGGTCTCGTCCCTCCTCTTGCTCCCTATGGAACCAGGCCCTGGGGGATCCCAGGGGGAGGATGGTCAGTGTCCCTTTCCTCCTTTGTCAGGGGCTCTCAGCCTCCAGCCGGCTTTCCATCCATTTGCCCTGTGCCTCAGTTTCTCCCCTTGTCCTGGGCGAGCTGCCTCCAGGGTCAGGAGTTGGCATGGGGCCTGTGGTGGTATCTGGTGATATAGGACAGAGCTCTCTGCGAGCGGCCGGCCACAGGGCCACACAGAGAGGAGAGGCAGCAGGTGCTCCAAGAGGAGGAACAGGCTGTAGGGGTCCTAGCAGGGGACTCAGCTCTGAAGCAGAGAAGGGAACCTGGGGGGAGTCTTCATAGCCAGATCCAGTCCTGCACAAGTCAGGACAAACACCGTCCTGAGCCTAACTTGAGAACACGCGCTGCAAAAATGTGCATCTATATCTTAAGCTGCTCTTTTGGGAAGGGCATTGTTTGTGGGAGTATGGATATTCTCAGACTGTATTTATTTAGGACAAATAAACTGGTAAACTGTGTGAAGATTTTGTTGAGTCTTCTGTTCCCTTTGAAAACCCCTAGTGAATTCCCTGGTGGTCTAGTGTTAAGACTGTGCTTCCACTACGGGGGCGTAGATTCGATTCCTGATCGGGAAACTAGGATCCTGCATGCTGACTGGCATAGCCAAAAAATAAATACGTAAAGAACCCCTGCCTGGGACGCTGGCTAACCCTTTCCAGGGAGGCTACCCCTGCCCTGCCTGTTTACACAGAGGTGTCTATTATGTCCTGATAGCTGAGCTCACAGCACCCTTATGCGAGGTTTTGTTAGTATCACTGGTTACTTCGCAAAACTGAGGTAGATGAGTTGTTGACTCACAGTGAAATAACAAGGTGAATCACCATTACACAACAGGTGGGCATGTTGCTGGTTGAGCTTGGTCTCCCGTGCAGGGCCTACAGCCATTGGCAAGAAGCTGAATATGCCCTCAAGGTGCAAGAAGGACCAGGGCTTCTGCCCAGAGATGAATTTCCCATCATCCTCCAGAGTCAGGCTATTGAAGATGTCTTAGAGATACAGTTATTTCTTTTGTACCCTCTCCTGGGACTCTCCTCTCTGACCCCACCCTCAACTCACACTGCTGAGGCACCCACCACCACCCCCAACCCCTTTCCCTTCACCAGGGACTGATTTCAGCTTTCCCTAGTCTCCGATGAACTCACCCTGCTTAAAGATGTCTTCCTCACAAGACCACCTGGACACCAGAAAGTCCTGTCCTTAGCAATCCTCTTTCATGGTAAAGATGCTTTCCAGGAGACCCCTGGAGGAGGGCAAACTGGTTCTCTAGAAGGGGGATCTCCAGACATCCCTGTCCCTCAGGCCAGATCATGAGAGTAGACTGCCTCATGAGGGAGGTATGCAAGGAACCTCCCAGTTCTTTATTTTCTTGGCATCTCATTTAATCTAACTTTTAAAAAAATTTTTATTTATTTATTTGGCTATGCAGGGTCTTAGTTGTGGGAACTCTTAGTTGCAGCATATGGGATCTAGTTCCCTGACCAGGGATTGAACCCAGGCCCCCTACATGGAGAGTGCAGAGTCTTAGCCACTGGGCCACCAGGGAAGTCCCCTCATTTAATCTAACTTCAAACCTGTATCCCTGAGAGTGTATGGAAACCCTAGCTCAGTCAGGATTGGGGGCTCCCCACCCTGAAGGTCGTACAGGCAAGGAGTGGGCCTTCTAGGAGCAGGCCTGTCACCTCCAGGATGTTATGGTAACTGCTGACACCCACAGTCACCAGCATCCACAGTTCATAACCCTGCCCAGGTCCAGGGGCAGTGGGGAGGAAGGCTTTCCCAGAGTCATAACCTCTCTGGGGGCCTCACACCATGCCCTCTGGAACCCTGCAGCTCCCTGTGGTGCTCCCAGGAGACACTGATCACCCGCCCCTCTCCAGTCTTGGAGACCTTCTTCTCTGACTCCTTGTGGAAAAAAAAAAAGTAAAAGTGTTGGTTGCTCAGTCATGTCCAGCTCTTTGCAACACTATGGACTATAGCCTGCCAGGCTCCTCTGTCCATGGAATTCTCCAGGCAAGAATACTGGAGTGGGTTGCCATTCCCTTCTCCATGGTATCTTCCCAACCCAAAGATCAAACCTAGTTCTTCTGCATTGCACGTGGTTTCTTTACTGAGATACCAGGGAAGCCCCCTGATGCTCCTTCAGTTTGATTCAGTTCAGTCGTTTAGTCGTGCTCTACTCTTTGTGACCCCATGAACCGAAGCACGCCAGGCCTCCCTGTCCATCACCAACTCCCGGAGTCCACCCAAACCCATGTCCATCAAGTCGATGATGCCATCCAACCATCTCATCCTCTGTCGTCCCCTTCTCCTCCTGCCCTCAATCTTTCCCAGGATCAGGGTCTTTTCCAATGAGTCAGCTCTTTGCATCAGGTGGCCAGAGTATTGGAGTTTCAGCTTCAACATCAGTCTTTCCTTGAACACCCAGGACTGATCTCCTTTAGGATGGACTAGTTGGATCTCCTTGCAGTCCAAGGGACTCTCAAGAGTCTTCTCCAACACCACACTTCAAAAGCATCAATTCTTTGGCGCTCAGCTTTCTTTATAGTCCAACTCTCACATCCAGACATGACCAGTGGAAAAACCATAGCCTTGATTAGACGGACCCTTGTTGGCAAAGTAATGTCTCTGCTTTTTAATATGCTGTCTAGACTTAGCAGCAGCAGGTTGGTCATAACTTTCCTTCCAAGGAGTAAGCGTCTTTTAATTTCATGGCTGCAATCACCATCTGCAGTGATTTTGGAGCCCAGAAAAATAAAGTCAGCCACTGTTTCCCTATCTATTTGCCATGAAGTGATGGGACCAGATGCCATGATCTTCGTTTTCTGAATATTGAGCTTTAAGCCAACTTTTTCACTCTCCTCTTTCACTTCTGCTCCTTACCCCTAACATAATCCCCTCAAAGAATTGGACCCAGGATGCAAAAGCCAAGAAATGGTGTGCCCTCAAATAGCTTCCAGATTGGAGACAGAGAAGTCTGGTGACCCCACTCAGAATCTGGGGGCAGGGGTGGAGGGATAAAGACAAACAGTAGGAAGAAAATCCTGGTAATATCCCATCACACTGCGATAAAGGAGACTTCCCACCAATCTTGTGTGTTCGTTTATTCATTCATTCATTTCACAAATATTTATTCAGGTGCTGGCTGGACACTGGAGACCCCACAGTACACCAGAGTGAAATGGCCCTGCCTTGGGATGCATACAGTTACAGGCGGGAGACTGATTACAAACAAGCAGGCAAATAACCTCACACTGCGAGAAGTGGCAAATAGTCAAATAATAGAACCTTCCAGTTGGGGAGCGCTCACTTTTAGGATGGTCAAAGAAAGGGCCTCTGGGGTAGATGCCTTCACACCTCACACCTCCCTGACTTGACTACATGTTTCTAGAAAATCTGAAATACCCAGATTAACCTTTCCTGACTTGCCTCAGACTTCACCCCTCTGTTTCCCAGGATATAGCCCTGCCCTTTCCTAGGCAGAATGGTCTTTCGGGTCTCTGAGCATATGCATCGTGCATCGTGCTGTTCTTTGCTGTGGGTCTGTCTCCTGCACCATAAAGTTCCTCAGAACATGATTGAATCTCCTGACTCTTGTAGCCCCAGGGCCCAGCCCCTGGAATGGAGCAGGCAGAATGAGTCAATATGGGACTGAAAGGATTCAGAAAGCCTGCAGTTAGGGGACCAGAAAGGCCTGCCACCCACCTGAGCCAGCTGCTCTGATAATGAGTGTCTGTGTCACTGCTTGTTGGGGGAGTGGGGGGCAGTGGGAAGACACCAAAAACGGCACCTTGACCTCCATGGCCTCCCTGCTTGCCTGGTCATGGGTATTTCCCACTCCCCTCTCCATCCCAGAAGGAAGGCTGGAGAGGAGCTGTCAGGTGGACAAGTTGGAGAAAGGCATTTCGGAAAGGAGAACTGTGTAGGATCAAAGCACAGAGGTGTGAAACATGGAGCTCAGTGGTCCAGCAAGAGCAGCTGGGAGGGGGAAGCGGGCCTAACCTTGAGGGGGCTCAGCATGGGATAAGAGCCCACCTTGGCGGCGGGTGGTTCCTATGCCTCCCACTTCCTGCCGGCCCCCATGTATCTCCCCTGCCTCAATGCTGCCTCAGTGTCAGTTGAGATCTGCTGCTGCAGCTGATGAGTAATTTAACATGTCGGTCTCCCCTGGGAATAAGGTGGATCTCTTGGTAGCAAGAAACTAGGCTTAGATGTCTTCGTATGCCAAAGCGCTCCACACAATGACTTTGGAAAGGAGACACTTCATAAAATGTTTGATATTTAAAGAATTCAGGGACAGTGCCATTCCCTGAGAGGTGGGGATTTTCACTCCCATTTTGCAGAGAATGTAGCTGAGGCCCAGGGAGCTAGGCAGCAGCAGAGCTGGAACTGGAATCCTGTGCCCTCCCCTTGGTGTTCATGAGATAGCAAGACTGTCCACCTTCACCCTACCCCCAGTTGGGGGAGACCAAGGGAGGGCTTAGCTAGGAATGAAGTGTTAGTCGCTCATCATGTCCGACTGTTTATGACCCCATGGACTGTAGCCCGCCAGGCTCCTTTGTCCATGGAAATCTCCAGGCAAGAATGGGTAGCCATTCCCTTCTCCAGGGAATCTTCATGACCCAAGAAACCTGTGTCTCTTACATTGCAGGAAGATTCTTTGCAGTCTGAGCCACAAGGGAAGCCCTAGCTTGGCATAACCTCCTCCCTTTTGAGGTCTGGGCAGAGTTTGCCCACCCCTACAAAGCCAATGGTGGTGCTCAGACCCCTCCATCCCCAAGCAGGCTTCCTGCTCCCCAAGCACCACACACAATGGACCACAAGGTGGCGCCAAGTAGTCATTCAGTGTCTTCCCAGAGCCCCGGCAAGTCCTTTTTTGTCTTCCAGTCCCTGTGCCTGGATGGGGGTGCAGGGCACCTCAGGAGGTGGGCAGCCAGTAGACATAGGGAAGCTTCTTTGTTGAGTTTGTACCAGGTATCTGTTGAGTGCCTCATCGTTTGAGTTCATTAGCCCCTTGTTTTTCACAATAACCCTGAGAGGACAGTGGGACAGCCCCAGCACATGGGGAAAGAAAACTCAACTCTTGTAAGATTAGGTGTCCTGGCCGAGGCCACACAGGGAGCTGGATCTGGAACCCAAACCCCAGGGTCCGGGGGTTTTTGCAAGGTCAGCAAAGGGCTCTGAAGCCAGATACTGGCTCCCACACTTGCTGTGTAACCTTGGATGTGCTGCCTAAACCCGAGCCCAAATTTCATCATTAGCCGTGGAGTTAGGACAGGTAAGGAAAGGAAATGGCAACCCACTCCAGTATCCTTGCCTGGAGAATCCCATGGACAGAGGAGCCTGGTGGGCTACAGTCCACGGGGTTGCAAAGAGTCAGACATGACTGAGCAACTTCACTCACTTAGGACAGGTAAAGAGCTGAGGCATTGACAGGCATGTGGTAAACCCTTCAGGTTAGTTCCCACTGGCCTTTATTACACTTACCTGAAGAGGCCATCCTGCAACCCCCCTCATCTCTCTTCCCCCCCGCCCCCACCCTCTAGAGTGGCCAGGGAATAACAGAGAATTAATTAGCAGAGCCCATTCTTCCCTCCTGGAAGACCCCGGGCTGTGCCTAGCCTCTGGGGAAGGGGAGAATGAGGATGGTCCCCTCTCCTTCCCGCCACAATCCTGAGTCCTAGCCCTGGTGGATGACTCTGTGTCATAGCAGCCCCTCTTCTTGTCTCGGTCCACCTCGACTGAATGTCTCTGACGACTCCAGGAGGGGGATCTTTAGGCCTAGTTTACAGAGGAGGTTCACAGCAGGTGGGCAGCTCAAGGTCACAGGGCTGTGAATGGCAGAGCTGGGATAGCACTGGGTGTCTCACGCCTCACCCAGGAGTTCAGGGCCTTTGCAACAAGGAGGAAGTAGGCGGTGCTTCCTGGCCTCTAGCTTTGTCCTTGAAACCCCACATGCAAGACTCCATTTCTTTCAGATTCCAAGAGCATCACCTGCTGAGATGTAAATGGCTGGGAGGGGCCGAGGTGGAAGAGGACGGGCTTGGAAGGAGACCCTGAATAGGGCAGAGAGCCGGATGCCTGATGAGCCCAGTGGGGAGGAGACCGAGAGTCAGCCCACCTTCCCCTCCATGGCCTCCCACCCCCTCAGCTCCCTCCTTCAGCCAGGGAGCCTCCCGGCAGAGCCCGCCCAAGGTGCCCCCCCACCCTCCCCCAGCTGGTGTTGGGTTCAGTAAGCAGAGCCCAGCTCACCTGGGAAGGTGCCGAGTGAGGAGGGCGTCCAGTTACAGGCTGGGGCTGGGAGGGCAGACCAGGGCAACCTAGGGGCAGGAACTAAAGGCCTGGGCCCTGGTAGGGGGTGGGGGTATGTATGGGGGGAAGCCACAAACCCCACACCCTGCAGGAGTCCCATCCCTGACACAAGAGGCCCCAGCTCCTGGGGGCTGAAGCAGAAAGACCGTGTCATCCTCAGATGCCCCTTGGCAGCTAGCACACCTGTCAGTTCCCTGAGCTGACCTGTTTCCCCATCCTCAGAATAGGGGTAGGGTACAATAAACCCTGTGTGAGCAATCACCGCAGCTGGGACTAATCTGGGTAAACTGTGAAGCACTGTGCACATCCTCCGGGAGGCTGTTCTCCTCTCCTTCAGCTCCAGTCCTTTCTCTCCACCACCCAGGATGGCCTCCTCCCCCACCCCCCACCCTGGGCCCTGGCACTGCACTCCATGCCTATTTAAGGCAAATCTCCTGATCTCCTTTTAAGTAACATTTGCTCCTTGTTGTGGAGCAAAGGAGCAGGGCCTGAGCTTACAAAAAGGGGAGTGAGTCGCAAATATCCCATCAGAGAGTGGGGAGAACTGGAGATACAGGGGTGAAAGGGGATGGGAGGGTCCTTGTACTTCCTTCCCCAGCCTCCCATTTGGTCCCCTCACTGCACAGGCCCTGGATTGACTCCAAGCCTTTTAGAGGGGCTAGGGCCCTCCAAGAAGACTTCCTGCAGCCCCAGGGACTGAGGTGGGGCATGGTAGGCTGAGGAATAGCACTACGTCCAGGACCTGGGGCTGGTGTGCTTGGGTGTAGAGGTGGCATTTGACTGGCAAGGGGAGTGGAAGGGTCTGGGGTAAGACTGACATGTAATCTCAAGCTGCCCAGAAAGGATGAAACAACTGTTACTTGGGTTCTACAATCAGGGGCTCAGAGAGGCCAAGAGACCTGTCCAGGGCCACACAGCTCATGAGTGGGAAGGTCTGAAATCCAGGCCAGGCTGCTCCAAATTTCATGCTTTCTGCCCCTCCATGCCAAGTCTCCTCGGGGCCAGGGCTGTATGTGACACCTGACAGTGACTCATCAGGGACCAGCCATCATTCACAGGCCCCTACACACACCCTTCCTCTGCCTGCATAGCTCCCCTGCAGGGACCCGACTCCCTCCTCTTCTCCCCAGGCCCACCACCCCTCTCTTCCTTCTCTTCCTGGCTTTCTGGCCCAGTCATCCCCCTACTTCTGGCGTGGCCTCCAGAACAGCTCACTTTCACGTGGTTTACACACTAAGAAACTTACAGCCAGAAAGTGGCATGTCCCATCCACCTCCAAAGGAGCGAGTCTCCCCACAATGGCAGGACCCCCGCAGGGCCCTCCCTCCACTCAGTTCTTCCCCCTTTAGGCCACAGAGGCCCTCCCTCTCTGGCTTCCTCCTCTTCTTCTATCCCCAGGTGCCCTGGCCGCTTCCCCAGCCTCCATCTAGCGTGGCTAATCCCCCGCTGTGGTCCTCACATGACAGAGGCGCCCTATCCGGGGTTCAAAAGGAGACACTCAGGGATCCTTTACAGATCATGTTGCCTCCTGAGGACCAGCCGCTCACTCCTCAGGCATGCAAGCCCAGTGGGCCAGCCCTGCCTGCGCATGGGTGTCAGGCTGGACTAGGGGATGCAGGACCAGAGGGAGGAAGAAGCCCTGGCCTCCTCTTCCTCTGGGTGCTTAGAGCAGACAGCGCCCAAAGCAGTCAGCTCATCCCGTGGCCTCATTTCACAGATGAGCGACTGCGGCCCAGGAAACAGTAGGGGAGGCCCCTAGGGCCCACAGTGAGACAGGAGCCAACCTTGGTTTTATTGGGGCCCCTGGTAACCTCCGGTGAGGCGTGATCCTAGGGGAAGTAGGGTCTATGATAGGAGGAAACTCTGCTCCTCCCTTGAGCTTTTCCAGGTCTTTTCAGCTTGGCTCTACCACTCACCTCTTGCGCCCTTGGGCAATCCCCTTTCTTCTTTGGGCCTCAGTTTCCTTGTGTAAAACAAATGGGTTGAGTAGATGGTCTTTAAGACCACTTCCTGTTTATTTTTATTATTTATTTTTAATATTTATTTAGCTGTGCCACGTCTTGGTTGCAGCATGCGGGATCCCTTAGTTGTGGCATGTGGGATCTAGTTCCCTAACCAGGGACTGAACCCGGGCCCCCTGCATTGGGAGTGGGGAGTCAGTCACTGGACCACCAGGGAAGTTCCAGATGTCTCCTGGTTAGATCCCCTGCGCCTCCCATCAGCACAGCCCCAACCCCAGGCCTGTTTTCAGCTCTTGACCTGGCCCAGGGCAGGGTTCATAGCCCCTCAAGATTGTTCCGACAGGGAATTCCCTGGTGATCCAGTGGGTAAAACTTCATGCTTCCACTGCAGAGGGCATGGGTTTGGGCCCTTCTTGGAGAACTAATATCCTGTATGCCACACTGTGTGGCCAAAAAAAAAAAAAAAAGATTGCTCCAACAGCCTCTACACTGCCTCTGGCTCCACCCTCTTCCCTTGCAATAAGTCACCCCAGACATTGTCTAAGTTACCTCCTGATGCTTAGAAACCTCCCAAGGCCACCCCCCCCCCCCATGGCCTCCCTCAGGGTAATCCAACTTATCACCTGGCATTCAGCCCATCCCACCCACAGCCTTGGACCCTGAGCTCAGTGTCTTCACCTACCAAGCACTGACAACCCCTCACTCAGGGCCCGTGCTGTGGACATACACACAGTGGGGGCACAGGCGAGAAGCCTGGGAAAGGCTGGACAGTCTGAGTAGCTCTCCAGGTTTCTCTGTGCTAAGAGGATGCCCATCCCACTCCCACTCCTTCATCCACACTGGCTAGGTGCTCCAAGGCTCGCTCAAGCTCCCTTCCTTCCTGGAGTGGCCAGGCCCCCTGGAGGCCCCATCAGAGTAACCTCACCCATGTGGCGCTCCCACGGGGCTGGATGCCCTCGCCTGCCTGCATCTGCAGCTCCTGCCATCCTGCAGGGAGCCAGCTGGCAGGATACTTGCTGAGGGAACGGCTGGGTCTGTGGGCTCCGCCCGCCCCCCCCACCCCCACTCCGAATCCTTCCCCAGGGCTGTGTTTTTAACGTGGGATTTTCTTTGACCCTCAGTGATGTCCTGACTGCCAACTCCACAAGCTCATAGTTGGGCCTTGGGGCAGAAGCTCAGCTGGAGGTTTTAGACCCTGTCTTGCCCTGATCTGGTGACTGGCCAAAAGGACTCTCAGAAACCTTTCCCCAAGGCCCAGGAAGGAGTAGCTGGCAAGAAATACCAGTTATTAGAAGAGATTGCTAAGAGAAGAGAGGCCAGTACCTAGAAGCTTGGGGACCTCACACCCAGGGGTCTGAACACAGCTTAAGCCACTTACTAGTTGCAAGGGTTTGGGTAGATTACCTAATGTCTTTGAGCTTCAGTTTCCTCATTGGAATAATAACATCTCATCCTCTGATGAAAGAATTAGATGATGCATGCAAAGCGCTGAGCTCATGGCCTGGCACCTCGTAAACGCTCAAAAAATGGTAGCTATCATCTTTATTGAGGACAGATGGATCAAGGCCCTCAGCTGAGGGGTTGCAGGCTGTTGGTTGCTTAGCCAGAGGTAGGCAGCTGGTTAGCATCTAGAATAGAAACACGAAGTCCCCAGCCTTGTGCTAAGCAGTCTCCTTACCTCATCTCATTTAAACCTCAGTCCCTTCCTCTGTCAAAAGTAGGTGTTTGGAACAGAAACCTCGTAAGGTGCTGTGAGTGCTCGTAGAAGGTCTGCAGTTTACAAAGTACCATTCACTTTATTGAGCCATCCTCTCCTCCTGTGAAGGTGCTTCCTAGGTGGTGCTAGTGGTCAAGAACACTCCTGCCAATGCAGGAGATATAAGAGACGCGGGTCCCTGGGTCGGGAAAATCCCATGGACAGAGGAGCCTGGTTGGCTACAGTCCATGGGGTCGCAAAGAGTTGGACATGACTGAAGTGATTTAGCAAGCACACACTCCTCCTGTGAGCACTCTAATAGTTGTCAATGGTCACACAACTAGATCTGGGGCTAGAACCAGAGGGATGGCTCCATCTTTCCCCAGAGGCTGGTGGCAGACTCTCTGAGGGGGTGGATGAGAGACAGGGCCCTGGAAGACAGCAACATCAGGGAAGTTTGGCTCTGGCTCCTGTCCAGCATCTGGTTCTGTGCCTGGTGGAGGCCTGGATCTGCAACTCATCAGCCCCACCTGTCAGCCCTCCTGGCCAGCACGCGGGGCCTCCGGTTATCACTAAGGAGAGCGCAGCTGAGAGTGAGCTGAGGGTGGCCTTGGTCCAGGGGCCTGGGATCCCTTCCCTGTTGGGCATCTTCAGTCATGGAGCTGTGTTCCCGTCGGTCAAGCAGCTCCAGTTGACTGAGCTGTTATGTGGCAGGCACCGTGAAATACACAAAGACTGCACTCATTCAATAAATATTTATCGAACACTGACAGTGTGCCTGGCCCTGAGCTGGCTGTGAGGAATCAGACAAAAATTCCTGCCTATATTATAGTAAGAGAAGCTGTAAAGGAAAGCATATGTGTGATGCAAAAAAAAAGAGAGCAGCTCACTTTACACAGATTAGTCCTAGAAGGCCTCTGAGCTGAGGGAAGAAGTACAGCTAAAAAGAGCCTTCTGGTCAGAGGACAGGGGCCATGCAAAGGCCCCGAGGTAGGAAAATTTGGAGTGTCTGGAGATCAGTAAGACCCAGTGGGAGGTGGGCACACATCAGCTTGCCCTCAGTAAATGCCAGCTGAACAAATCAACAAATGACCATAAGGAATTAAAAAAAAATAATTTTCTATGTTTATTTTTGGCTGTGGTGTGTCGTCCTTGCTGTGTGGGCTTTTCTCTAGTTGTAGCAGGCAGGGGCTACTCTTTGTTGTGGTGTGCGGGCTTCTCACTGCGGTGACTTCTCTCCTTGCAGAACACAGGCTCTAGGGCATGTAGGCTGCAGTAGCTTCAGCCCGTTGGCTCAGTAGTTGTGGCTCCCAGGGTCAACAGTTGTGGCACATGGGCTTTGTTGCTCCACGACACATGGGATCTTCCCGGACCGGGGATCGAACCCGAGTCTCCTGCGTTGGCAGGTGGGTTTTTCAACACTGAGCCACCAGGGAGGCACAAGATTCTATTTATTTATTTCTTGTTGGCTGTGCCGGGTCTCAGCAGTGGAATGAGGGGTTGTTGATCTTCACTGCAGGCATGCAGGATCTTTAGTTGCAGCACGTGGGATCTAGTTCCCCAACTAGGGATCAACCTTGGAGTCTTAGCTCCTGGACCATCAGGGAAATCTGATCATAAGGATTTCTGCGTCCAGCTGGGACGGAGTAACAGGGACGGGCTTTACATCCTCATCTAAGACAACTAAAGTGAAAGTGTTACTCGCTCAGTCGTGTCCAGCTCTTTGTGACCGCATGGACTATACAGTCCATGGAATTCTCCAGGCAAGAATACTAGAGTGGGTTGCCATTCCCTTCTCCATGGGACCATCCCAACCCAGGGATCAAACCCAGGTCTCCTGCATTGCAAGCAGATTAGACAACCAAAATACCCCACAGAATATATGAAATGGTGGTTCTCAAGACATTGGAAGCAGAGAGGGAAAAATAGCGACTTCTGGAAGTAAATAAATGAGGTGAGCCCTCTAAGTTCCTCCTCACTGCCTGAAGAAAGTTTCCAGGCTAGAGCACAACGAGAGGAAGACAGGTGAATTCTGACAGCCTCCCCGCACTGGCACTGAGAAGCCTGAAAAGCTGGGAGGACAGAACCCACAGCAGAGAACTGAAAAGGCAAGAGCTGCACACAGAGAACTCTAAGCTCTATAAGGGTGCTCCAGCAGTAGTTCTGCTCAGGGCCTGCAGGTGAGGAAACCAGCAGGAAGCACAGGAAGCACCACTCAGGAGGATGAGAGCTCACACCTTGGAGGAGCATCCTTGGAGCTGCAAGTAGTGCTGCTTCCCACAAACCAGACACTGCACAACTAATGGGCCGTTGGGGAGGGCGGGCCAGCGCCAGAAGAGATTTTGGCTCAGAAGTGAGAAAACACTAAACACCACTTGATCCCCGGGTCCAGATGATGCCCTGGAGGAGGAAATGGCAACCCACTCCAGTATTTTGCCTGGGAAATCCCATGGATAGAGGAGCCTGGTGGGCTACAATCTATGGGGTCACAACAGAGTTAGACACAACTTAGTGACTAAACAACAAAAAAGTTAAAAATCTGAATGTTAATACAACACACACACACATATATATGTGTGTGTGTATATACATCAACAACCTGTTGGTTCTGGGTCTTACCTCCATTTGCAGAAAGAAGGTGTTAGAGAACTTCCCTGGTGGTCCAATAGTTAAGAATCTGCCTTTCAATGCAGGGGACACAGGTTCAATTCCGGGTCCAGGAAGATTCCACATGCTGCAGGGCAACAATGTCGGTGCCCCACGACTACTGAAGACTGAGTGCTCTGGGGCCTGTGCTCTGCAGCAAGAGAAGCCACCGCAATGAGAAGCCTGTGCACTGCAACTGGAGAGTAGCCCCTGCTCACCACAACTAGAGAAAACCCATGGGCAGCAACGAAAATCCAGCACCGCCAAAAATTAAATAAAAATTTAAGAATTAAATAAAAATTAAATTAAATAAAAATTAAATAAAAATGTAAGAATTAAATAAAAATTTAAAAGAAGATGGTAAAGCAGGTATCACAGAGTCCATTGCCCTCAACAGTCACCTTATCAAGTGTATTTTCTGGTATGACAATGAATCTGACTATTGTAACTGGGTGATGGATCTTATGATCTACGTGGCTCTGAGGAGCAACAGTCCCTGGACCACCAGCCCTACCAAGAGCACAAGAAGAGAGAGGTGCTCAGCTGCTGGGGAGTCCCTGCCTCAACTCAATCTTCCACCACTCTGAGAATCTCTCCTTCTTGACACACTTTCCACCCCAGACCCCCTGAAGAAAGTGAGGGACTTGGGGAACCCTATTTTGTCATCAATAAAGTACATTCTACTCAGAAAAAAAAAAAAAAAACTATACCACAGTATATCACAAATTGCTTTAAAAAAATGATAAAGAAGGGCTTCCCTGGTGGTCCACTGGTTAAGACTCTGCACTTCCAACTGCAGGGGGTTCAGGGCTGATCCCAGAGAGTTCTAGAAAAACATCTATTTCTGCTTTATTGACTATGCCAAAGCCTTTGATTGTGTGGATCACAATAAACTGTGTAAAATTCTGAAAGGATGGGAATACCAGACCACCTGACCTGCCTCTTGAGAAACCTGTATGCAGGTCAGGAAGCAACAGTTAGAACTGGACATGGAACAACAGACTGGTTCCAAATAGGAAAAGGAGTTTGTCAAGGCTGTATATTGTCACCCTGCTTATTTAACTTATATGCAGAGTACATCATGAAAAACGCTGGGCTGGGGGAAGCCTAAGCTGGAATCAAGATTGCCGGGAGAAATATCAATAACCTCAGATACACAGATGACACCACCCTTATGGCAGAAAGTGAAGAAGAACTAAACAGCCTCTTGATGAAAGTGAAAGAGGAGAGTGAAAAAGTTGGCTTAAATCTCAACATTCAGAAAACTAATATCATGGTATCTGGTTCCATCACTTCATGGGAAATAGATGGGGAAACAGTGGAAAGAGTGGCAGACTTTATTTTGGGGGGCTCCAAAATCACTGCAGATGGTGACTGCAGCCATGAAATTAAAAGATGCTTACTCCTTGGAAGGAAAGTTATGACCAACCTAGACAGCGTTTTAAAAAGCAGAGACATTACTTTGTCAACAAAGGTCCATCTCATCAAGGCTATGGTTTTTCCAGTAGTCTTGTATGGATGTGAGAGTTAGACCATAAAGAAAGCTGAGCACTGAAGAATTGATACTTTTGAAGTGTGGTGTTGGGGAAGACTCTTGAGAGTCCCTTGGACTGCAAGAAGATCCAAGTAGTCCACCCTAAAGGAGATCAGTCCTGAATGTTCATTGGAAGGACTGATGTTGAAGCTGAAACTCCAATACTTAGGCCACTTGATGCAAAGAGCAGACTCATTTGAAAAGACCCTGAGGCTGGGAAAGATTGAAGGTGGGAGGAGAAAGGAACGACAGAGGATGAGATTGTTGGATGGCAACACTGACTCAATAGACAGGAGTTTGAGTAAACTCCGGGAGTTGGTGATGGACAGGGAGGCCTGGCATGCTGCAGTCCATGGGGTTGCAAAGAGTCAGACACGACTGAGCGACTGAACTGAACTGAACTGGGAACTAAGATCCTGCATGTGGCTGCTGCTGCTCCTGCTCCTGCTAAGTCGCTTCAGTCATGTCCGATTCTGTGTGACCCCATAGACGGCAGCCCACCAGGCTCCCCTGTCCCTGGGATTCTCCAGGCAAGAACACTGGAGTGGGTTGCCATTTCCTTCTCCAATGCATGAAAGTGAAAAGTGAAAGTGAAGTCGCTCAGTCATGTCCGACTCTTAGCGACCCCATGGACTGCAGCCCACCAGGCTCCTCCGTCCATGGGATTTTCCAGGCAAGAGTACTGGAGTGGGGTGCCATCGCCTTCTCCGCATGTGGCAGCTCACGCCAAAAATCAAACAAACAAACAAAAAAAGACAGAGAGAGATAAAATAAAGAAAAAAAAGTAATAAAAAAGAGAATTCCCAACCTGTCTGTGGTTTGGGATTCCTATCTGTCTCATAAAGCAAAGTAGAGGGTTTGTCTTCTGGGAAGACAGATTCATCTTCTCCTCAGAAAAAGCGTCTTTCATAGTTGGCTTTGGTATCTTACAGGAATAGGAGGGCAGGGATTGACACCTCATGGAGTCTGGGTTTTCAGCTGAGGTAGAGAGAGAAGACAGTGGTTACAACCAGAAAGTCCAGAGCTGGGTGTCATTACCTCTGGAACTCATCTCTCTTAACTCAGCCTGGGCTTCATGAGTCATGGAAGTGGATTCCTTCATAAAATAATACTTTAAAAAAAAAAAGTGATTTAGACTTAAAAGCAGCCTGAGGAAAAAAGACATATTACATACCAATAAGGACAGCAGATTTTTTTTTTTTGTTGTTAGAAACAAAACAAGTGAAGTTGGTGTACCTGAGCTAACACTTCTGGGAAAGTTGAAACTCAGTTACATACGGTTACTGAGCAAACTTGACTTAAGATGACTCTTGGGGGCCTCCCTAGAGTCTAGTGGTCTAGTGGTTGAGAGTCCACCCCCCAGTACAGGGGACACAGGTTCAATCCCTGCTCTGGCAAGATTCCACACGTCGTGGAGCAACTAAGCCCGTGAGCCCCAGCTACTGAAGTCTGTGCACATACAGCCGGCGCTCTGCAACAGAAGCCACTGCAATGAGAATACCATGCACTACAACAGAGTAGTCCCCACCACCTCAATTAGAGAAATCCCGAGGGCAGCAATGAAGATCTAGCACAGCCAAAAGTGAATTAAAAAAAAAGACATTTCCATTGAGGATCTTTTTTTGACTTACTAACAGAACATCACGCATATAGCTGAGAGTGGCACTAACGCCTTAAATTTTGATCACATCTCTCTGTTAGGGTGAGAGTTTATCAAAAAAGGGGAGAATTGTTATAAAGAAGTAACAAGTCCAAAATGAAATTATTTGCCCCCAGGACAGCAAACCAAGACTTAACTGCATTTTCAACCTCTCCCAGGAATGTGGTCTTTAAAGAGAAACCTTAAAGGTCCCAACAGCACTAATCAGTGAGACAATCTGCATAAAAAGACCTGGCCCTTCCCTTCCCCCCAAAAGAAGGGGCCTGGCCTGAAACAATTCCTTCTCTCCTTTTGCTAATAACCTCCTTGCCCCACCCTCCTTCTGCCTATAAAAGCCTTCCCCTCTGGGCCTCCCAGTTGCTGGGTGGGACGCTACCAGAGTCTTGAGTCACCCATTAGAGGTAATTGCATGCCTGCTCAACCCTGACCAGGGGCTTCCCTGGTGGCTCAGATGGTAGAGAATCTGCTGGCAATGGAGGAGACCCAAGAGCCACGGGTTCGATCCCTGGGTCTGGAAGAGCCCCTGGAAGAAGAAATGGCAACCCATTCCAGTGTTCTTGCCTGAAGAACCCCGTGGACAGAGGAGCCTGGTGGGCCCAAGTCCATGTTCCAGTTGTGTCCTACTCTTTGCCACCCCATGGACTGTAGCCTGCCAGTCCCCTCTTGCCATGGGATTCTCTAGCCAGGAATACTGAAGTGCATTGCCATTTTTTCCTCCAGGGGATCTTTCCAACCCAGGAAGGTGGATTATTTACCACTTGAGCCATGGGGGAAGCCCCACTAGAGACAATTAGACCTTCTGAAAGTGAAGTGATGGAAAAAAATATTTCATGTAAATGATAACCAAAACAAAGCAGAAGTGGTTACATTTATACCACAAAAAGTTGACTTTTAGCTGAAAAATGGCACTAGAGACAAAGAAGATCATTAATAATGATAAAAGCCTCATTCAGTAGGAAGATATAGCAATTGTAAATGTATATGCACCTAGCATCAAATCACCTAAGTATGTAAATCAAATATTAGCAGATCTGAAAGTTGAAACTGAGAGCAATAAAATAATAGTAGCGGCAATTAGAAATAGAAATAAAAAGCATCAAAATTAGAAAGGAAAAAATAAAACTGCCTCTATGTGTGGGTGACATCATCTTGTATATAGAAGATTCTAAGGAATCTAAAAAACATATCATTAGAACTAACAAGCAAGTTCAAAAAGGCTACAGGACAAAAAGTCAATCAATATACAGGACTTCCCTGGTGGTCCAGTGGTTGAGAATCTGCCTGCCAATGCAGAAGACATGGGTTTGATCTCTGCTCTGGAAGGATTCCACGTGCTGAAGGGCAACTGAACCAGTGCACACAACTACTGACCTGGAGCTTCAGAGCCCATGCTCTGCAACAAGAGAAGCCGCTACAACGAGAAGTAGCCCCTGCTCACTGCATCTAGAGAAAGCCTGCATACAGCAACGAAGACCCAGCAGAGCCAAAAATAAAAATAAATAAAAATTTTAAAAGATCAATATATAAAAATCAATTGTATTTGTATATGCAAATCAGCAACTTGAAAATAAAATTACAGTAATTCCACTTACAACAGTATCAAAAAGAATAAAATACTTAAGGACAAATTTAACAAAAGAAATGAGAAACATTAGAAACCACTGTTGAAAGAAATTAAACAAGGCCTCAATAAATGGAAAAACATCCCCATGTTCATGCATCAGGAGACTTAGTATTGTTAGGATACCAATACTCTCCATTTGATCTGCAGATTCAATACAATCTGTATCAGAATCCTAGTTAACACCTTTGTAGAAATTGACAAGCTGATCCTATAATTCATACAGAATTGCAAGAGACCCAGAATAGCCAAACCAATATTGAAAATAAACAAAGTTGGGGGATCCTTATTTCCTCACTTCAAAACTTACTACAAAGCAACCAACAGTAACGAAGAGAGTGTGGTACCAGCATAAGGACTCACAAACAGATCAATGAAACAGAATTGAGAGTTCAAAAATAAACACCATGTGTCTACAGTCAGTTCAACAAGGGTGGAAAGACCATTCCATTATTAGAGAAGAGTCTTTTCAACAAATAGTGCTGAGACACTTGAATATTCACATACAAAAAAATAAAGTTGAAACCCTTAGCTCATATCATATACAAAAAGTAACTCAAAACAGATAAAAAGCCTAATTGTAAGAGATAAAATTATAAAATTCTTAGAAGAAAACACAGTAGTGAATCCTGAATCAGCCAATGGATTCTTAGCTATGACAGAAAATGCATAAGCAGCAAAAGAACGATTAGATAAAATAAACTTTATCAAATCAAAATTTCTTGTGCTTCAAAGGATACTTTCAAGAAAGGGAAAAAACACACACAGAATGGAGAAAACATTTGCAAATTATAAATTTGATAAGGGACTTGTATATAGAATCTATAATCTTTACAAGGGTTCAAATAAGTAGACAATAAAAGGAAAAATAAATCAATGAAAACTTGGGCAAAGATTCTGAACAGACATTACTCCAAATAAGATATATAAATGGCCAATAAGCACATGAAAAGGACTTGCCCAGTGGCTCAGTGGTAAAGAATCCTCCTGCAATGCAGGAGACCCAGGAGACATGAGTTCAATCCCTGGGTCAGGAAGATCCCCTGGAGAAGGGAATGACAACTCACTCCAGTATTCTTGCCTGGAAAATCCCATGGACAGAGGAGCCTGGTGGGCTACAGTCCATGGGGTTGCAGAGTCAGACATGTCTAAAGTGACTGAGGACGCATGTGCATGAGCACCTGAAAAGATGCTTCACATCATTCATAACAGTATTATGCCAATAAATGTGACAAGTCAGATGAAAGGGACAAACTCCTTAATAGAAGATGCAAAGTGTGCAAGCTAACTCAGAAAGAAAGAAATAATTTAAATAGCTCTGTATCTATTAAAGAAGTGAATTCATTGCAAAGAGGAAAATCTTTTCAACAAATGATGCTTGAACAACCCATTGTTGTTGTTCAGTGGCTCCGTCATGTCCGACTCTCTGCGACCCTACGGACGGCAGCATGCCAGGCTTCCCTGTCCTTCACCGTCTCCCAGAGTTTGCTCAAACTCATATCCATTGAGTTGGTGATGCCATCCAACCATCTCATCTTCTGTCATCCCCTTCTCCTCCTGCCTTCAATCTTTCCCAGCATCAGGGTCTTTTCTAATGAGTCAGCTCCTCATAACAGGTACTGGAGTTTCAGCATCAGCATCAGTCCTTCAAGTGAACATTTAGGGTTGATTTCCTTTAGGATTGACGGATTTGATCCCCTTGCAGTCCAAGGGACTCTCAAGAGTCTTCTCCAGCACCACAGTTCAAAAGCATCAGTTCTTTAGTGCTCAGCTATGGTCCAATTCTCACATCTGTACATGACTACTGGAAAAACCATATCTTTAACTATATGGATTTTGTAGACAAAGTAATGTCTCTACTTTTTAATGTGCTGTCTAGGTTTGTCGTTGTCATGGCTGCAGATGCCGTCCACAGTGATTTTGGAGCCCAAGAAAGTAAAATCTGTCACTGTTGCCATTGTTTCCCCATCTATTTGCCAAAAGCCTCTTGATGAAAGTGAAAGTGGAGAGTGAAAAAGTTGGCTTAAATCTCAACATTCAGAAAACGAAGATCATGGCATCCGGTCCCACCACGTCATGGGAAATAGATGGGGAAGCAGTGGAAACAGCGTCAGACTTTATTTTTCTGGGCTCCAAAATCACTACAGATGGTGACTGCAGCCATGAAATTAAAAGACACTTACTCCTTAGAAGGAAAGTTATGACCAACCTAGACAGCATATTGAAAAGCAGATCTCCTTGCAGTCCAAGGGACTCTCAAGAGTCTTCTCCAACACCACACTTCAAAAGCATCAATTCTTCGGCGCTCAGCCTTCTTCACATTCCAGCTCTCACATCCATATGTGACCACAGGAAAAACCATAGCCTTGACTAGACGAACCTTTGTTGGCAAACTAATGTCTCTGCTTTCGAATATGCTATCTAGGTTGGTCATAACTTTTCTTCCAAGGAGTAAGCGTCTTTTAATTTCATGGCTGCAGTCACCATCTGTAGTGATTTTGGAGCCCAGAAAAATAAAGTCTGACGCTGTTTCCACTGTTTTCCCATCTATTTCCCATGAAGTGATGGGACCGGATGCCATGATCTTCGTTTTCTGAATGTTGAGCTTTAAGCCAACTTTTTCACTCTCCACTTTCACTTTCATCAAGAGGCTTTTTAGTTCCTTCATACACACACAAAATGAAATTTGATTGATATCTCATGTATATACCAAAATCAACTCAAAATAGATGACAAATCTAAAGGTAAAACTTAAAACTATGGACACTGACTAGAATTTCTAAAATTATAAAGACTGAAATCAAGTGTTTGCTGAAAATGTGAAGTAACTGAACCTCCCATACACTACTGATGGGAATGTAAAACAGTGTAACCACTTTAGAAAACAGTTTAGCAGTTTTGCAAGAAGTTAAGCATAATATAACTTCCATATGACCACCTATCCTGTGACCAAGCCATTCCACTCCTTGGTATTTCCGTAAAAGACATCAAAGCAGCACATAGTCATATAGAGACACATCTGAAAGTTCAAAGTAGCTTTTAAAAACATATTTTTTGTAACTCTCTTATTTGTTTATTTTTGGCTCTGCTGGGTCTTCCTTGCCACTAGGGCTTTTCTCCAGTTGCGGCGAGCAGGGGCTACTCTCTAGCTGCAGTACTTGGGCTTCTCATCGCACGGGCTTCTCTTGTTTCGGAGCATGAGCTCTGGGGCACATGGGCTCAGTAGTTGGGGCTCCCAGGCTCTAGAGCACAGGCTCAGCAGTTGTGGTACACGGGTGGCATGTGGGATCTTTCTGGATCATGGGTTGAACCCATGTCTCCTGCATTGGCAGGCAGATTCTTTACCACTGAGCCACTAGGGAAGCCCCCATGCTGCTGCTAAGTCTCTTCAGTCATGTCCGACTCTGTGCGACCCCATAGATGGAAGCCCACCAGGCTCCCCTGTCCCTGGGATTCTCCAGGCAAGAACACTGGAGTGGGTTGCCATTTCCTTCTCCAATGCATGAAAGTGAAAAGTGAAAGTGAAGTTGCTCAGTCGGGTCCGACTCTTTGTGACCCCATGGACTGCAGCCTACCAGGCTCCTCTGTCCATGGGATTTTCCAGGCAAGAGTACTGGAGTGGGGTGCCATTGCCTTCTCCAAGGGAAGCCCCCATAGCAGCTTTATTTGTTAACAGCCAAAACATGCAAACAACCCAAATGTTCAGCAAGAGGTGAATGGTAAACAGATTGTTATACAGCCATGAAATTGATTACTACTCAGCAACAAAAATGAATCTATTAAGTTATACAACAATATGGATGAATCTCAAAGTAATTATGCCGACTGAAAGAAGACAAAAGTGTATACATTGTATGACTCCATTTACATAAGATTCTGAAAATGCAAACTAACCTATAGTGACTGAAAGCAGTTCAGTGGTTCCCTAGGGTGTGGGTCTGGGAGGAGCTGAAAGACTTAAGAAGGGGCTGGGGGAGGAAACCTCTGTGGGTGATATATGCTGTGCTAAGCCACTTCGGTCGTGTCTGACTCTTGGCGACCCTATGGACTGTAGCCCACTAGCCTCCTGCGTGCACGGGATTTCCCAGGCAAGAGTACTGGAGTGGGTTGCCGTTTCCTGCTCCAGGTGATCTTCTCAACCCAGGGATCAAACCCCGGTCTCCTACAATGCAGGCAGATTCTTTACTGACAGGGGTAGAGGGTAGAATGGAGCTAAACCGCCTGCTTTCTGAGTCTTTCACATGCTAATGAACTTTGTGAAGCTCCTAGAGACTGTCTGGGGTGGGAGGGAGCTATGGAGACTCCCACACTCACTTTTGAAATCACCTACTGACATCTCCCCTCTGAGAAGGTGGCCACTGCCTGCCATTCACTGCGGGCCGTCTTCCCTAATCTCTTCCCTGCTCCAGCCTCCCATTTCCAAATGCCTGAGAGACAAACATCCTACCACATCTGACTTTCTTCTGTGTCCTGCCACCGGTGTTCTCTGCCTAGGCCCCCTGTGTCACTGTCCCCCACCATCTCCCTCCCACAAAGCTCAGGGAGGCCCAGTACTTGGTCCTTTCTCCACCCCTAAAGCCCTGCTGTCGTCACCTCCTGTGGCCCTTGGTCTAGCTCCACCAGGCAGGGCCTCAACCACTTGTGGACCAATTCGCCTTTCTTTGCTCCTGAGAGGTCTTCTCTGTTCACCTGACACTCCAGGCCCTGCACATGCTGAGTTTTCCACACCCATGTCCTTCCCTCTGGGATTCCCTGTTGGCTCAGATGGTAAAGAATCTGCCAGTGAAGGCCAGTGTGACTGGAGCAAATGAGGTGGCAAAGGTGCCCAGGGCTAATCACTTAGGGCCCTGGAGACAGAGTGAAGTCATTCTGCAACGCCATAAGGTCAGCTTATGTGGTCAAGAGTGGTAAAGAATCTGCCTGCAATGCAGGAGACCCAGATTCGATCCCTGGATCAGGAAGATCCACTGGAGAAGAAAATGGCAACCCACTTCACTGTTCTTGCCTGGAGAATCCCATGGACAGAGAAGCCTAGTGCTCTGCCAGGAATGCCCACAACTACCCATCGTCAGGGTCCAGCTGCAGTGCTGGGCATCCAGGGAGTCCGGGGCCTTCCCAGCTGACCGGGCTGAAGGCTGCAAGTGGCCTCTTGCTCCCACAAAGGGGAGCAAGAGTAGCTCTTTGTACTTGAGGCTGTTTCATCACTGGTGGGGTCCAATGCACTTTATTTTTTTTTAAGTTTAGTTGATGTATAATATTACATAATTTCCAGGTGTACAACATAGTGGTTCACAACTTTCCAATGCCGTCTTTGGTATGCAGTAGGTGCTTAGAAATGTCTACAGTTGGAAAGAATGATGCTAATCCAATGTGTTTGTTTTATACTGGAGGCACAGAGTTGTGCTCGACCCACCACTGCCACCAGGAGTTGGACTTAGGGGGTCTCCTCCAAGGTCCTGCCCCAAGCTAGGCTTTTCTTGCCATTGACTTTGGGAAGGAACTCATCCAGGGGCCAAGTGGGCCACATTTGGGCCGGGGGGGGGGGGGGGCGGGTGGCGGTGGCAGGTAGACAACCATCTAGAGCTCACACTACAGATGCCGGCAGAGAGACTGTGTGGCTTCTCGTCAGCCAGCCCCTTGACCACTGTCCCAGACTGTTCTGTCCACCCTCAGAAGTCCCTGGTCCCCACTCCACCTCTCAGAGCCCTCCCCTAACTGGTCACTATCTGAGGCAGAAGAGGCCTTAGGAATTATCCATCCAGAGGCCTAAAAAGGTCTCAGAGGTCCTTTGCTAAGTCGCTTCAGTCGTGTCCAACTCTGTGCAACCCCATAGCCGGCAGCCCACCAGGCTCCCTAGTCCCTGGGATTCTCCAGGCAAGAACACTGGAGTGGGTTGCCATTTCCTTCTCCAATGCATGAAAGTGAAAAGTGAAAGTGAAGTCGCTCAGTCATGTCCGACTCTTTGTGACCCCATGGACTGCAGCCCACCAGGCTCCTCTGTCCATGGGATTTTCCAGGCAAGAGTACTGGAGTGGGTTGCCATTGCCGGTCCTTAATTACCCACTAACTGCGTGTACAACTCTGTGTCTGAGTGTGTGTAAATTTCTGGAGCAGACATCCAGAGATACCAGCTGAGACTTAAAGGGCATCCAAGACTCAAAATGAGATACAAAACAATGATTTGTTGAGCCTCTCATTATAAAAGTGTTAATATACTTAAGGCTCTTAACAACTGTGTGCTCAATTGCTCAATCATGCCCAACTCTTTGGGACTCCACGGACTGTAGCCCACCAGGCTCCTCTGTCTGTGGGGTTCTCCAGGCAAGAATAGTGAAGTGGGTTGCCATTTCCTTCTCCAGTGGATCTTCCTGACCCAGGAATCAAACCTGGGTCTCCTGCATTGCAGGCAGATTCTTTACCAACTCTTTACCATATAAGCTGACCGTATGGCATTGCAAAATGACTTCTCTCTGTCTCCAGGGCCCTAAGTGATTAGCCCTGGGCACATTTGCCACCTCATTTGCTCCAGTCACACTGGCCTTCTTCTTGTCTGTCAAATACACAAATCTTCTTTCTACCTTAGGACCTTTGCATGTGATGCTTTACCTGGCTCTTTCCTATCATTCAGGTCCCAACTCAGATATCACCACCTAATCGAGACTCCTGGACCCAGGGCTTCCCTGGTGGTCCAGTGGTTAGGAATCTGCCTTGCAATGCAAGGGACAAGGGTTCTATCCCTGGTCTAGGAAGACCCCACATGCAGAAGAACAACTAAGCCCCTGGCCCACAACTACTGAGAACCACAACTAGAGAGTCCACAGGCCACAACGAAGACCGTGTGTGTAGCAACCAAGACCTGACGCAGCCAAGTAAATAAATATTGAAAAAACAATCTTGGGCCCAAGTCACTGTTTATCCTTACAGGGCTCTTACCACCATGTGAAATACTTTTCTCAGTTGCCTCCTGAGTAAAACTATGTAAGGTAGAATGTGAGGGTTGGATGAGAAGGCCCTAAACTTTTGGTTTGAACATTCCATGATTTGAAAGCATTTGCCAGGGGCCTGCCATTGGTAGGTTTGGTGGGGAATAGGTTATATTTGGGGCTTCCCTGGTGGCTCAGATGGTAAAGAATCTGCCTGCCATTCAGGAGACCTGGGTTTGATCCCTGGGTCAGGCAGATTCCCTGGAGAAGAAAATGGCAACCCACTCTAGTATTCTTCCCTGGAGAATCCCATGGACAGAGGAGCCTGGCAGGCTACAGTCCATGGGGTCACAAAGAGTCACACACAACTGAGAGACTAACACTTTTCACTTTCACAGGTTATATTTGACTATGAGCCTCAATCCCAGCCTAGGCTCTGGGCACTGGTGGGGAAGTCTCTACTAAGGGATGAGAGAAGGAAGAGGCGGGGCAGGAGGAGGAGGGGAAACCCTGGATCAGGCAAGCAGGGGTGGCTCTGAGAGCTGCACCCCAGGGCCAGGGAGGAAGTGCCTGCAAAAGGGAGGCAGACAAAGAAGGAGCAGCTCCACCAGGGGCATGGGTTTGGAGTTAAGGAGAGGGCTTCTTTCATTTTTTAACCAATAATGTTCAGAGTTGTCAGAAATTTGTGTAACAAGTATGCAAGGAAAAATTAAAATATACATAGTCTTTGACCCAGCAGTCCCACTTGTAGGAATTTCTCCACAGATACAGGCATGTGTGAAATGACCCATGTACAAGGCAGTTCACAGCCACCTTGTTTAAAACAGCAGAAGACTGGAAACAATCTAAATGTCCATCAGGATTTCCTTGGTGGTCCAGTGGTTAAGAATCCACCTGCCAACGCAGGGGGTACAGGTCTGATCCCTGGTTGGAAAACTAAGACCCCATATGCTGTGCTGCAACTAAGCCCATGCGGCACAACCACTGAACCTGCACTCTAGAGCCCGCGAGCCGCAACTAACGAAGGCCATGTGCCCTAGAGCCTGCGCTCTGTAACGAGAGAAGCCACCACCTTGAGAAACCTGCGCACCACAGCCAGAGAGTACCCCCGCTTGCCGCAATTAGAGAAAGCCTGCATGCAGCAATGAAGACCCAGCGCAGCCAAAATAAATTTAAAAATTAATCAACGTCCACCAGAAGTGGACAGGCTTGACATATCAGGGTACATCTACAACACGGAACAATACAGGGACGTTAAATACAACACAGAAAGTCTGCTAAGTGCTTGACGTTGAATACTCTCCAAGATCTCTGCCAAGTGAAAGAAACAAGGTACAGGACAATACATACAGGGTGCTACCATTTATATGAAAACCTAAACACACAAACGTTTATAAATGATCAGAACATCTCTGGAACTTGTACCAGTTGCTAAGGGATGGGGTTGAGGGTTAATGTTCAATATTCTTTTTATAAAATTGAGGTAAAATTCACATAACATGAGTCATTTTAAGCATAAAAGTATACAATTCAGTATATTCCCACTGTTGTTCAACCATCACCTGGATCTAATTCCACAACATTTTCATCACCCCAGAAAGAAACCCCTGTACCCAGTAGCAGTCACTTTCCATCTCCTTTCCTAGTAACCACAAGCCTGCTTTCTGTCTCCAAGGATTTGCCTATTCTGGGTATTTCATAAAGATGGGAATCAAATAATACGCGAACGTTTATGTCTGGCTTTTTTCACTTCGCGTGTTTTTTTGCAGTTTATCCATGTCCCTATTGTCTGTGGATTTTTATATTCCATTGTATGGATGTAGCACTTTTTCTTTATCCATTCATCTGTGGATGGACATTCAGGTTCCCATTTTTGGCTCATGCAAATAGTGCTGTTATGAACAGTCATATATAGGTTTTTGTGTGAATTCTTGTTTTCAGCTCTTTTTGGGTACATATCCAGGTGTGGAATTGCCGGGTCATATGGTAGTTCCATGCTTAATTTTTTTTTAATCCTTACATTTTATTTATTTAATTTTTATTTAATTTTGGCGGCACTGGTCTTTGTTGCTGCACACAAGTTTTCCTGAACCTGTGTCCCCTGCATTGTCAGGTGGATTCTTAACCACTGGACCACCAGGGAAGTCCCATGCTTAACTTTTTTAAGAACTGCAAATTGTTTTCATTGTTCTTTTGCACTGGAGGGAGGGATAAATTGGTAGATTGGGACTGACATACACGTACTACTATACATAGTTGTTGTTTGGTCACTAAGCCATGTCTGATTCTTTTGCTACCGCATGGACTGTAGCCTGCCAGGCTCCTCTGTCCATGGGATTTCTCAGGCAAGAACACTGGAGTGGGTTGCCATTTCCTGCTCTAGGGGATCTTCCTGACTCAGGGATTGAACTCCTGTCTCCTGCATTGCAGGCAGATTCTTGACTGCTGAGCCACCAGGGGAGCCTATATATAGAATAGATAACTAATAAGAACATGCTGAATAGCACAGGGAATTCTATTCAATACTCTGTAATGACCTATCTGGGAATAGAATCTGAAAGTGGCAAGGGGACCTTCCTGGTGGTTCAGTGGTAAGGACTTGGTGCTTCCACTACAAGGGGCACGGGTTTGATCCCTGTTTGGGAAACTAAGATCCTGCATGCCACTCAGCATGGTCAAAAAAAAAGAAAAAAATAGGAGAGTGGTATATGGTATGTATAGCTGACTCACTTTGCTGTACATCAGAAACTAACGCAACATTGTAAATCAACTATACTCTAATAAAGAAGGAGTTATTTTGAGTATAAAAAATTATTTTGCACCTTGTGAATTTTAAACTAGGAACATCATGTGTAAATATCATCTCTTCCCAAGAAAAAGAAAAAAAAAATGAAGGTGGACATTCATGGAAAAGTAAAAAAGTATACAATAAATGTAAGGGCTTATGGTTAGATAAGAAATTAGTAAGTATCCATCTAGATAACTCCTGGAAGAACACTGCATTTTGGACTTGGCCCTCAATTCAGGTTCAACTCCTTTGTTCCATTCTAGTTCTAGGAGTTGAATTAGGGAGTCCTGGGTCCAAACCCCAGTCCTGTCAGTTACAGCTGTGCATTGTTGTACAGGTTAGTTAATCTCTCTGCATCTCAAAGGTAAAATAAGGAAAAGTCATCTCCTCAGCCAGCTATGAGAGGTGAATGAACTCAGGAGTGTATTATGCTCAGCCCTGTGCCTGGCACATGGTTGGCAGCCTAGGTTGGCAGTTTTATACTAGTAGGGTGTGTTCTCTGGAGTCTTTTTCACATAAATTTCTCTGGTTCCCCACATGCTCAAGGTACTCCTGGAGGCCTGGACTTGCTGAGGAGAGTCCTCGTTCCATAATATTTCACCACCCCTAATGCCACACAGTCCAGAAAGGGGCTAGCCAGGGTGTGAGGGTACAGCAACCAGAATCAGATGCTGGGAAAGAGGCCTGCTGTCTGTAAGGACAGGGCAGGGAGCATGGCTTGCTCTACGGAGCTTTGGAGCCCAGGGCCAAATGCTAGGAGGAGCTGGGTGGAGACACAGGGTGGACTGATTTGGGTTTAAATGGAGGAACAACTTGAATTTTTTTTTTTTTTTGGTCATACCACATGGCATGTGGTATCTTAGTTCCCTCACCAGGGATCAAACCTGGACCCCTTGAACTGGTAGCATGGAGTCCTAACCACTTGACCACCAGGGAATTCCAACAACTTAAACTCTATTTATCTATGGCTGTGCTGGGTCTTTGTTGCTCCTTGGGCTTTATCTCTAGTTGCGGCGAGCAGGGGCTACATTCTTGCTGTGGGGCTCGGGCTTCTCGTTGCAGTGGCTTCTCTTGTTCTGGAGCACGGGTTCTAGAGCAAGCGGGCTTCAGCAGTTGCAGCATGTGGGATCTTCCCAGACCAGGGATCGAACCTCTGTCTCCTGCACTAGCAGGCTGATTCTTCAGTGCTGAGCCACCAGAGAAGCCCCCAACAATTTAAACATTTAACTGACAGGACATATGCCAAACACTGTGTTAAACACCATTGTGTGATTCCACACAAGGTATCCCCATTTCACAGATGAGGAAATTGAGGCTCAGAGTCCTTAGTCATTTTACCCAAATTTACAAAAACAAGGTGAACCAAGTTTAAATCCAGGCCTGTCTCAGCCTAGAATATAGAAACTTAGCCTCTGTGCTAAGAGGTCATTGGCCAAGTATTGAACAAATGTTAATTATCACTAATCATTATCTGATACAAATACAGCTACAAGTAGAGCTGGGGTTGCAGCAGTGGAATGAGCAGCTGCGGGTAGGGGTGGAGTTGCCTCTCCCCCAAATTCAGGCAGAGGCTGGATTGGCTTCTGTGTCTGAGGCAGGCAGTTGGATTCTGATACTGGGGTTCTAGCTGTACTGGTACTGGGGTCCTAGCTGTACTGGTACTGGGGTCCAAGGAGATTCCCAAGGTATGCCTCCAGAGATGTGGATGTAGTTGTTTTCAGATGGGCCCTAGGAATCTGTCTTTTTCAAAAGGTGATTCTGGTCTGCAGCCGAGTGTGAGGTCCACTGGCTTGGATTGACCTCTAGGGCCCCTTCTAACACCGAGTCTGTGATCTACATGCCCTAATGCCCACCTCGGAGGAAGCACTCTTGTGGGTTAGGCCTTGCCCTCACCCCAAGCTGCCTTCTTAAACCCCTAAGGCCTTAAACAGAGTGACCGCACCTGCACCCTGCCTTCTTTAGAGCAATAAGCTTTTTGAAGGCAAAGAAGACTGCCAAGATGGAGACCACAGGAGCCTGGCTGCCACCTTCAGCGGTGAGGGTACAACCAGTCCATCTTCTCTCGTTGTCCTGCTCTACCCCACTCCATACAGAGACCTGATCACCAAAACATTGCCATTTGCCCCACTGGACCCTGGTTAAGTGCAACCATTCCTACTTTCAGCCCCTGGGTCTTTCTTGGAAACTCTGCCCAGCGGGGCCAGCTTACCGCGCATGCCTGGCAATTGTGCAGTCTCTCTGGTCTGAAGGGCCGTCTCATTTCCCAGGCTCTGGGAGGCCAACAACTCAGGAAGGGAAACAGACCAGAGAGCAATTCTCGATGACCTTTGGCTCCCAAAGAAGGACTCAAAACCAGTAAAAGTTTAGCAAGTGCCATTTAATCGTTGCCATAAAATCATTTAATTTTATTTTAATGAACTTAAAATTCATTAAAATAAAAAAACAAAAAAAACCACATAGACTTTCTGGGGAATAAAAGATTATTTGAGGACTCAGTTCAAAAAGATCTTTGATTAGTTTTATTTTTTCTTAGAAAATTTTCAAGCCACCTATGTGTAAAATTCAATAAAACATGTGAAATGAACTCAGGACTTTGTCTATGACCTCAAGTGAGTTGATTTCAGCTGCTGAACTTCAATTTCCCCATCTGCAAAGGCCACTGGCCCAGTGGTGGGGTAGGAAGTGGCAGTGGGGCAGGTGTTTTGAATGCTGAGAGGGAGGTATAAGTTGGGAGCCCCCAGAGTCCAGGCCAGAAACCTCTGGCCTGCCAAACACCCTTTTTTGGGTTTCTGATCATTGGTTTTAAATGTTCTGCTTCCATTTCAGGTTCCTAGTATCCCATTCTTTCTTCCACATTGCTGCTGCTGCTAAGTCGCTTCAGTTGTGTCCGACTCTGTGCGACCCCATAGATGGCAGCCCACTAGGCGCCCCCATCCCTGGGATTCTCCAGGCAAGAACACTGGAGTGGGTTGCCATTTCCTTCTCCAATGCACGAAAGTGAAAAGTGCAAGTAAAGTCGCTCAGTCGTGTCCGACTCTTAGCGACCCCATGGACTGCAGCCTACCTACCAGGCTCCTCCATCCATGGGATTTTCCAGGCAAGAGTACTGGAGTGGGGTGCCATCACCTTCTCTGTTCTGCCACATTGGGAGAGGGGAAATGCAGTCATTGACATGTGAATATAAAAATACTTCTCTCAGAGCTCTTCCCATGGAAACCCAAGCCTTTCATTCATTCAATATTATTTACTGAACTTGAGCCAGGCACAGAAGATTCAAAGATGCAAAAAGACACCATCTCTGACAGAGGGTCTTCCCCTAATTTTCAGCCATGTGGAGACAGAAGAAATAATATCTTTGGGGAAGGGGCATTGACGGGGAGACACTGCCTTTTGGGAAGACTAAAGTGAGGCTCATGGTTCTATTCCTTTGCTGATTTTATAATCAACCCTTCTGTGGCCCTAGATCTTCTTTTTAAAAATATTTATGTATTTATATTTATTTGGCTGTACCAGGTCTTATTTGTGGCATGCAGGATCTTTAGTTGTGGCATGCAAACTCTTGGTTGCCACATATGGGATCTAGTTCCCTGAGCAGGCATTGAACCCAGGCCCCCTGCTTTGGGAGCACGGAGTCTTAGCCACTGGACCACCAGGGAAGTCACTGCCCTAGAGCTTTGAGGACATCTAAGAATTCTGAGAGCCAGGATCTCAGTAAATACTTACAAAAACCTGGGTAACTTATGAGGACCTGAAGGGCAGCTCTAGTTTTATGAAAAAACAAACCCTGAGAGAGATTAAACTACCTGCCTGTGGTCACACAGGTTGCCACAGTCACCTGAACTCAAATCCAGATTTGAGTCTGGCACAGCTGTTTTGGAAATACTGTTTGCTTTGGATTTGAACCTGGGAATTTTGTAACTATGTGGCCTGGAGTAAGGAGGGCAAGAGGAGAGGAGACAGCTCAGGAACTTTGGGCTAAAATGACCCAATCTCTAATCTTGACCTGTTACCACTCTGACCTTGACCTTCGAACTAGATGTAGGGCCACAGGCAATAATCACAATCGCTAAGAGCTTACCATGAACTCTCATATAATACATCTCTGGAGTTGTGCACTAGTATCCCCATTTTAGAGATGCACTGATAAGCTCACAACAGAAGAGGCAATGGCACCTCACTCTAGTACTCCTGCCTGGAAAATCCCATGGGCAGAGGAGCCTGGTAGGCTACAGTCCATGGGGTTGCGAAGAGTTGGACACGACTGAGCGACTTGCACTTTTCACTTTCATGCATTGGAGAAGGAAATGGCAACCCACTCCAGTGTTCTTGCCTGGAGAATCCCAGGGACAGGGGAGCCTGGTGGGCTGCCGTCTATGGGGTCGCACAGAGTCGGACACGACTGAAGCAACTTAGCAGCAGCAGCAGCAGAAGTGACGTAGCAGCAGCAGCAGATAAGCTCACTACAGGGCTGTTTCATGCTTTCCCCACCATCCATGCTGTCCACCAGTAGCTAGGCAAGTTCCCCTATCTAGTTCTCCTGAGGCTGTTTTCTAATTTATTACAAGGATAGCAAGAGTTATTCAGGAGAAGGCATTTATCTGCTCGGGGCAGGAAGGAGTAGGTACTTTATAAATGCCAGCAGCCTGCCCCCCTTCCCTTCCTGAAACCTCTTGCGCTTAAGTGCAGCTTAACTCTGCTGTGCCAAGAAAATACACCTCAGATATACACTAGCCTTTGGGCCTCAATGTCACTCTCTCTACCTGCCTTCCTGTTGCTCAGACTTTCTTGATGGTGGGGGAACTGGGGTTAGAAAGCGGACCCGCCCTGAGGTAGTCAGGCACACCCTTAGGATGCTGGGTCCCAGGGCAGCATTTCTTAGGAGTGAAACCATTTGACTCTTTTCCTTACCCTAAGAACAAAACATCAAAGGATAATGTATGTACAGGAAATCAAAGAGAAAGGGCCACAGGCACCAGATAACCCAGAAGCCCCAGGAATCGCTCACTGAACACCTGCAAATGCCCGCCAGTGACCAAGCTCTTTACTGGAGGCTAGGGGGCTGCAGAGATAGAGGGCTAAGGCTGTATTCACCAGCAGGGTTTGTGGACACAGTTCAGAGTCAGATTTTCCCATCTGGCAGGTGAACTGCCAGACAAGGCATTCCTCAGCTCAAGAGAACATAGAGAAGGCACTCTGAGAGCATTCTAGAAGGGGAGTAGGTGTCTGGGAAGGAGGTAGTTCCAGGCAAAGGGAATAGAATTGTGAGAAGCTCAGAGGTGACATGGAGCCTGGCACTGGGGGTGGTGGGAAGAACCTGTAGAGGCAGCTAGAGGTTGGGTTACTAGGTTACAGTCAGGGGAGACAGATGAAAGTTTCTACCTGCCACGTGATCTGCCATTTCTACACCCTAAACTCTTCTCTCTCCAGCCCTACTTCTATCAACCCCAGGTCAGCATGGATGGGTAGTCATGCTGTCCTGGGTGGGACGTTTGCATTTATATGATATCCAATTCCCTTTGGGGTCAGATATTCTCCCATTTCTGGGGTAGTGAAGGGGAGAGAGAGGGAAATTCCTTGGCAGTTCAGTGGTTAGAACTCTGCGCTTTCACTGCTGAGGGTGTGGGTTCCATCCCTTGTTGAGGAACTAAGATTCCACAAGCAGCCGTGGTGCAGCATGGCAGTGGGGTGGGGGTGGGTGGGCGGCATGGTGAGAGGGGCGGGGAGGACAGGGAGGAATAAGACAATGCATGCCTTCAAAGTGCTTAGGGCTGGTCACATATAGGAAGCTTTCTGAGGCATTAAGCATCCTTATGTAAGATGTTTCTTATGAAGGCAAAAAAGAAAAAATAATGCAAATGCCTAACAACAAGAGATAAGTTGAATTACAGCACATCTAATGGGGGTTAAGCAATCATTAAAATTTATGACTCAAGAACTTAAAAAGAACTGTTCATGATAGATTTAAGAAAAAAAAAGGAGTATTTAAATTGTTCGGCAATTTTGTTTTTTAAAATATGCACAGACAAAAAGACTAGGAGGAAATATTAATAATCTTGCTCTCTATATGGTAGATTATTCTCTAAACTATTTTATAATCTTCCAGCTATTCAACAATAAGCATGGATTGCTATATCATCAGAATAGCAATAAATATCAGCTTCATGTTAGGAAAAATACAGTGATGGGGGTCAACTGTGGATCCTGCATTATTTGCCATCTCTTCGGATTTCAGCTTCCTTGTCTATAAAAGGTAGACCTGAAGGACAAGTTGAGAAATCTTTCCTCTTTGAAAAATTCAAACTAACTTCTAGAGGATGCCAGAGTTTTGAAAATGGGCCAGCCTCCCTCTCTTGGAACAAGGAGGGCTGACCCCACATCTTAAGGGGAGGGAGGACTTGGATTGACATGGAGGGAGGGCTGGGAGGGGACGGTAAAGGAAGAAGAACATTGCTGGGCCAAAGTTGGAGAGATACCTACTGGGAAGATTTACACTAGGGAAAGGAGCAGAGGCTAGGGAAAAGGGCCAAACTGGAGACAGGCCTATGAAGGATGGTCAGAATACCTGGGGGTTCACGGGTTGGTTCTGTCTGGAGGTGCCAGAGGCTGGATGTACCTAGAAAACTCTGGGTAAAGTGAAGCTCCATCACTCTTGGCAATGCCCGATTCCTATAGGAAGCAGTTTCCCTCCTGCCTATGTGCTAAGTCCCTTTGGTTGTGTCCAACTCTGTGCAGCCCCATGGACAGTAGCCAGCCAGACTCCTCTGCCCATGAAATTTTCCAGGCAAGAATATTGGAGTGGGTCGTCATTTTCTCCTCCAGGGGATCTTTCCAACCCAGGGATCAAAGAAACTCTGTATTGGTGGGTGGATTCTTTGCCACTAGCGTTACCCAGGAAGCCTCAGTCTCCCTCATACTAGGACCTGAACAATGTGTTGGCAGTGGAGGTGGTGGGAAACCAGGGTGGATCCTCCTCGCCTTTCCACAGTAGGGAGTGGTTGCTCAACAATTATCTACTAAATGAATATCATTGGGAAAGATATTGCTTATCTATAGACCTCAATTTATAGTACTCATCTGTGAAATGGCAGGTTAGGAAAGATTATAATTTGTTGGGGAGATTAAACACTGCATACTTCCATACTCCGTCCTCCCACAGGATACTGCCGGCTGTATTTAGAAGTAGGCACATAGAGGCTCTGAAGGGCTGAGTCACTTGTCCCAGGTCTGGGATCCTAACTGGTTCATGACTGCAAAAGTAGCTTTTCCCACTCCACCGACGCGGTGTGTCGCTTCCAGCCTTAAAATACTGGTGCCACTACAAGGTTTGGCAGGGAAAGTCTGAACAGGCACCAGGCGCAAGGTGACAGATCACTCCCGGAGACGCCTGATTCTGGGCGGGGTCCCGCAGGACTTCCCTCCTCTCCTGGCAGAGCCTTTTCCAGTCTCGACCGAGCCTCTGGCCGGGATGCCCCAGAACTCGAGGTGGGGACAGGGGCGCTGAGGAGCCCAGTCCTGAAGCACCTCCGAGGGGCTCCAGCCTGCTGCACTTCAAGCGCGGCCCGATGTGGGCTCGGGTTTTCGCAAGCTGGCGTCAGGGGCCGGCAGTGGTCGGCGCGGGTTTCCAAAAGTCTGAAGGAAAACCCAACCGGGGGCCGCGCCCCTGAGACCCGCGAAGGGGGAAGTCACCGCAGCCGTGCCCAAGCCTCGGGCTCCGAAGAGGAGGGGGAAAAGATGTGTGTGCGTGTGTTTGTGTGTGACGGGTGTATATGTGTTGCTGCTAAGCTGCTGCTAAGTCACTTCAGTCGTGTCCGACTCTGTGCGACCCCACAGACGGCAGCCTAGGCTCCCCCATCCCTGGGATTCTCCAGGCGAGAACACTGGAGTGGGTTGCCATTTCCTGTTTGTGTTGGGTGGTATTTAAGCCGAGGGAGGCGAGGACCCTAAAGCTGGGGGCGGGGCGCACGAATGAAAGCTTTTCGGTCCTTCGAGGTACCGATTCCCCGCCGCCTCCAGCGGCTAATAACCGTTTGGATCCCCGAGACTCGTCTCCCAGCTCAGAGTCCTAGTCTGTGACAGCCGACGGGAGGGGCGTTTGAGATTTAAGTCCCACCCTCTGGGCTGGAAGCCTGAGGCCAGAGAGGGGAAGTGATTTCCTCAAGGTCACGCAGCAGACTGCGCCTAGCCCGGGCCGAAGCCCAGGTATCAGCCCCGCCTTGGCCATGAGCCCCAGAACCTAGCCCTCCACAAGTCCGACGCTGGGAGGGAGGAAGGAGAGGGTGGACGGAGGCTGGCTGGCTGGATGGTGGGGCTGGGGGAGAGGTGAAAGCGCGCCGGACACCCATAACCCCAGGTCAGAGTTCAAAGCGGAGACTCCTTCCTGAAGCGGACGACCCTGGAGTCCTGCCTCGGGCGCCCCCTCGCGTGGGGCCGCCGGGGTGAAGATGACGAGGGGACGAGGGAGCGCGGGGAGCTTGGCACCCAGTCCCACCTCCGGCGGGCTGGGACGGCGCGGTGCGCGCGGTCCCTTTAAGAAAGTTCGCTGAGTGAGTTCATCCAAGTTTAAAAACTCGTGGTGGAGACGGGAAAGGGGAAAGGGAGAGGGAAAGGACGAGGGAGAGAGGGGAAAAGCCCCGCCGGAGACTGGCGCGCCGCAGCCGGGGCCGGGGCGAGCCCGCAGCGCGCGGCGGGGATTGGCTGCGCGTTCCCTCGGAGACCGCGGCGAGGGCGGGGGAGGGGGCTGGCCGGGCCCCAGCTGAGGCCGGTTCCGGCCCCCGGCCCCCGCCCCCCGCCGCCTCCCGGCGCCCGCCCCCTCCCCCGGCGCCCGCCCCCCGCCCCGCCGCCGCCGCCGCGGCCGCCGCGGGCGCACTCGCCGGTCGCATTGAAAAGGCGGAGGCGGCGGCCGCTCCGGCTCCGCTCCGGTTCCCGGTGTCTCCCCACGCCGCACCCCCTCCCCGCCTCCCGCACCCGCCAAACTTGATGTGACCCCCCAACCCGACGCGGCGGCTGCCCCTCTCACCGCCACCCCGCCCCGCACCCCCGGAGCGCACTGCTCACCGCGCCCCTCCCCACCTCCTCGCCGGGGCCGGGCGCCGCGCTAGCCCTCAGCGCTCCCTTCCCCTCGCCACCCCCGCCCCACCCCACCCCCCGCACCATGAGCAACCTGAAGCCGGACGGCGAGCACAGCACCGGCGCGGGCACCGGCACCGGCACGGGCACGGGCTCCGGCGGTACCCTGGAGGAGGAGGTGGGTCTGCGCCCCCGCGACCGGTCCGGTGAAGTGCACGCGGAGGGGGGCGGGGGACGGGGCGCGCGCGGCCCCCCGCGCGGTCTGGCAGTGGCTCCCGGCGCCTTCCCGCCGCTGCCCTTCGGCCGGGGAGGAGCAGCCCGTGTCCGGCGGGCGGGGGCGTGCGGCCTGGACTACCCCGCCGGGCGGGCATTGTCTCCCCGCCCTCCCGGGCTAGGGGCGGGTAGCGAGCCGGCCGCCGTCCGAGCGTCCAGCGGTGGGCGAGCTGCGCCGCGTCCGACCCGCCCCGGCTGCCCGCGCGTCCCTCGTTCTCCGCGCTCCGCCCGGCTCGCTGTCCTCTTCCGAGGCGCTCCTCCCGCATGGCCGGGACTCCCGCCTCGCCTGAGAGAAACTGAGCGGGATTAGCACGGCGGGCGGGCGGCACCCTCACTCCCTTGCACTTTCCACCCTGACCCCTACTCGTGACCTTGGAGGCCGGGGCCGGCTGCGCGGCACCTTGGTTCACTAGAGTTGTACTCATGGCGGGATAGACGGGCTTTCTTCACGGCCCCAGAGCCTAAGCTTTGGCAAAGATGTCAACTGACTGATTTGAGAAGGAGATGCCTAAAGACTCTCAGTCTCTGGTTCTCCTCTGTCGGATTTTGCCCTGGCAGCCAAGCCAGGACACCAAAGCTGGCCCCGGTGGGATTCTACAAGGAATGTTCACCGGCCATGTGCTAGGAGGAGGGTGTCTGAAGGCTTCGTGGAATCACCAGCAGCTGGGTGGTTAATTGGATGTGGCAAAACCGGGAGGCTGTGTGTATTCGGGGTGGAGGGGTGGGTGTGTGGATATAGCCTTAAGGCTATCATTGAATGGAGACCAGAAGCTTGGCCGGCGGAGACAAAACTGTTGTGGAAAGGAGGCAGGCTTCGCTGCTCTCTCTCTCTCTGGAGGGGCCTCTGCTGTGTCACTCTAGGGCCAGGAGACCCTTCCTGCCATGTCCGGCATGCTCTTGCCCAGGAAACCAAGGGCCAGTTATCCACCCTGAGCTCCCTTCCCTTTGGTCTGGGGGAGAAACCGCAGAGCTTCTGGTGGGGGTTGGCGATGCCGCCTGCCTCCCATCCAGTGGTGCCGGCCTCCGTGCTATAGGTTTGGTGCAGAATGGCGGCACTGGCTGGGCTGGGCTCCTTACTGTGGGAGGGGTGGAGGGAGGGTCACACTCTTAGCAATTCAGAGGCCTGGTGCCAGCCCCAGTCCACCAATAGCATGACATCTTGAGAATCTAGGTCTAGATCCCGCTTTCTGTAGGGAAGGAAAGGCGGAATATATAACCCCTCACTACACCAGAGGGTCTGACATCTGTCCCCGAGTGTGGTGTGGGCTGGGGTTCTTTTGGCTCCTGAAGGCCTTGTCTGTCTTGGACTTTAATGATGACAGGCTCTTGGCTTTGAGGATCCCATCCTGACCTTATCTGGTTGTTTACTGTCTCTCCTGAGAGTTGGGAGAGGGTGACAGGGTTGCTGTGTGCGTGTGGGGTCTCTACTGAAATTGTCCATCTCCTGTGAAGCTGGACATGGACCCAGAACCACTTCTGCTGGAGGGTTGACTTCAGCAAGGATTTTACCCTGCCTGAGACCCTCAGACTCCCTTCTTTGAAATGGGAAGGGTGAACCATGTGGCCAGTCTAAAATCTTGGAGAAATCATTTGAGGTACTTACTGGTCACTTTTTTTCTAAGTAGCTTTTCTGAGAGAGAGGGCAGAACCATCAAGAAGTGGAATTTCTCTCTTTGTGGACAGAGGTGGGCTACAGCCCTGTAGTGCTTCAGGGAATCAGTGCAGTGGTGCTGGGGAGGGGAGGGAGCATGGGCTCTTGTTACTACAGAGATCTAAAACCAAGGTCCGCAGTGGTCTCTTGGAGCCCCACATCTGCTGTGGTCACGTAAGCACGAAAGTCGGCCCCTTTTCTCCGGCCAAAAACTGTTCAGCCAGGGTTCCATCTTATATCGGTGGTTTGAGCAGGAACTGGACCTATTCTCTTCAGCTTAGATGCCCCCTAGGTAGGCAGTTCTGCAACCCCCAAGAGCCACCATTGGAGAAATCCACCTTAGCAGAGGTGGTTCCTCTCACGGCTGACCTAGGCTGGCTCTTCCCAGTTGGCTATTGGATATTAGCTAAAGTAAACCTAGGAAAGCAAGGAAGATGTGGCTGAGCGGGTGGTTGTTAGACCTGGAAGAATGGTAGAGGCCGTCCAAGAAGAGGGAATAGTGCATATAAAAGGGGGTGGACTGTGGAACCACGTGACTCACTTGGGTGACCACGGGGAATTTGTCATGTTGAAGTGATGCTGGGGGCCACATTATGAACAGCCTGATACCATGCAGGCCTGGGAGGAAATTGGCATTTTTCTGTCACTTGGGAAGGAGATGGGTTAGAAAATCAAGTGTCCCTTTCAGTCTAGAGGCTATACTCTCCCCCGGGTGTGTCTTGGCTGGTGCCTGAGCTCCAGGAGGTGAGAACACAGCTCAGGTTGGGCTTGCCTCTGATGCTGCCCAGACCCAGACCCAAGCATTGTCTTGGCTTAGTGATTCTTGAGGGATGGCTGGATAGTTACAGTGTTTCTGGGGAAAGATATATTTGGTTTGAAAGTATATTCTATTTTGAAAACAGAGACTTCACTTTGATAATACAAGGTAGTATTAAGTTATAGTAATTACTCGCTGAGAACCCCCTATGAGGAGGGGGGTATTTGGAATCTTGGGGTGGGGTGATGTTCAAGTTTCTAAAAGTTAGTTTTAAGCCAGCTTAACGGTAAGTTATAGAAAGGCAGGGTTAATGGTGGCTAAGGGAGCTGCATCTTGACCTAAGGGTCTTGGCCCCTCTGTGTTCTCCATCCCCGTTGGGTCAAAATTGCTTCCTGCAGGTCTGGTACCCCAGGGTCCATCGTGTGTCCTCTAGGGGTCTCTGAAGAACCAGCTTGGTCCCTAGCCTCTGGCAGGATGGGTCAAGGTTAGCTCTCAAATGAGCAAAGGAATTTTAGGGTCCAGTGTGTGATTTGGGCACTGCCCCCTTTCTTTTCTCTGCCATCAAAAATATTTGCCAGGATCTGGGACATCTTGGTGCTCTGTCTGAAGACTTTCTAAGGGATAAGGGGAGGGAAGCATCTATGCTTCTGGGCTTTTACCTGAAAACAGGACCCAAGCAGGTCAATCCAGACAGGTTCTGGTGGATCAGACTCCCCTCTGCCCTGGGGATTGCTGGGATATGTCTCCTCTGTTCAGATAACCTAATGGAGAGACTGAACTATTTGCAGTACTGAACCCATATCTAGTCTTTATAACAGGTGTTGTTTTGAGCATTTGACCATTTTAACTCATTTCACTCTCCTAACAGCACTGTGACGTACTTATTTTATTACCATATTATAAATGAGGAAGCTGAGACACAGGTTAAATAGCTTTCATGTAGCTCGTAAATGGTTAAGTTGGGATTTGAACCCAGAGTTTGCTCTTAACACACTCTGCTGGCTCTTCTGTTTTATGTTGGGGGTTTGGATGAGGCTTGAAGGTCTGAGAGGATCTGCATCTCAGGCTCTTCAGGGCTGAGCTTTAGGTGGTGACAGGGTCCCAAATAGAAGCCCAGGGCTGGCTCCAGACTAGTTCTCTTTGAGTTGGTTGCATCCTGACAGTGGGTGGTGGGAGCTGTCAGCCCCTGCGGGAGGAGCAGTTTATCACAGATGATGTTTAGAATTGTTATTGTGTGGTGATAAAAACCAGATCAGGTGAATGCTCTACGGACGGTACATCCCCCTTGTAGCCTGTGCTGGGCCTGACCGCCTTCACCTCCCAACCCTTTGATTCCCTGTTGCTTTGGGCATCTTAACTTAAAAAAAAAAAAAAAAAAAGGTACTTCAGGTAACTCTAAAGTGACTGCCTTTCATTTGGGAGGCCTTTCTCTTGGGTCTCCGTAAGTGGCCAGCCGCAGTAAGAACTAGCTTCTAAGTGTCATTCGATGTTTGGACATTCCGATTTCTCATCTCCATTTCTGGGGTGGAGCAGGGCAGAGGAGGCTGGCCAGCACTGTAAGTGGAGTCATGACAGGAACCGCGGGATGTGCTGTTCTGCTCTCTTGCTCGCCACCCGTTTGTTGCCACCCGTTTATTGTCGTTCAGTCACTAAGCTGTGTCCAACTTGCGACCCCATGGACTGCAGCACTCCAGGCTCCCCTGTCCTTTACTATCTCCCGGAGTTTGCTCAAACTCACATTCATTGAGTTGGTGATGCCATCCAGCCGTCTCATCCTCTGTCGTCTCCTTCTCCTCCTGCCCTCAATCTTTCCCGACATCAGGGTTTTTTTCTGGTGAGTTGGCTCTTTGCATCAGGTGGTCAAAGTATTGGCATTTCAGCTTCAGCATCAGTCCTTCCAATGAATATTCAGGGTTAATCTCCTTTAGGATTGACTGGTTTGATCTCCTTGCCGTCCAAGGGACTCTCAGGAGTCTTCTCTAGCGCCACAGTTTGAAAATATCAATTCATCAGCACTCAGCTTGCTTTATTTCCACCCATTTATCACACTGGTTCTCCAGAGAGTCCTAGAGGTAGAGGAGAGGAGTCCTCCCACCTGCCCTGAGGGCTGAGCTCCTGGCCTGAGGCCACCCATCTCCGAGAGCTCAACTAGAGTGGTGGGTTCTGGCTGCACCTGGTGGCCCCCAGCATCTGCTCAGCCATTGATTTGGGGCAGCAGCAACATTTGGTAAGTTGTCAGTTTCTCTGCCATCCCCTAACCATGGCTACCTCAGAGGGGACCTCACGCCCCAGGCACAGTGTGAGGAACTGGGGCAGAGTCCATCTGCTATACTTCAGAAACCACGCTGCTGTGAGGTGGGAACTGCAGACAGCCCACAGAGCTTCCTATGCCAAACCCTGTCTACTGCCTGCCCAAGGACCAGCATGACCTCCCCGGTTTCAGCTTCTTTCCCTATTCCATCCTTGGATGGAAAGAATAAGGTTACCTGTGAGGTGTATCAAGGCTAGACAGGTGGCAGGATCGCT
The DNA here is from genome assembly GCF_003369695.1 of Bos indicus x Bos taurus. Lineage (NCBI taxonomy): Eukaryota > Metazoa > Chordata > Mammalia > Artiodactyla > Bovidae > Bos > Bos indicus x Bos taurus. The sequence goes on from NC_040085.1 coordinate 39,167,662, forward strand.
GAGTCCTCCATTCCTGAAGAGTCTGCTGGTGGATCCATCCAAGTTGGGTGTCTCCAGAGTATAGCAGGGGCTGGGTGTAGTCGGAGGGTCTGCCTTGGCCCATCTGTCATTTACAGCCATTTAGAGCCGACTGAGGACAGGCCGTTGACTGTGAAGTCATCATGGCTGCCTGTATAGTTCTGATCAAGCCTGGCACCCTCAAGGAGAAAGGGCAGGGCCTGACCTGAACCATGCCACGCCATGAGTGTCCTGGAGTCTCTACCTCCTCTTTGTGGTTAGCCACCCTCCCTCTTCCCAAGTGAGTGATTTGTTTGTTTGAGTTTGGGGTTTTAATTGGGAAAGATCTGGAGAAGTTTTTGGAATAGGACCTGAAACCAGTTTGGGGAAATTTTGTTGCTATCACAGCTGTGAAGAACTTCCACCCAGACTGGTCCCTGTTCTCATGTGTAGCTGTAGCTATATATGGGCACAACTTAGGATGGAGGAGTCCTACTATGTTGGAGACAGGGCAGCATTCTATTCCAAACTAGAATACAGGTTCTAGAAGCGTTTCTATCCCTGAACAGAGACCCTCACCCGACAGGAGCATCCCTTTAGGAAATTCATCGGACTTCATCTGCCTCAGTCAGGTGGTGTACAGATGTGAAGGGCTCAGCGCTCTAGGTTCGTGGTGCCATGTTCAGTGGATTAACGTTACATGGTTTAAGGGTTGGAGGTACTGATTTTGGAGCTAGGGGAACGGCATGGGATTCCCCTAGGACAACTCCTTGAATCTGTGGGGTGGTGTGTAGCGGTGGTGATACCTGCAACCTTTGCCAGCTACGGGGTCAGGCAGTAGACGGGTATTGGCTGACCACACAGCAGGAGGAGGGACAGGGTGGGTGGATGGCACAGAGGGGAAGGGAGCCATGCCTGGAAGCTTGGTGCTGGAGGCCCTGTGAGCCTGTCTTTCTGAGTTGCCTCTGAAAGCATGGTCCTCTGGCTTGTCTGGAACCAGATGGAAAGCAGGCCCGGCCCCTCCCTCCAGCCAGCCTGGGAGCACGGAGTCTGCATATAGCGCAGTTCATGCTACTTGGTTGGGTTCCCTAATGAGGTGTAGAACAGGGCTCGCAGCAGCTGTGACCAGGTGTGTTCCCACGATGCGGGGCCTTCTGTTCTTGGGGCTAGAAATAGCTTGGACTATAAGGTCCAAAGCTTTATTTGGTCCATCTTAGTTCCTCCCTCCTTAACTTCCCAGGCAACTTGGACTTTACCCCCAGCTCGGCCAATGGCTGGCCAGGCACCTAATTCCTGAGCTGGTTTCCTCATCTGTAAAATGGGCCTGTATCACTCTGCCTGTTACATCAGAGGCCTTTCAGGCTCACACTCCCATGGTAGGTGTGAAAGAAGTGGAAATTACAAAGTGCTGCCCAAAGTAGGGCCCTGATTCATGTGATTTGGGGCCAGAATTGTCAGAGGAAGGCACGGCACTATGGAACAGCTCCCAAGCCTGGACTTCTCCCCACCAGGTCGGACTGTGGTGACTTTGGAGGTGTCCCAGGTGGGGCCTGCTGGAGGGAAGCCGGGCAATGTCCTAGCTGGGAGCTGAGCAGCCCAGAGCTCCTTGGAGGACACAGGAGGCCCTGGGGTTCTGGGAGCGTGTGTGTTTGTATCTGTTTGCTCTGCTGTCTGGCTGTATCTGCTTGCTCTTTTCCCCGTGTCCTTGTTCAGCCCTTATAAGTCCTGGGTCTGCGGGCCATGTCACCACATTCCATCCACCTCTCGTCAAGTGGCCCCACTGAGAGGGACTTATTTCCCCTGGGAGGGGTAAGAGTAACCTACCAGTGCCAAGGCTAAGCACAGGACCCAGGCAGAACCAAGCCCCACCCCACCCCCCTACACATGTATACAGAAGAAAAGGCCCAGGCCCCTGAAATCCATGCAGGGGTGCGGTGCCTGCTCTGAGGTTTACATCTGGCAGCTGCAATATTGCCCCAGCAGAGAGACCCCTCTGAAACCCCCAGGGCCTGGCTTCCAGCATCCTGCTTTCTCACCCTCTCAACCTCTGTCCCCTTCTTTCCCGCTTTCCTTGCCATCTTGTGGGCAAAAAGGAAGGCGTAGGAGCCCTGAGCCCATGGAGGACAGTGCCTGAGCATCACTCAGAGACTCCATCACATTCTCCCCCTTGCCTGGTTTCTTAGAAGGTCAGAGCGTGAAGGGCCCTGCATCTAGCCTACCCTTCCTCTCTAATGCTGAGGCAGTGGTGAAGGCCTTGAAGCCACTTGCCTGGCCGCAGGGCTGGGACTTCAATCAGGCTCTTTGATAGTTGGCTTGAGGCACTTTTTCTTTTGTTTCGGTGTCAGCTCTGTTGGCCGAGCAGGAAGCTGAGCCTGAGTCCTGTGTCTTGGTTCTCAATGGTTCTTTTCCCCTTGGAGAAGGCAGAGCTGACCTGGGCGTGATGATGGGCAGGGACGTTTGCAGCAGGAAAACTGCAAGCTTTATGTAATGCGGTCTGAAGCTCATAAACTCCTGTGATCTGTCTGGCCTGGGTGGTAGTGAGACGCCGGAATGAGGTGTCCTGGGCTTCTGTTTGGACTCGGGTCTTCTGAGGCTGTGAGGGGCCCTGCTCTACTCCTAGCCCCTTCCCGCTGTACATGGCTGCTCCCGCTCAGCTGCCGAGAGCTGGCAGTCTGTCAGTCTTCCCTTCGACTTCCCTATATAATTCATTGTTCAAGACTAACCATGGGTTCTCCAGTGGAACCCCTGTGCTCCCGCAGTCATCCCTCTGCCCTCTTAGCTCAGATGCTGAAGGTCACTTGTTCCGGACACCTAAGGCTGACCCCACTGGGGTCTGAGTGGGTTGGTGGTGTGAGATCAAGGTCTGCCAAAGAGCCTTGACTTGTGAGCTGGGCACCCGGGGACACTGGGGTACTTCTGACGCGCTCAGTAACTTGGAGCAACTCCCTGAACCTCAGCTAAAAATAAGGTTTCTTCCAGCTCAGATATTCTGCATTTGGGTTGCTGGAGAGGGCTGGGAGTTGGGGAAGGATGTGGGAGGGGCTTTCGAGAGGCTTGTTTTTCCCCTGTTTGGATTTCCCTCCTCCCCCACCCACTTCTGTAAGTGGTGTTTTCCATCCAGATGACACCAGGAGGGCTCCCTGTGCTAAGCAGCAAGCAGGCAGGGTTCAAAGCTAGCAAGATGTTTTGATGGAGTGGACAGTTGAAACAGTTTCTTTTCCGGACTGGATTCTAACTATCAGAGTTGCTAAAGGATTGCTACAAGGAATCAGTTTTCAAAGAACATCTTTTATCTCTTTGGTGTGATGTTTCTATTGCCCAGAGTCAAGTTTCCTAGCCTTGTGAGGCAGAGATTTGCCTAGAAGGCACCAGTTCATGAGGTCTCTTCCATTGAGTAGCGTTCCTGGTGGACCACTGGGATTTATTTGGGGGTGGGGGAAGGATGGGGGTGGCCCTGGTATTTTCTACCTCAGCATCCTTTGTGGACGAAGATCTGGACCCCAAACAGGGGGTCCCCGGAGCCCAGGGTGCTGTCTTGGACAGTATAAGGCTGGGGTTTAGAAGGAGGCTGTGTTGTCTTTTGGAGTTGAAGGATAAGGGGGTTTTATATCCAAGGATGAACGACTGTTTTGACAGCAATGTTTATCCCTTTCATCTCTTGTAAAAGCTGGTGGGGACTTCCCTGGTGGTCCAGTGGTTAAGAATCTGCCTTCCAAAGCAGGGGATGTGAGTTTGATCCCTGGTCAGGGAACTAAAATCCCACAAGCTGTGGGGCAACTAAGCCTGCAGACTGAAACTAGAGAGGAACCCACATGCTACAGCTGAGACCCAACGAAAGAAACTGGTGCATACAGAGCCCATCCTCTAAGCCACAGCATCCCGCTGCTGTCCTTATCTGGGAAGTTGAGTGTTTATGCTGCGAGTGAAGGTGGAGCAGCCAGGCCCCAGCCTGGGCTGACTGAGTGTGGGCTCCCCACCACTAGGGAGGAAGTACTTTGGGGAGTAGCCTTGCGGACCCCACACCCCCATCCTATCCCACATGGGGGCTTTCCTCTGGTTTTCCTCCTGCAAGGCCCCCGCATGTGGTCTGGGCCCTGTATGTGCCTCAAAATAAGTCTGATATGGCTCCCTGGTAGTCCAGGGGATAAGAATCCACCTGCCAAGGCAGGGGACGCAGGTTCGATCCCTGGTCCAGGAAGATTACATATGCCACAGAGCACCTGAGTCATGTACCACAACCACTGAAGCCGTGCACCCTGGAGCTGGTGTTCCACAACAGAAGCCACCGCAGGGGAAGCCTGTGCACCGCGACTAGAGAGTAGACACCACTTGCTGCGACTAGAAAAAGCCCACGCATGGTAACAAAGACCCAGCACAGTCTAAACAAAGAAAAAAAAGGCCGAGGGGGAATTTCCTGGTGGTCAGGTGGTTAAGAATCCACCTTGGAATATAGAGGACCTGGGTTCAATCCCTGGCTGGGGGACTAATATCCCACAGGCTTCAGAGGATCTAAGCCTGCATGTCACAGCTATTGAGCCTGGGCACTCTGGAGGCCACCCACCACAACTGGAGAGTCTGTGCCCCCCACAAAAAAAATCCTGCATGAGGAAATGAAGATTCTGCACGCCGCCAACTAAGACCCAGTGCAGCCAAGATAATGATAAATTTTTTTAAAAAAAAAAGTAAGGCTGAGGGTGGAGGCCACCACTTCCTGTGCCTTCCTCCACCCCTCCCCAGAGCATGGGAGGAGGGAGGAGCAGGCCAGAGGTCGTTGGGAGCTCTATTCACCCGAGGTCTGGCTCTAGCTGGAGGAAAAGGGCTCAGGACCACTGTGAAGACCGAGCCGACCCCAGGAAGTCTGCCCACCAGCAATAGCCTGTGGGCTGGACTCCCTGGCTCCTGGCAGCCTGAGGGCAAGATAGGCAGTAGGGCTCGCTTGAGTGAGCAGCCTCGGGAGCCCCTGTGCCATGCTGGCTGGGGACACCATTGTGCCGAAGGGCAGCCTGTTGCTTTAGACAGGCCTGGTGCTGGCTGGGGCCTCCAGTGAGTCTGCTGCTGACCATCATGAAGGCTGTACACTGTGTCTGTGATGGGCCTGTGTGGGGACACCTCTCTGGCCAAATTCCTTGTCTGGGTTGAATTTGATGCTTCCAGCAGGTTCCTCAACATGTGTCTTCTTTCATTGGCCTCTAAAGATTCCTCATCTTTTCTTTTTTTGGCTGAGCCATGAAGGTTGTGGGATCTTTAGTTCCCTTACCAGAGTTCTAATCCTGGCCCACAGCAGTAAAGGCACCAAGTTGTAACCACTAGGTTACCAGGGGATTGCAAAGGATTTCCTATCTTTTCTCTACCCCTTCCCAGTCACTACCTTCTCCACCCTGTTCCAAACTTGCCTTCTAACTGTGCCAAGGATGAGGCTATGGTCCAGCATGATCTGCTGGTACTTGCCATGAAAGTGACCATTTCAGCAGGACCATGGTTGCTTTCCACATTTTGTGGCAAGAGAGGTATTGTCTTGGCTTGTGTGAATGCTTTTGGAGAGAGTGAGTGTATGGAAGGAGAAGGGCCCAGGTAAACAAGGCTGGTGCCTTCCAGCAGCCTGGGATTGTGTGAGCAACCCCTTATACTTCCTCCAATGACCCTAAAACATTTTTGTGTTGAAAGTGTTGGTCACTCAGTCGTGTCAGACTCTTTGTGACCCCATGGACTGTAGCCCACCAGACTGCTCTGTTCATGGGATTCTCCAGGCAGGAATACTGGAGTGGGTTGCCTCGCTCTCCTCCAGGGGATCTTCCCAATTGAACCCAGGCCTCCCACATTGCAGGCGGATTCTTGTACCATCTGAGCCACCTGGAAAGCCTTGTGGAATAGGCCATGGGTTCTTTGGTTGATCTTTCCATCTTGTATCAATGGCAGTTGGTCCCTGACTCCTTGTCTGTGCTTGACTCTTTGCTGATTGTTGTGTCCTATTATTGTGAGGCTGGTGCCAGTGATTGGCATGGAGCAGTGGTCACCAGTGCTGGCCTGAGACGCAGGACTGTTGACCAGACCTTACAGAAGTAACCGCACGTGTCTGTCCCTGCGAAACCTAAGGATCCTGACTGTGCCATTAGATTGCCTTGTCAGCTTCCTGTTCTGAGCCTCAGTTTCATCATCTATAAAATGAGGTTGAACTAGCTGATCTCCACAGTGCCTCCCACCTTGGACATGAGCTCCCTGGGAAAGAGGAGCACTAAAGAATCCGGCAACTGCCTAAGGTCGTCTCCTGTACATTCCTAGCCCCAGTCTGATCTGGGCCTGATCCAGCCTCACTGTTGTTGAGTTGCTAAGTCATTTCCTTCTCTTTTGCAACCCTATGGACTGTAGCTTGCCAGGCTCCTCTGTCCATGGGATTCTCCAGGCAAGAATATTGGAGTGGGTTGCCATTTCCTTCTCCAGGGGATCTTCCGGACCTAGGCATCGTACCCACGTCTCCGGCATTGGTAGGCGGATTCTTTATCACTGAGCCACCAGGGAAGCCCCCCAGCCTCCTTAGGCTTATGACTAAGCCTGCAGTACCTGATAGGTGAGGTTTTTGTGCAGGTAAAGCTGAGATTACAGGAGCCCTAAGTGAACATGGATGTTGTTCAGCCTCTCCTGTATGCTGGGCATAGAGTAAAGTGTGCTCGTCATCATGGAAGGTAGATGATATCTGTGTTGCACAGATAAGGAAACAGATTCAGAGAGATGGAGCAGGTTCACCAAGCCAAGCATAAAGCTGGGATGCAAACCCTGGTCTCACTAACTAAAGCCTTTCCCATTTACGGCAGCACTCTACTATGCTCGGCCACATTTGTCTGTGGCTCTGAGTCCCTTCTTTGGAGGGACCGAGGGGTGTAGAGATGGGGGAGGTCTCCGGTGTTGAGCCTGGCTCTAGACATCTTGGAAGATAGGAAAGTTTTGAGACTTGTCTCCTGCCTATGGGTTTTGGAGTCCAGGTGAGTGCAGACTGGTAGGACCAGTAAAAGACCCAAGGGGTCTTTAAGGGCCTTCGTAAGACTTGAAGGAAAATGGAGTGAGGAAATAGAGGGACCTGAAGGGGGGATGCCGTTTAGTTAAGGAATGAGGAAGGGGTGGGCTGTGGGGCAGCATGAGCAGCTGCCGAGCAACCGGTCTATGTGGGTCTTTGTTGGGACCTGGGGTCAGTGGGCTGGGGCAGGACCTGATGCAGTTGAAGCAGCACAGCGGGTCGGTGGGCTCTGGAAACTCTGTTGTCTCGACATGTGACTGGCCAGCCTGCTAAGCTCATGCTTCTTGTCACTGAAACTTTGCTGTCATCCTAAACAGGCACCCAGGGAAGGGCCTGGCTACTGAAAGGATGCATGGCAGCACCTGACCCATCTTTGGGGCTAATGAGGCTGCCCAGCCATGGCTCCCTCTTCCCCACAGCCGGATGAAAGGCACGGATGGCTGAATCGGGGTTTCCTGGCTCTTACCCAGCTCTGCTCCAAGCTTTCATGAGCCCTTTCTGGGGCCCCAGTTTCCATGTCTGCAAAAGGGGACAGACAGAGGGCACGTTATTTGCTGGGGTGTCCAGGGTCAAGTAAGAACCAAGGAGAGCATTCAGGTTAGCCTCCCAGCGAAGGGTCTGTGAACTGGCAGATGGGGGCCCAACACATAACCCATAGCGGCTTCGACCTGGGCTTGCTTCCTAAGGGATGATGGCCCAGGACAGGATGGGACCTGTATTGTAGCCTCTAGAACCTGAAAGATGAGAAGCAGAAGAAAAGAGTCGTGTAGCCCAGAGAAGGATGGAAACCAGGGTCTGAGCTGGGAATGAGGGAAAGATCCCCCGTACTCACTCCCGTCTGCTTCCTCAAGCAGGAAACTTTGTGCTGAGAACTTTCTATTTTAGGGGGCCTCTGGGGAAATCTGGCCAGAAAGGAGCCATTGGAAGAAGGATTTAAAATTAGCCGGGGTGAGATGGGTGGCCCCTGGGGAGAACTGAGGCAGAGGTTTCTGCTGTGAGGCAGCTCTGGTTCTGTGTCTTTGACCCAAAGTACGTTCCATCATCCTGAGACGAGGGAACAGGGCCCTGATGGGTGTAGGCTGGGCTTTCCAGCGTGGCACCCCAAAGCGTGCATCGTCTCTACCAGCCTGGGTGAGCAGTTGGGAGGGAGACCTGGGTTTTGAGTCCTTCTGCCATTAAAAAAACAAGCTGCATGACCTGAGAGAGACACTTCTGTTTGGAGGTTTACATGTGAATGAGAGGCCTTTCATCACAGGGCAGAGGGGTGTCGGGACAGCTGCCCTCTGGAGTCCAGGAGCTCGATCGGACCCTCCTGGAGCCTGGGCTGTCTGGTCTCTCCCAGATGTTTCTGGAACAGGGCGGTGCTCAGGAGCTGTGTGTGCAGGGACACAGCGGCCAAGGGCTGTGAGACATAGGGAAGCCTCACCCCCGACCCAGGAGCAGAAGTGTGTCGGGCGAGGGAAGGCATCAGTGAAGGGGACGGGGTGTCCTAACTGGCAGGGGATTCTGCTCAGTTTGCTTCTTGGCGGAAACTCATGTGAGAGAAGAAGCTGTCCTTCACCTGTTCCATGAGCCGGTCCTGTGGGGGTGGGGCCACTGGTTCCGAGCAGTGGTGGGGCGGTTTCCTTTTCCATTCCTGTCTCTGTTGTTGACATGTGTGTCATTGGAGAGAGAGAATGTGTGTGTTGGGTGTAACTTTGCCTGACTGCTCTGGGCTCCTGGTTTACGCCATTGTCTCCAGAAAGGCTATTGCCTGGGTTCATCTCGCAGGCCATCATCAGAGCATGGAAGTTCTTTGGTGCCTCTGGAGGGGGATGTGGTACACTAAAGGCTTTCAGGAATAAACCACGTGACGGGTAGGTTGAGGCATGTGAAAGTGTTAGTCGTTCAGCTGTGTCTTACTTACTCTTTGCAACCCCATGGACTGTAGCCCGACTGGCTTCTCTGTCCATGGGATTTCCCAGGCAAGAATACTGGAGTGGGTTGCCATTTCCTTCTCTAGAGGATCTTCCTGACCCAGGGATCAAACTCGGGTCTCCTGCATTGCAGGCGGATTCTTTACCATCTGAGCCATCAGGCATGTGAACTTGTTCTTAGTTGTCAGTGATGAGTTGAAGACTTACTTTTGGCTTAGTGGTATGAGATGCGACTTGCAACAGGAGTTGAGGGAATTCCCTGGCAGTCCAACGGTTAGAACTCTGAGATTTCACTACTGAGGGCAAGGGTTCGATCCCTGCTCAGGGAACTAAGGTCCTGAAAGCTATGCAGCCAAAAACAAAACAGGAGTCAAGTGTATTGGGAAGCTCTGCTCTTTCAGATTTTCCATTACTCAGGAAAGCACAGTTTCAAGATGTTTTTAATGGATCTACACTCTGGAAGATCTCCCTCCCTTGTAATAATAATTGGCTGATCTGGTCTTGCTGGCTGCATTTAACCAGCAGAGGTGAATTAAGAAAGTTTTCCCACCAGTCCTCTTCTGGACTTCACCCACCATTCAGGAGGTGAGGTTTGCCGAACCTGAGTCACGAGATGGGCACCTGGTGTCGAGACCCAGCTTCACCTACAGCGTGTAACTTTGTTGAAGGCAAGGCTTGAAACTTACACCATCCTCTGCCTCACTAGAAGCTGACAAGATCCTACTCATTCTTCAAAGCCCAGCATCATTGTTCCATCTCTGACTCCTTCCCTAAGTTCCTTATTCAGTAAACATTTAGTACCAGCACCGAACAGAGAGCTGGGCAGAGAAGCAAGAACACAACACATGCCCGGCCACTGAAGAGCCTACATCTGGCTTAGAAAGCAGGAAGAGATGGATATGAAAGTGCTGGGCCCTCTGATGAAATCACTCCAGGGCATAGAGTTTACTTCTTTGCCTCCCTATCAAACCAGACAGAGCCTCTCTCCCCCAGTGTTCCATGGCATCTTCTGAAAAATATGTATGATTCTACCTTTGCTTTTCTTGGAAGTCAGAGACCATAGCTTTCTTCAAGCTTCAGAGGGGTCCTTGGTCTGTGCTCTTGTTAAACAGGGCTCTCCTTGGGGCTGTTTGGCAGTGGACAGTCTGCACAAAGGTGCTTGGCTCGTGCTTGTTGTGACGCCTGCAGGATGAAACCAGAGAGAGGGGAGGGTCCAGAAAGGGTTCTGAAAGGTTAAATGCTGTCAAACTCTGGGTGCTCATTTGCCTCAGCCTCTATAGGAGTCTCAGGAAATCCTGAATTCTTCCTTCAGCCCTGGAAGAATTCCAGTTCATTTCCTAAAGTAGGAGGCGTCATCTTTGTTCTCCTGTAAGCCTGGTCCTCACCACCATGGTCTCTTCCCCAGGTCCGGACACTGTTCGTCAGTGGGCTCCCTGTGGATATTAAACCCAGAGAACTCTACCTGCTCTTCAGGCCGTTCAAAGTGAGTCTGGACCCAGCCACCCATGGGCAGAGCCTCGGATGGAGGAGAAGCATCAGGAATGAGTCCAGACTCGATCTGGGCAGCAGGAGAACTATTAGAAACCGTGACCGCAGACCTGGCTCTCTGCCCCGGTTCGGCTGACTCACACATGGCTTTTTGTCAATTGCTGAGCCCCTCTGAGCCTCTGTTTTCTCATCTGTAAAGTGGAGACCGTAGAACCTCAGTAGACTTTGCCATATAAGGAATCTTTGAGATTCAGCATGGCATTTTCCATTTGCGGATAAGAAAACTTAAAAAGGGGAGGTCTGATCTTCCAAATGACAGGCTAATGGAGCAAAGGGGAATTCCTGCACGAAAGGATGAATGCTGCAGTGTGATGCCCACCCCATGTGCTAGGCCGTGTGATGTGGGACTCGAGGGCTGAGGGCGCTCAGCGGGGGGTGGAGATCTGGGTGGGTCGCCTTTGAGGGAGAAGAGAGTGAGCTGAGGAAAGGTGGGGCTGCAGGGTGGCTGGGGTAGCACAACAGAGGCGTCTGACTTTCCCTGTTATTGATCACCTCTCTCTGCAGGGGTATGAAGGGTCCCTGATCAAGCTCACGTCAAGACAGGTAATTTCTCTCCAAGATTTTTCTTCTTCCAAGCCCCGACTGACTGCTGAGCTTGGACCTAAGCTGGTCATGAAGCATCTAGCAGCTGAGACCTGCCCCCTGTCAACCTGGTCCTGTCCTGGGCTGATGAAAAAGTAGCCTCCTTTGTAAAAGGATGAAAAAGTAGACAGGTTCCCTCTCCTTACCGGTCAGCTCCTGGTCCCCACTCTCTGGCCCTTGAGAAACTATAGTGGGGCTGAAGGCTGAGGACCATGGAGGTGGTGGCTGTGCCCTGGCTCCTAGTGCCAGGAGTTCTGGGGCCTAGAGTCTTTAGGGGCTGTTTGTGGTCTGGACTGAACCTTGGCAAAATGAAGTTGGAAAAGTTTTGAACCTGTTGCCCCTTGATTGAACCTGGATCCTTCCCATGCCCTTGATACATCAGTGTTCCCTTCCTTGCTGGACAAAACACTAGCACTTAATTACCTGCATGCGTTAAACAACAGCAGCAAAAGAGTGGGTGATGTTTCATGCAGTGGGATAGCGCTCTATTGGCATCATTTCCCAGAAAGTGGTACCTGGGTGGGAGAGTTTTGGTGCCCAAGAACCTTTCACTGTTCTTCCTGTTGAACATCAGGAGGATATGGACAAGAATTTTATATATATATATATTTGTTTTGTATGCTTGAGGGGGAGATGGAGTCTTGGGAGCGATGCAAGGGTGTTCTCTCTTTTTCCTACTAGCCTGTTGGTTTTGTGATCTTTGACAGCCGGGCAGGAGCAGAAGCAGCCAAGAATGCATTGAACGTGAGTAGACGGAGAACAGGCCTTTCTCCAACCCGCAGACTTCTAGACAGTGGGGTTTCTGTCGTGTCTTCTACAAACCTTCCTCCACTCCACACCTAAGGAAAGGGCCTGCAGACGTACCTTCCCCAGCCATCCTGGGGCAGAATCTCTGGCTTTACCATCTGTGCCAAATGCCACTCCTCCCAAGGCCCAACCAGCGTGTCCTCTGTCTTGGCCTCTGTGTGGCTGAGTCTTTCAGGATAGATCATGAGGTGTGCAGTGGACAGTCCGGGTCCCACAGAGTAAAGCCTCTCCCTTCCTCCTCTTCTCACAGGGTATTCGCTTTGATCCTGAGAACCCGCAGACCCTGAGGCTAGAGTTTGCCAAAGCCAACACCAAGATGGCCAAGAACAAGCTAATGGCTACACCAAATCCCACCAATGCTCACCCCACCCTTGGAGCACACTTCATCGCACGGGACCCCTGTGAGTGGCACTCAGCGGCCATCTGCTGCCTTCTGCCTGGCAGAGCTGGGGGCCCTTGTGGATGAAGCTGCATGCAGAAGGCACCCCTGCGGGAGTGGATGCTCGCCCCCTTTTCCAGGAGCTTCTTGCACCCACCATTACTCATGCCCACGGGTCCCAGGCTTCCTTCCACCCCCACAGCCTTTGCTGCACCTTAGCCTGAGCTCCTGAGCTGTTAGTTCTGCCCAGCTTCCTCGCAGCCTGCGCTGATCCTTTGGTTGAGACGAGCCCATCCGAGGGCTTCTTGAAGCAGACAGGATGCTTGCCAAGCCTGGCCAAGTTACTATAGTTTCTTTCCTAGGGTCTTGGGGTCCTTTGGGGGAGCTGAGAAGGGACCTCATGTTCAACGATAGCATTGGGTCCCCTTCTCTGCTCGGAATGGGGTGGTGCGAGGGGGAGCCAGCATTCTGATGACGGGGGCTCTTGTCTCTGCTGCAGATGACCTGATGGGGGCCGCTCTGATCCCTGCATCCCCAGAGGCCTGGGCCCCCTACCCTCTGTACACTACAGAGCTCACCCCAGCCATCTCACATACTGCATTCACCTACCCAGCCGCCACCGCTGCTGCTGCCGCCCTGCATGCTCAGGTAAGCCTGGATGGGACGAGCAGGATGGGGGAGAAGGAAGGCTCTGAGCTGGCCAGGCTCTATTCCCACCTGGTCATGGACCGCCCAGCTCCTCAGAGCTGGCACAGCACTGCTTCTTGCTTGACAGTACCTTTGGGGTTTGGGATGTGACAGGGGGAGGAGAGGATAAGCTGTGAGGCCACGTTCAGGCTACGCTGCTAACACGGAGTGTGAGAGAGCCGCCGTGGGTCCACTAGACGCCTGCGGGCAGGCCGTGCCCATTGTGCCCGTGGTGAGGAGTGTGGTCACTGGGCCCAGACCGCTTACCTCTGCCTCCTTCTGTCTTCATGAACTCCAGAAAGCTCTGAAAGATTTGTCTGGATTTTTTTGTTTTTTCTTACTCATCTGGAAAAATAAGAATAGTATTATCTGCCTCAGGTTGCTGTGAGAATTAAGTGTTAAGACATGGTGAGGGGCTAGAATTGCACCTGGAACCTCCGAGGTGCCCGTCGGTTGTTTGCTCTTGTGTTCACCGAGCCTGGAAACTCTCCAGGCTGGGCAGAAGACGCAGCCAGCGCTTCTGGGGGTGGGGGGTACAGCTGGGCTGCGAGGGCTCTATGCTTGCCCAGTGCCATGCCGGGTACCACGCCAGGTGATCAGCTCTCAGCCATGCCTAGGTGCCACAGTGACAGGGCACTGCCAGGCAGCACAGGAGGGCTGGGGTGAGTGGCAAGTGCACCTGGGCCTCTCATCAGCGAAGTGAGCTAGCTGAGGCTCAGGAAGAGCAGCTTGGCTGTTGCGAGGTGGGGAACACAGGTCACTTGACCAGGGCAGTGAAAGGAGACGAGCAGTTCAAGGATATGAGAAGCCAGGACAGAGGGTTTGCAGAAACTGGAAGCTGAGATGGGAGGATTTGGGGAAGGCCAAGTGTGTGTCCCATCCCAGGCCTTTGAAGGATTCACCCAGCCCCAAGGTGGAGGGCTCAGATTCTCTGGCTGCTACCCTTCAAAGAGTCCCCTGGCCACGGCTGCTTGGGTTGAATGAGAGCAGACACGTGGCTGCACTTGGCAGTCTCCCCAGCTGTGTACCACAGACACTGGAAAATTGATCTAGTCAGGGAGGTGGCAAGGCTCTTCCTCTCTTGGGCACTGTTTGGGGATTTACCGCAGACCAGCACTGTGGTGGGCACAGAGCCGTGAGTGAACACAGTCCTCTCTGACATGGTGGAGTGCAGAAGGTGGATGGTGCTCCCCACCAAGCAGTGGGGTTGGGGGGCGGTTAACTACAGGGGCCCCATGAGACCTCTGATCCCAGCTTTGCTACTAGTTGGCCACCTGATCTTCGGCAGGTGACTTCACCTCTGGGCCTCCATGTGGTCCTCATCTGTGAAACGAGAGGGCAGGACCAGATTGGGTGGAGAGCTTCTGCCCCTATCTGCTCTGAGATGCTAGGCCATGACCACACGAGGCAGAGTCTGGGAGCCAGGACAGTCAGGATGTCGGATTATTCAGGAGCGACGTGGCTGCCCTTTCAGGGTGGTGCCCCAGCTGGATAGGAGTAGCGTGCTGCTCCCCGTTCCTAAGCTTCTGTACAGCAGGACTGTGTGCCCGCCTCCTGTCTGCTTTTCCAGCCTCCTCCCTCCCTCCCCATACCCTGTGGCCGCCTCCGTCTAAGCCTCTTTCAACACCGGTGTGACCTTGTGCAATTTTCTTGACCTCTCTGTGTCTTCATTTCTTTGTGAAATGATGATAGCCTTAGCTCCTTTATAGGATGGTTGGTAGCCTATAAGCATAGAGGGAGTGCTGATGGTTATTATTTAACATTCCTGGTGGCTCAGGTGGTAAAGAATCTGCCTGCAATGCAGGAGACCTTGGTTCAATCCCTGGGTCAGGAAGATTCCCTGGAGAAGGGAATGGCTACCCACTCTAGTATTCTTGCCTAGAGAATTCCATGAAGAGAGGAACCTGGGGGGGCCACAGTCCATGGGGTGACAAAGAGCTGGACATGACCGAGCAACTAAGCACACATTTAATATCATTATTGTCTAATTCCCCCCAGGTCACCTCTGAGGCTAGAGGACTCTTTGTGCCTGAGCTCCTGTCACCTTGGCCTCCCTGGGAATGGGATGAAGGCCACCTCAAAGGATGGTGGCTTTTTTCAGGAGGAGTCTGATGATAAGTGATTGGATCAGGTGGTGACTAGTTCAGGTCCACTACCTGAGTTCTCTGGACAGCCGTGTCCCCGACAGTAAAACACACTGTTAGGACCAAATGCAGTGAAAGGCCTGAAAGCGTTTTCTTCCTCCTTCCTCTCTCCCTTCCTCCCTTCCTGGCTGCACTGGGCCTACGTTGGCTGCACTGGGTCTCCAGAGCCCATGGGCTGGCTCCGTGGTTTGTGGCTTGCGGGCTTAGTTGCCCCACAGCATGTCAGATCTTAGTTCCCCAGTCAGGGATTGAACCCGTCTCCCCCTGCATTGGGAGGCAGATTCTTAACCATTGGACCGCCAGGGAAGTCCCTAAAAGCATTTTCTAAGTAGTAGCACTTTCTCTTTAACTTCCAAGAGCCCCCTCTCTGCCCCCCGACAGTGCTGCCCCAGAGGTGGAGGTTGCAAATGTCTGCATGAAGGAAGTGGACACTAAGGAGGTTACTCTGAGCTCAGAGGATCAGTAGCCTGCATTTTTCTGTCCCTGGGGGTAAGGAGGTGACTTGGAGAGGCAGCAGCAGCCACTAGACAAAAGGGGATGAGCACTGGTCCTTCCATTCTGTACCCCAGCACGTACATCCTGACCTCATGCCTTTGCCAGTAGCTCAGCCTGAGCGAAACTGAACGGGGTCCTCGTGTAGTTGTGAGGACAAGACCTGCAGGAAGAAAGGGGATGAGCTAGATGGTTCAGGCCTGAATCTGTATTGGCATGAAGGAGGCTGTCTTGTTGGACCTTCTGATCATCTTGATAGAAACATCTCCTTTCAGAGGGTATGGGTGGCAGGTGCACGCTAGCGTTGGGCACATGAAGATGTTGGCCTAGAAGCAGGGTTCTGCACGTCCCCATGCGTACCAGGGCCCTCCCAGCCTGGACCTCTTTTTCCATTTCAACCTGAGGATATGGATCTTTCACTGTGGCCCTTCTCCCACCCCTCTTACACTGGCTCGGCACTTCCTGATGAGTTAGACAAACCCCCCTGCCTCTCTTTTCTTATCTGTATAATGGAGATGATAATAGCATCAACTTCAGAGGGCTTTTCTGAGGATTAAGTGAACTTAGTGTGGGGAAACCTCTAAGAACAGCATTTGGCATGTGCCGAGTGCCTAAGCATTAAGCTGTTAGAGGTCTTGCATTCATGATGAGAAATAGGGCCTCTTCTCTTTTCCCTTTGCTGCTCCCCAGAATATCAGCACTTTTAGGCCTTAGACTTCGTAGGTGGTTGGACACAGGAGTGTAAGTAAATCCATGGGTATGAACCTTTCACACAAATTACATATTTAATCATTTTAGAACTAAGTTATCGGGACATGCTTCCATGTCAGTAAGTCTAATCTACATTCTGGCTGTCCTGCCAGCGTGTAAGTGTATCTAGCTCCCTGTAGATGGCAGGTAACTGAGGCTGAGGCTGTTTACACGTTTTTTTTTTGCCCTGATAGACTGTGGTGCCATGGACGCCCTTGTTCATACCTCTCTGGGCACCTGTCCTGCTTGTTTTCCTTATCATAAATTTCCTAGAACTATCACAAGGTCAGAATGTAGACTTGCCGGTCTGGGTTAAGACTGGGTACTGTTGAATTTGGCTGCACCACATGGCATGCGGGATATTAGGTCCCCAACCATGGATCGAACCCATGCCCCCTGCAGTGGGAGCTTGGAGTCTTAACAACTGGACCACCAGGGAAGTCCCAAAGTTGGACTTTGTGATGAGCGAGGCTCCTGTATCTGTTGGCTGCTCCTATTTCTTCTCATGTGGATTCAGCCATTCACCCACCTTTTTGTGTATCTTCTCCGTCAGTCCCAGGTTTGAGGGGGGACTGAGTGTGTGCCCCCAATTCCTTTGTTTGGTTGCTGCTCCTCTTGGAGCTGTAGGCATTCTGGATGCCCATGGCCTGTCCCTGTGGGATGGCCACTTAGGCCTCCCAAGCCCGCCCTGTGAACGACTGGAGGCCCTGAGAGGGGACCGGCCGCTCGCTCCCTGCTAAGCTGGCCTTGACCCCTGAGCCTGAGCTGGGGCCAGAAGGGACCGTGCTTCTTGAGGGACCTGGACCACCAGGGTCTCCCAGGCATCTGAGGAAAGTGGAAGCACAGTGCTTCAAGGACATTCTGTCCACTTCAATGGCACAACAATCCTGAGCTCAGAAATGAGGGTTTTCCTCTACTCCCTCCCCAAGGAGGTGGCAGCTGTCTCAGGCTCTGGAGTGCGGGGTGCAGCACCTAGTAAAGAGGGCTGGGCCGGATGAGGCAGGCTTGCTGCAGGGGCCCCTTAGCAGCCGCTGGGGGAGGAGGCTGGGTTGGAGGCCTCCAGGGTCCCTCCCACTCTTCATCTGACGCTCTCCCTGCTCCAGCCCTGCAGGGCACCCAGTCTGCCTTGCACTTCCTTGATAAGGGGCTGCTCCAGCCGGAGGCTGGGTGAAGGGCGGTGGTCTGGGCCCACTAGGGCTTCCCTGAGCTGGACTGGCCACAGGCTCATCCCGTGGCAGCGGTGCTGGTTTCCTCGTCACCCCTCTCTTGGGGAATTAGCTCTGGCGTCCAGCTGGGCTTCCAGCTGGGAGGGCAGCCCATAGCTCAGCAAAGGGGAGGAAAGGCTTCCTCCCACTCAGCTGTCAGCCAGGAAGGGAGGGAAGTGCTTCCAGATGTTTAAAAGACATGAGAGAAAATAAGGTGGCCTCTGAGGCTGGATACCTCCACGAGGCTCTTGACCCTGTCCATGTGATGCGGGTCCTTATCCTGATCCTGGCAGGTCAGGGTCAGCCGTGTGCCGACAACAGCAGTGCCCCATCCTCGGGGCCCAGAGTGTCCTTCCAGCCTTGGACAGGTGGCCCGGGACCCAGATGTGCCAAGTGCCGAGTGTCCTGGCATCTCAGAGGAACCAGCGCCGACTTCCTGCTGAGCACGGGATGGTCCTGAGCTGTAGCGAACAGCACCTGGAATTCCGAGGGGGCACAGGAGCAAGTTCTCAGCCTCCAGATAGCCTGGCGTCGCTTGATGTCTTTGCTTGTAGTGGCGGGGACTCCCGGCAGCCGAGCGGGTGCCGGGTCCGACTGCAGTTTCGTGAGGGTTGTCTCTGTGCCCAGCTGCCACTTGGTTGCCTCATCGAGGGCTCTCCTGAGCCCTCACTCTCTTTCCTAAGAGAAGCCTGGCTCCCTTCTCTGAGCTCTCCGCCCCCCACCCCTGACTCGGGGCCCTGTTGTGCCCTGCCCCCACCCTCCCAGGCAGCCAGGGGCAAACGTGCTGCCTGTGACTGGGGCAGGCAGCCTCCCTGCGATCTTGGCTTGGCCCCCAGCACAGCTCATGATCCAGACTCCAGGCCCTTGGAGAAGGGGGTGCATGTCGTTTCCTGGCCTGTCTCTGGGAATCCCGCTTTGGGGCACTGCTCTGTGGGGCCTTCTGGCAAGTCCAGGGTTGAGGTCGCTACCAGGCCCCTCCTGGGAGGCTCAGCTGGTGGGTTAGGAGTCTTGTAATGGAGGGGCATGGGCTTCCCTGGTGGCGCAGTGGTAAAGAACTCGCCTGTTGGTGCAGGAGATGCGGGTTCAGTCCCTGGATGTGGAAGATCCCCTAGAGAAGGAAATGGCAACCCACTCCAGTATTCTTGCCAGGGAAATCCCATAAACAGAGGGTCCTGGTGGGCTGTAGGGGTCACAAGAGTTGGACACAATTGAGCGGCTAAGCAACAATAATAATGGAGGGGACAGGAGGGGTGGGGGATGGGTGTGGAAGTGTGACTGTGACTTCCTTGACTCCTACAAGGCCAGGACCAACATCTGGGAGTCCTACCCCTTGGAGACCACACGGACTTTGGTTTCTAACAAGTTTTTATATTCTGTCTTACCTGATCCTTGTGGACACCGTGTGACTTTGTTGTTGTTCAGTCGCTCAGTGGCATCCGACTGTTTGCAACCGCATGGACTGCAACACGCCAGGCCTCCCTGTCCCCCACTGTTTCCCAGAGTGTACTGAAGTTCAGTCACACCCTGTGACTGAAGCATGTCTGTTCTGGAGCTGTGAGGACACTGAGGCTCAAAGAAGTTGAGAGAAAATGTGTTAGGTCCCTTCCTTGATGTTAGCAGTCCCACGCTCTCCTTCCTGGTTAACGGGGATGGGCAGACTGGGGCCCGCATGCCCGCCACCTGCTGCCGGCTGCCAGGCCTCCTCCCACTTCTGCCAGCCTCAGTGGAGGAGCGTGAACACCTTTGTAACCGTCCTCTCCTTTGAACCTCCATCCTGTAGAAGAGGCAGGTCAGAAGGCACTCTCCCATTTTGGGGATGAGGAAACTGACACCCGGCAGTGAGTAACTGGCCTGCCTCCGCCCTCAGAGATGGCACCAGGACTCGGACAGGGGCACAGAAGGCCGTTTCTCGGGCTCCCCCGTTGAGCGGAGGCACTGCTCAGCTAGCTCCTAACCTTGGCTTCTCTTACAGGTGCGCTGGTACCCTTCCTCTGATACCACCCAGCCAGGATGGAAATATCGGCAGTTCTGTTAGTTCTTCAGTAAGTGCGGGCTCTGAGACCAGGACAGAGAGCCTCCCAGAGCCCGGCCTGCTGCAGGGCCATGGCTCCTGGGGGCTCGCTGGTGCTCACCCGACCTGAGCTTGCACCGGGGGCACTCTGGCTGGCTCTCCCCACTGCCCCAACCCTGCCACCCCCTACCCTCCACCTGGCACCCTCCTTGCAAGGGGGCGGGCCTGGGTCCTGCTCCAATCTCCCACCTCTGCTCACAGCCCCCTCTCTCCCCCCTCCCTCCAGGTCTTGTCACCACAGCTCGAGGCCCCCGACCCACGGGGGAGGAAGCCGCCCTTAGCGCCCCCCCCGCCCCCAGGTGGCCCTGCAGAGCTGCTGCTGCTGCCCTCCAAAGACTGTGAATTTTAAGCCTGACTCAGTGGACTGTTTTCCTTCCTCTCTTCCTCTTTAGCCCTGTCCTGCCCCACAGCCCCACTCCAAGGCCTCACGGCCGGATTCAGGGGTCTTCTCGCTGGGACCCCCAGGCCCAGCGGGGAGGCCTCCCTGGGAACTGAGCAAGGCCCGACCTCCAGTCCAAATCTGCTTCCGTAGCCCCACCTCAGAGACACGAGGCGTTTAATTTTGCATGTTTTCTGGCATGAATTAAGACACTTAAACTTGTGTATATGTGAGTGTACAGTTTGTTCTCACATTGTGTCACCATGGCAACAAGGCCTGGCCACTAACAGCTCATCATTCCAGGTCCCTCTCCCCACACCCCTGCCCTGCACCCACCCGGCTTCAGTGAGGACCAAGCCCCGCAGCCAGTTCCGCCCCGCGGCTGGCACCCCACCACCACCACCACCACCACCACCCCACTCACTTCCAGGCTGAACAGGAAGGACCACCCAGCCAAGACAGAGCATTTTCCTGGTCATTTCAAATCAGGGTCCTCTGTTTCCTCCTCCTCAGATGGGCCAACAACCATTAAGAAAATCCTTTCTCTACCCGTTTCGCTTACCTCTCCCCGGCGCACCCCACCCCTGCCATGGCTCCTCATTCTTTCCAAACTTTGAAACCAACCAAAAAAGTGAAAGTATTTTTGTACCCTGTGTAACAAAATATTTATGCAACATAAAGGATTTTTTCGTGTGTGTGTGCAATTAATTATTGAAGAGACCTTGTCCGCCTTGTCAGATAAGTTTAACGTTTTCGTTTGAGGCATGAAGAAGAAAAGGGTTTCCGTTCTCCAGCAGTGAGCCTTAGCGTCAGCCATTAGTTTAAGAAAAATGAAGGAAAAGTTGTGCAATTTTTTGTTTCGTGAGCACATTAGTGCTTCGCCTTTGGCCGCGGCCGTGGCCGTCTTGCCGTTTTCAGACTTGGGAGACGAGGTGGCTGTTGTAATTGCTGATCCTGTGAGAATGTGAAACTGGATAATATATGAAACGCAAAATAAAAAGAAATCATCCAAAGTAACTGCTCTCCGACCTGTGCTTCCTTGGGTTGTAGACAGCCATCGCTGGGCACAGCCAGAGGACAGGTGCTGGGGACTCGGGGGGAGGAGGCAAGGCAGGCCTGGGCCTGGGTTCACGCGGCCTCTCCCTCCTGCCCTCTTGTGTGTGAGTTGAGTCTGCCGAGGAAGTGACCCACCAGGGGTCATGCAGCAGGGGCCTGTCTGTCAGCCCAGCCTGTGTTTAATTCATTCTTTACTTTCTTGTCTGAGGATGGGGGCGGAGACTCCCTGCACCCAGTTTAAGCACCCAGATGGGACCTTCGTTGTTTCCGATGGTGTCTTCGGGCTGGCCTAACTCCATGGCCTTTTCAGCCCTTGGGTAGAGGACTGTGGTTTCAGAGGTTGGGCTCCTGCGGGAGTGTCCTTGGTGTGTGTCATGTCCCTGTGCTAGAGAAGCAGAGAACCGGGGAGTTGGGCCTGGAAGGGTTAAGCCCACCCACCCTGCAGGCTCCCAGCTGCAGCTCCATTCCTGAGCCGGGTTCTTGCTGGGTGTGGGTACAGAGGTCAGGGAAAGGGTGAGGTGCTTAGACCCCAGGCTGCACTGGATCCTGTCAGGATGCCAGCAGCCAACCCTGATCCTTCCCTTTTGCAGTTCGGGGCCTCAGTTTCCTCATCTGTGAAATGGTGGTTTGAAGTTCTTTCCTTCTGGAGGGTGGGAGCACTGAGCTGATGGCTGTTTGTCTTTAACGTCTCCGTCCTCTGCCCTCATCTCCTGGCCCTTTCTTCCACCCCCGCACCCTTCCCAGCCTGACTCAAGGCTGAGCCTGGAAGGGGAGGGCAGGAGAGGAGGCCCCAGAGCCCCGCTCCTGCTGGGCTTCCTTCCAGCCTTGCTCAAGCGAAGCTGTAGTGGCTGTGGCTGGCCCTGGTCAGCTCCTCACCTGGTCACCACGGTGCCCCTGGTGTCCCTCTCCACTCCTGCCTCACCTGCTCTCCTGAATCCCAGGCCTGCACTGAGCTGCCTGTATCTAAGGTGTCCTGCTGATGAGTCTGTCTGCTGTGAAAGGCTCTCGGGTGACATGTGCAGGCCTAGCTGGTACCTGCATGTGAAGGGAGGCTGCCCCCCAGGTGCTGTGAGGGATGTGGAGCTTGGCCAGGCCCTGGCCCTCTAAGAAGCTGGGTGCTGGATGAGTGGGTTGTCTGGGCTCCGGAGGGAGGCTCTGGGAGGAGAGGGGGTTGGTGGCTGTGTTCACACCAGCAAGAGGAGGGGGCTTGACGCTCCTCTTACCTGGACCCCTCTGCAGTGTTTGGACCGGCTCCGCACTTGCGAAGCAAGCAAGGCCTTCCCAGCCTGGCACCCCTCGTAGTGCTGGTTGGGGAAGCAGCACAGAGGCCCACAGCCCCCACCCGGGGCCAGACCGATGGCTGACCTACTTCAGCTGTGGCAGGAGCCACCGGGTCTTCCTGAGGTAGTGAATTATTTAGCTGGGCACCTGGGCCTTTCTGAGAGGGGCTAAGAAAGCTCTTCATAATTTAAAGGCCCCTGTTCCTGTGGCTTCCCTGGGGGGGCCTCCTTCACGCTTTACTGAGCAGGGCCTGCGTCTGACAGGAGGGGGAGGGAGGCCCTGAGGCCATCCCAGGAGGGGCTCTCCAGCTGGATGGGGGCCTTTTTCAGGGTGAGGCCTTTGCAGAGAGGCCTCAGTGGACAGTCGGCGTTTGGACCTAGGGTGGAGGTGTCAGTCAGGGCTTCCAGACAAGGACACAGTAAGCTGAGGTCAGCAGTGGCCAGGTCCTGACTCCCCATTTAGAAAGCACCTTCTTCCTTTCCAGCTCATCTAGTTACTTGAAATACTTCTTTCCTTTCTGGAAGGATTTTAGGCCTTGGAATAACCAGGCCTATTTTACTCAGAGGTCCCTTCCCATCAGCACTGAAATCTCCCCCATGGCAGAGGAGGCCGCCTTCATAAGCGCAATGCCTTCCATACTGCTTCACATGGACGAGGCTGGCGGCAAGTGGATGCTTGTTGAGGCCCTGGCCCGAAGCCAGCTCTGTATTTCCTGGGCTGGGGGCAAGGCTCGTCACCCCAACTCGGTCATTGGGTGCTGCTACCTGGCCAGTGTTTTTAAGGATGTTGTTTCTCTTGGAGCCTTCACAGGTGAGCAGGTTCCCAAGCCCTGACACTGAGCTTCCAGGGGAGTCCGTGCAGGTAAATGTGGGGGAGCTCAGGCTCTCACCCTCATCCCTTCCCTCTGTTCCGCCCATCACGCCTGCGTTGCCTCATTTGCAGAGGTCCGGAATCCAGGCTTTGTGATCTCCAGGAGCTCCCTGGCAAAACACAGATATCCCTGAGAAACAGGGCAAAGCTTTCAGGGCAGGATTTAGGGAGAGTGCCAGAAGGGGACCCTGGAAGGGAGCAAAGACTTTACCACATAGTGTCAGGAGGAGAGAGCAAAAACCTCTCTACCTGGCTGCATCCTCTCCCACTTCTGTCCATCCACAGGGCCTCCACTGGGGCGGGCCGCCTCCGGGACAGCAGACCTTCCTCCCTGAAGTGCTCCCTCAGGAAAGAAGAGGGGCCATAGGAGCTGAGAGTGCACCCTTGTAAGGAAAGAGGCTGGGCGCTGCCCTGGCGGCGTTCCCAGAGCTGACCAGAAAGGGGCCTGAGCTCCTGTTTGCCCTGGATCTCCTCGCTTGTCACACAGCCCACCCACACCCTCTGGGCAGCGTGGACAACATCCACGGGCCCCCTCACCCCTGGCTTCTGGTTGGGCTGAGTGAGTGAGCAGGAGCCCCGGCAGGGGTATGAAGGAAGTCAGTGAGTGAGGTCAGGTGCCCTTGGGCCATTTTTGTCTTCTTGACCTTAGAGCAGACCATCAGAAGGGCTCTTCCCCATCAGAATCAGAATTCAGCATGGAGACTCTGATCCAGTCCCCTCTCCCATTTTACAGATGAGGAAATCGAAGCACAGAGAGGTGACGAAATTTGGTCTAAGGTCAGGAAGACGGTGGCCAAGGTGTCCTCCACCCGTGTCTCCTGATTCCCAATCCGTTGCCCCGCATAGCTGTTCCAGAACCACACACGTGCTCTCTAACCCCCGGGCAGAGGGGCAGCAGGTGCGGGATGGCCGTGGGCTTGGCGGCCTCCTCTGCAGTTTCAATCAGGATTAGAGCTCGTGTCTCCTACCTGCTACACTCCGGCCTGACCTCTCCCTGGATTCCTGCGTGCTGCTCCCTGATCAGGGGACAAAAAGAGGGCCCCCAGTGACTAGCTTCAGTCTAGCCCATGCAGTCTCTCTGGCTTCTTAACCTGGAGGACAGAGTCATTGGGTCTGCAAGACCCATCTGGGCATGCAAGAACCAAGACTGTCTCTGCATATCTCTGCGTGGTAGAGAAAATGCGACCCAACCCAGTAGGAGGAGTCTAAGAACTAAAGAATGGCTGTATAGTTCCGTGAGAGCCCATCTTTCCTCTCCGAATGTCTTATTTCTTTGCAAATCTGTGCCCTTCTCTCACAGGACTGCTGTGGGAGTCAATGAAAGTGCAGGAACGGGCCTCTTCCAGGGGAGGTAGTCCATACATATTCACTGCAGTCATCTTCAAAGGACACAGGTTTCTCTTTCTTTCATCCTTAACCAGAAATGAAATTGAGTTGATGCTAATTTATACTCTCCTTGGTTATTTTTCTAATGTATTAAATCCTTGAAAGGTGTTTAACCCTTCTCCTGCTGGGAGGAGAGGTGGAGGAACGAGAGGGCAGGGACCCGGGAGCCATGGAAACCATCTACAAGTGCCCAGAGCTAGCTGTTGGCACTTAGGCACCTTTGGATCTGACTTTAGCCTTTTGATCAAATCATGTAGGATTTCAGAGCTCTGACAACAGCAGCAGCAGCAGCAGAAAGTAATAGTAATACATTCATATACAACTTTATAGTTTACAAAACATGTTTGCATATGTTATACTGGTGATTCTCAGAAGCCCATGAGATAAGCAAGAAAGGCTGCTGCTGCTCCTGCTGAGTCGCTTCAGTCATGTCTGACTGTGCGACCCCATAGACAGCAGCCCACCAGGCTCCCCATCCCTGGGATTCTCCAGGCAAGAACACTGGAGTGGGTTGCCATTTCCTTCTCCAATGCATGAAAGTGAAAAGTGAAAGTGAAGTCGCTCAGTCGTGTCCGACTCTTCTCGACCCCATGGACTGCAGCCTACCAGGCTCCTCCATCCATGGGATTTTCCAGGCAAGAGTACTGGAGTGGGGTGCCATCACCTTCTCCGAAGCAAGAAAGACACTATTACCTATTTTTTGCACTTATGGAAACAAAGTTAAGAAGGTCCAACAGCAGGCAGAAGGCTCAAGACCCTGGTTTTCTGGTATTACCATCCACAGTTAAATGATTCTGGGGTTTCTGGGTCATAGGGATCCGATGAAGGTCAGCACTCCTGGGGGACTCTGGAGGGGTGTCATGGGGACCAGAGAAGCCCTACTTGAGCAGTTAGAAGGGCCAGCCATTCCCCAAGCCTCTCTAGTAACCTGGCTAAGAAATCAACCAACAAGAGAAAAAGGCTACAACCATTAGGGTGTGTGGAAGGGAAAAAAGGTTGACTGGATAAGGGTGAGAAAAGCTCTTTTTAAATTAATATTTATGGGAGTGTGGTTGCTTTACAGTGTTGCGTTGCTTTAGTTTCTGCTATACAGCTAAGTGAATCAGCTATATATATATATATATATATATCTCCCCTCTTTTCCTTCCCATTTAGGTCACCACTGAGCATTGAGTAGAGTTTCCCATGCTCTATAGTCGGTTCTCAGTAGTTATGTTTTATACATGGTAGAGTATATATGTCAATCCCAATCTCCCAGTTCATCCTCAGAAATCGCTTAAAGTGGGCTTGTTTCCTAGTTTGGCCAGAGCAGGATTATTCATGTGTCAATATCAACCACCTGTGTCTGAGTATCTCATTAGGGTCTGTGAGTGACTGTATCCTCAGCGCTGCCTGAAGGAGTTCTTACTAATGATGAAGTGCTTGAGTTTGTTGTTTTCAATAATGTAACCACATGAGGATAAGGGGACCAAAGTTCACAGGCTTAGCCACGAGTCCTCCTGTCTTTGGGACCTAATCTAGGGAACAGCTATCTCCATTTCATGAATAGGAAGTTAAAGTTTGGAGAGGTGTTAAAGTCACATTTGGCAGTGAGTGCCACGGCGAGGCACTGAACTCTGGGGTTCTTATCACCCCTGGGGAAGTATCACACCTCCACCCATTCATCCTTCCCTTGGGCAAATACTGAGCATCTGCTCTCTGGAGCCTGTGTTTGGGGCTGAGGTGGAGGATAAGGTACAGTCACTGTTCTCAGGGTCCAGCCTGGGGTCTGAGGCCCTGAACTGTGGAGGAACTGAAATGAGGGGTAACCAGGAAGGGGGAGATTTAGGAGTCAGTGGTTCCAAATGGCTTGTGCCCTCTCCTGCCCCCATGCTGTCCCATTGCTTCCTCCCTGCATGAGTACAGACCCTCCTGCGAGCCTGCAGTGGTGTGGTTCTGCGCTTGGCTTCTCAGAACAGCTACATGGGAGACTTAAGAGGTGGGCATGGAGGGAGATGCCCCATTTTCCACCCCAAGGTCACCCCTCTTGGCTTCCAGAGCAAGAGACTCAGATTCCATCCTCTGGTGAACATGGGCTCTCACCGTAGAGGTGTCTCAAATGTGCCTGCTTCTCTAGCCCTGGGTTCTTCTTCCTGGAACCAACAGAGTATATCTGCTGGAAACTAGATCAGAAGAGATGGAGGCAGAAGCACCGTAAAAGGGGAACAAAGAGCAATGGTCATCGCTAGGATTTCCCCCAAAGACCATACTCCTAAATATGTTTTGCTTATACATTGCATGGAGATTATATATATATATATATATATATATATATATATATATATATATATATATAAAGTTCTTTCTGTTTACAGCCACCAGATGAATCATGCCAAAATACACTTTCATGATTTCAAAGAGCTTTCTTTCCTGGTCCTCTAGAGCCTATAGGTAGATAGATGGCCGGAGTCAGGCATTCAAGACTCATCCCAGTCTGACTTCTGGCCCCTTCTTCACTGTGCGCTCAAGTCAAGACACGTGCAGACTCTGAGATGCTCACAGGGAGAGGTTTTTCCCTATGAAACTGAGTCCTGCATTCATCCTCAAGGGGGTGGGGGGCCTTGGTGAGAATCACTCCAGGTTTAGGCACTCTATGACCCTAGCAAGTCCCTTTCTCTCTCTTTGGCCCCTTGCGGGTCCTGCCACCCCTGCATTCTTCACTGCTCCCTTGTCCTATGTCCACCTGTGTCTACATGTCAGGCATTTTGTCTTGGCCCCGGCCATACCAAAGGTAAGACTTATGCTCACTGAAGACAACTACTCTGTTGGCCTGTCTCTTTCCAGGTGCTGGGTGCGTGGAGTGAGGCTGGGGTGCCCTCTCGTGGTCAAAAATGCTCACATGCCTCACAGATGTTTTTTACTTTTGGTCTTTCAGGAGGAACTCTGCCTGGGAAAAAAATTCAGGGTCCATTTGCTCTGGGCGGCCTGGGAGCCTCTTTTCTGACCAGTGCTCTTAGAGGCAGAGTTGGTAGTCAGTTTCAGACGTGTATGCAGCCCCTACTCCATTGGTACCTGGTTTATGTTATAGGTGGCCAGTCCCTGCTCTGGCACTGGAGCTAGAAAGTGAATATGAGGTCCTGAGAAACTGGATTCACCCCAACTTAGTTCACAGATGGAGAAGCCTCAGCCATCAGAGGCAAAGAGATGTGCCCAAGTGCATTCAGTTATGCAAAATGAACATAAAACTCAGGTGTCCTGACTCACGGTTTCATAGACAATCCAGTCAGTTACCTGCATCCTTTTTCATCTCACTGATTGAAATCCCAGTATGTCCATAGTAATAAGCCAGGAATGACATAGAGTTTAAAAACCACAGTTGATATCTTCAGAGCTTACATATTGTACTTTTCACCCTCTGGAGTGGCCAGGCTAGACCTCCCTGGGAGCTTTTATTTGGATGGTTCCCCTTCAGTGTACAAAGTTCACAGGGCATGGATGAACTTACCAAGCTTTGTTATTTTGTCATTGGCAAGACCCATATAAGCAATTAGCCATATAAGCAAAATTCGGAGAAGTAAATGGCAACCCACTCTAGTATTCTTGCCTGGAAATTTCCATGGACGAAGAACCTGGCAGACTATCGTCCGTGGGGTCACAAAGAGTCAGATGCAACTGAGCACTTTCAGTGCACCTGACCC
Source organism: Bos indicus x Bos taurus (assembly GCF_003369695.1). Classification (NCBI taxonomy): domain Eukaryota; kingdom Metazoa; phylum Chordata; class Mammalia; order Artiodactyla; family Bovidae; genus Bos; species Bos indicus x Bos taurus. The sequence goes on from NC_040085.1 coordinate 39,195,898, forward strand.
AGATGTCAGTCTTATCAGCACTACCAAGCATTGATCTCATCTATGTGGACTTAGCTGGTCCCTGCCCAGACGGGTTGTTTCTTTAAGGCATAGGTCATGCCATCCTCACTCACCAGCATAGTCTAGGGCACCTGGTGGTACATAACACAAGCCTGCTAACTGGTTCCTTCCCTTCTGGGACACATGGCAGGCAAGTCTCTTCTCTCTGGACATGTGTCCTCATGGGAATGCACACATGACAGAGGTTCCCACGCTGTGAAAGCAGTCGGAGCGATCTGAAGGTGCTGTGAGCTGCCATAAGGGCAATGACTCTTTTTGTCCCTGAAGGTCTTCAAGCATGTGCTTGCTGGACAATGCTTGGTGGGGATGTTCAGAAGGCAAATCAAGCACTGGATGACTGGTTGGCTTCTGTGCTGATATGTTTTGACCTTGTTCTCCATGATGATGTGCCCGCCTTAGGCGTCGTAAGCTCTCAGCCAGGGGTGATGGGACTGGGGGAGGCAGCCTGGGGGACTGGGCGGCAGGAGAACTCACGCTGCACTAAAGGGGCCTGGGCTTCTCCTCAGCCGGGTGGAGGCCCCATGTGACCTGATGTTTTGATTTTTCAAGAGAAACTGGACATTAAGATTTTAATGTGAAAATTCACGATTCCAGGTGTTGGCAACTATCCAAAATTTAAAACTGTTTTGCAGGCTAAACCAAGGTCCATATGCTGTCGGTTGGCAAATCGAAGGTTGCTTCTGGTTTTCACTTTGTGAACTGCCCCCAAGTTCTCAGTTACCCAGGTTTCTGAGGCCCCTTCCTATCCGTCCCTTGTTCCATTTTTTTCTTTCTTTTTTTTTTTTTTAACTACAGAAGCAACTTGGGTCATCTTTCCCTGTACCACGTCAATCTCCAGTCTCCCTGTGGGGAACTAGAAGCATTCAGCTTTGTTTTGACACTCTATCTGCAATGTCTCCAGAGGCCACCAGGGGGCAGAGGCAGGGTGCAGGAAACAATTGGTTTTGGCCAGGAGTGAGGATTTCTGCCAAGGTTGCAGATCCGTCTTGAATCCAGATGTAGGTGTTCAGGAAGGCATCTGTGGTCGTTCCTGAGGATGCAGTGTGGCTCGCCATTCCCTGCCTCACCTCCCAGTGGGTGCCATTGCCTCACCTCTGTATCACTGGGGAAGCATTCCACCTGGACCTCCTGCCCTTAGCCCTTGACCCAAACTGTTTCCCATGTACCCCAACCACCAGTCAATCACTGATGTCAAATTGATCTGCCCAAACCTGCTTTCCCCAGAGCTTCTCAAGAGCCCTCAGTGGCTCATCATCACATACAGCTTTTCAGATGTGCAGTGTCAAGATGCTGATCCTTGTTAAATAAAGGAGAGTGGACAGAGATTTCCTGTCATCTTAATTGTAATCATAAGGGCAAGCCTTGCAATTCCAGTTTCACAGATGAGGAGACTGAAGCATACAGAGAAAGTGACCAATTCAACCAACAAGCAGAACTCATATTTTCTGAGCATCCTTGTGAGGTAACCTAAGGGATATAAAAACTTGAAGATATCATTCCCATCCTGAGAGACTACAGCTTGTTAGGAAAACATGATACACATGGATCAAAGGTAACTCATTCCTAGAAGCTTCCAAACAGCTGTTCCAGAACAGAAGGAGCTCAGAGAGAGGTCCCTGCACCTAAAAGGTAGGGGAGCTTTGCCAGGGCAGCAGTGGTCTTCAGGCTTGGGCATCTGTACCCCTAGAGATACAGAAAGCCTTTTCTAAGGGCAGGCGGCAGGGTTGTGTTGAAGGGGATCCGTCTCTGGAAAACACCGTGAAGAAGTACTGTTCCACACCTGAGAAGGCCTCTCCTCGCTTCCTTTCCACGATGCTTGACTCCCACTTCACGGAAGGAAGGTCTGGTGGTCCTGGTGCCATTCACCTGCTTTCCAGTTCTCCTCCTTCCAGGTCCTTCCCCACCTTTTAGAAGTTAGGTATTGCCCGTGTGACTTGCTCCTGCCAGTGAAACAGGAGCAAAAGTGAGTCTTTTCTGGGTGGACACATTTAAGAGTCAGTGTGTGATTCTTCTTCTTACCTTCTCTCTGCCCTGGTGACCGATGACATTTCAGATGGTGGAGTCTGGATGCCTGAGTGAGGATGGCACGAATCAGAACCTCCAACTGGCCTGCGATGGACATGTATCGTGAGTTGGGGGTTGGGGTGGAGGAGAAGAGAACCTTTGCTGGTTCAAGGAACTGAGATTTTGAGGTTACTTGTTCCTACAGGATAATTCAGCCTGGACTATACAAAGGACTTATCTCCCGCCCATCCTAAATCTTATTTTGGTATGTTGCCTTGGTGTGTAAAATTCTCTGGGGTTCCAAATAAAGAAACAATTTAAAAGAGTGATTTCAGGACTTCCCTGATGGTCCAGTGGTTAAGACTCTGTGCTTCTGCTGCAGAGAGGTGCAAGTTTGATCCCTGATCAGGGAAGTTTCATGTGCCTCAGTGTGGGTAAAAATATAAAAACAAACAAAAGACTGATTTCAGTACTGAGAAAGTGAATGACTCAAAATGACTGGGCAATAAATCCTTTTGCAAATCAAAGATTTTGCAATATTTTGCTTTCAACAATTGAAGGAGGTGAAACAAATTCAGTTGTCACCTGCTGGATGATAAGGTGGTGTTGAGGGGCTCTGGCTGAACTTCCCACTCTTGCACCCTTATCTATGTGAATATGACTCTCGGCATTAGCATCTATAAAAATGAAATGTGGAAATAAAATTGGTGTAGATCACTGTCTCATTCCAGCTTGTATGCTGTTGTTGCTGCTGCTGCTAAGTCACTTCAGTCATGTCCAACTCTGTGCGACCCCATAGACGGCAGCCCACCAGGCTCCCCCGTCCTTGGTATTCTCCAGGGAAGAATACTGGAGTGGGTTGCCAGTTCCTTCTCCATTCCAGCTTGTATACATCGATCTCAGTATGAGATGCATTTCCTATAAAATTTTACTTCTAATGTTTAATAATTCCTCATCAGCATTTGCATATATATTTGTTGTTTTGACAGTGAATGATAAGTCAGTCCAGAAGAAGACTCTGGACTCTAGAGACTTACGGACACCAAAAATAGGAAAAGGATACAAATTTAATTTTTTAAGCTTCTAAAACATAATTTATTGAGGTAAAATTCACGTAACTAAAAGTAACCATTTTATTTTATATATTTTTAATTTTTGGCTGCACCCCACAACAGGTAGGACCCTAGTTTGAGCAGGGATGGAACCCAGGCCTGCTGCATTGGAAAGTGGAGTCTTCGCCACTGGACTGCCAGGGAAGTCCTTGAAAGTAATCACTTTAAAATGAACAATTCAGTCCTGAAAAAAAAATAAAAATAAAAAAAATAAAATGAACAATTCAATGGCATTTAGTATATCCACAATATTATGCAATCACTACCTCTGTCTTGTTCCAAAGGGTTTCCCTCACTCCAAAAAAAAACCTCATACCCACTAAACAGCCACCCTGTTCCTTCTGCTCAGCTGTTGGCAATAACCTGTGCTCTGTCTCTACGCATTTATCTCTCCTGAACATTTCCTATGGATTGAATTGTATAATAATGTGACCCTTCGTTCTTGGCTTCTTACACTTAATGTTTTTGAGATTTATCCAGTTAGCATAATGCTTGTAGCATGTATCAGTACATGAGTGAGAAAAAGAGTGAACTCTTTTTATGACTAAAAAATATACCATTGGATGTATATACTGCAATTTGTTTATTCATTATTGTTTTAATTTATATATATATATTTATGTAGAGAAGTATGGTTTGATGATCAATAAGAGATTTTCAAGCATAAACTATATATTCTATTAGGACAGCATTATATAGGAGGAAAAGGAAAGAAAATATGTGTTCAAAGAGAAAAAGCAGTGATACAAATTTTCCTCTGTTAAAGAAGAGTTTGCTTATGTATTTTGCAAATGATTGATGATGGATATAAAATCACTGTGATTCTACTGGATACATTTAAGTTTTATTTTTAAATGTCAACATTTCCAACATACCAGAAATCACATCCTTTGCAACTATTTAAAGCTGGTTGGCAAACATTTTTTTTTTCTTATTTAAAAATTTTAAGAGAATACATGATTTTTAAAAAACAGCTTTATTTATTTTTAGGGGGGTACGTCTTTATTTCTCTTTGACCGTGCTGGGTCTTTGTTGCTGCGCTGGGGCTTTCTCTAGTTGCTGCAAGCCAGGGGGCTGCTCTCTAGTTGCAGTGTGTGGGCTTCTCATTGCTGGGGCTTCTCTTGGTGAGAAGCGTGGGTTCTAGGGCTCTCAGGCTTCAGCAGTTGCCGCTCCCAGTCTCTAAAACACAGGCTCGATGGTACACAGACTCGAGCACGTGGGCTCAGTAGTTGTGGCATGTGGGCTTAGTTGCTCTGCGGCATGTGGAATCTTCCTGGACCAGGAATCGAACCCGTGTCCCCCTGCATTGGCAGGCAGATTCTCATCCACTGTGCCCCCAGGGAAGTCCCAACCAGCTTTATTTTTATTTTAATATTTACTTATTTATTTGGCACCAGGTCTTGGTTGCGGCATGCGGAATCTTTAGTTGCAGCATGTGGGATCTAGTTCTGTGGCCAGGGATCAAAGCCAGGCCCACTGCCTTGAGAAGCTGGAATCCTAGCCAATGGACCACCAGGAAAGTCCCCCAAACCAGCTTTATTGTAGAGTATATACTTTAAATTTTTGTTTAGAGTGTGCATGAGTTAAATTATTGAAAGACTACCGCCTTGAAGGGTGGACTGAGGAAGAGGGGTGGGGGAGGAGAAAGGCACTGTGGGTATGAAGAAGAGAGAAGTGATACACAAGCAGGAAGAGGGTGTGCTCAGGAGACTGAGTGGAAGAGAGTAATCGGAGATGAACTGGGAAGGTAAGTTGAGGTCAGACTAACAGTTTATAGCTGAGGCATTTTGGTTTCTTGTTAATTTTAATTACACTCAAATCTTGTAAGGTTTTATCTCCTTGTACAAGAGTAAAACTTTACGGATAAACTCGGTTCCATCTCCTCCATTTCTGGTCCCCTTCCTACCTCTCCAGAGGTGACCTTGGTTTTCAGTGTGGGGCTGGATCTCTCAGATGTGTTCCCGTGGATGCGTGCGCCCGTGCTGCAGGTCTCTTCCTGAGACCTAGGCTAAGGGCTTTCGGTTTTGTCACGGGATCAGGAGGAATGGCCATCTTGGGGATGTGGCAACAAAGTTAGTCACACCTGTGGGCTTTTCAAAAATGGAGGTTTTGGTGCGAAATCTCCCAACATTGTCTCGAAATCTTTTTAAGCGCTGTGTTTACCAAACAAGGCATGTGTCTGCAGGCTGGACTTGGCCTGTGGACTGCTAGTCTGTGCTTTACGGAGTCTTGCCTGAAGGCAGAGCACTGGCCTGTCACATAATCTCTTGGCAAGCCACTTGGCACTAAGATCTAAGTGGTTGTGAAGGATTCTGGGCTTCTTATGGAGATGCTGTGGGAATGGTTGACTTCACTCTTCATGTCCAGTTCCCACTTCCTTTCCAACATCCAGCTAGTAACAGAGCTCTACCAGGATGCTGGGAGCTTGGTAGAAGGTTCCAGAAGCATCCTCATAAACCCAGGAAGTCAGCCAATGTGGATTCATGAGAGGCCAAGACTCCCCCAGGGAGTTGGACCTCAGGCATCCAGGGTTCTTCTCTCAGGCGCTGAGGCAAGCTCCTACACCTCTCCCTGGACACAGCCCAGTGGGAATGTAGACTGGTGACTGTTTCTCAAAGGGCTTTGTCCTGTGACTGAAGCCAAGCAAGGCAGTCAGACAAAAATGAAAACACATACACACACACACACACACTGTCCCAGCACTTCCAAGACCTTTTCCCACAAAGCCCCAGGGCAGCCGGAAGGGCAGCTGGTCGTGGGAATGGACCAGAGGTCCCCTCCCCCAGTGGACGCTCCATCCTGCTCCATTCACTCCCCACCATACACCCCCCTTGGCCTCCTCTGCTTGCTTACTACTTCCAGGGAGGAAGTAGCTGAACAATGCGGAGGATCAGAGAATGGGCACTGGGCCTGGGACCCAGGGCCAGTCCTTGGCGGGCCTGGGCTCCCACCCTGGCTGCCCTTCTCCACCTCACACCCACCCCCTCAGCTGGTTTCCCTGAAGGGTGGCCTTCCACAGACCTCTCTCCCCATCCCTGTGGAACTCCAGATAGCTGACGACTCTCTCCCCACTTCCTCTCTCCTACTGCGTGGTGGCCGCTGGTGTCCGTGCTCCCACTGGAGTATAATTCCTAGCATGAGGGGCTGAAGCCGAGCTCGGAGAGAGATTGTGGCCCGTGGGGTGGGTGGGAAGAAAAGGTCGTTTGAAGGAATATGTTTATTTATTTATTTGGCTGCAGTGGGTCTTAGTTGTGGCACGCAGGATCTTCGTTTTGGCATATGGCATGCAGGCTTAGTTCCTTTATCAGGGATCAAACCTGTGTCCTCTGCATTGCAAGGCAGATTCTTAACCACTGGGTCACCGGGAAACTTACTGAAAAGACTTTTTTTTTTTTTTCCTAAAGTTTTTCTCCAGAGGCAAAAGCAAGCCCTGTAAATGGAGACTGTGTTGGAACAGTGCATACCGAGGGCTCATCTTCCTCTCTGGATAGAGCCATCTCTGTGGGGCGGGAGAGGTGGAAGTGTTCACAGGCCTGGGGGTGGCTAGTGATTCCCAATTCCAGGGGCTGGGCAGTTGGTGGGAACCACGACTTTTATTTTTCCTGTGGGTCTAAAATAATGTTCTCCCTGGGCCCGGAACCCCACACCCTGGGCTGCCCTGCCCCTTGCTAGCTGGCCCTCGTCCGAGAGCTTTCAACTGCCTCGCCTTCCGCCAGGCATTTCCTGGCCTGGGAGCCAAGGGGCAGGGTTCCTCACAAATCTCTGGCTGCGTCTGAAAGCCAGCCTGCCCTCTCTTCCCTGGGTCCTGACTCTGGGAGTGGATAGAAGCAGTTACTGCATAGGTGACTAGGCTGATCTCCCAACACACCCAGTGTGGTTCCAGAACGCGCTGAGATGGGCTCTGAGTCCCAGCGGCTTTCCCTCGACCTCTGGTTTCACCCTGTAAGTGATCTCTTGCCCCTTCATTGCTCACCCAGCTACACATGGTCACTTGGAAACCTAAAAATTCTGGAGTGCAGGCAAAAGCCTTCAAGAGTATGCCCCCTTGTGTGTTAGGTGAGAAATGGAGCCACAAAGAACAATGTCTGTCTATAACCTTCTGCGACTTTCAAAGGTGATTTTGGCATAATCCTGGGAGGGAATGGAGACCTGGGGGAGGCTTCCTAGTTGGCTCAGTGGTAAAAGAATCCAACTGCTGATGCAGGGAGATGCTGGTTTGATCCCTGGGTCGGGAAGATCCCTTGGAGGAGGGCATGGCAACTCGTTCCAGTATTCTTGCCTGGAGAATCCCATGGTCAGAGGAACCTTGCAGGCTATAGTCCATGGGGTCACAAAGAGTCGGACACGACTGAGTGACTGAACGTTCATGCATGCATTGGGAAGGAACAGGAGAAAAATGCCAGTCTCTTGGTATCCTAATCTTCTTGTCTGGGTCTTTCCAAACCTTTCTTTTTTATTGTATTTTTCAGTGCCCCAGTCTCTATTTCCACCTTGAAAAAGTGGCACGTGAATTGTCTTTGTTCTTAATAAAGAAGCTGATGTGAATTCTTCTACACTCCTGCATTCACAAGCTGGGCAGCCCTCTTCTGCACTAATTATGCTGTCTGCATTTGCTTCCTAATTGTTGTATACGTATAAACCACATCTCCAACAAGATTGTAAGCTTTTGTGCTTCACAAAAGGTTCAAGGAATTCTACCATGATAAAAGAAAATTCACTGACTGCTTATGACCCAAGCTCTTAGCTTCTCACCCTTATAGAGTTTTCAGTTGAAAGGGCACAAGACACTTTGCATAAGGAGACAACTGACTAAATGATTACTGATGTAATATTTGCTGTGAAGGAAATGCCCAGGGTACAGTAAAGCTCCCCAGGGCTCACTGAGGAGGTGGCATTTTAGGGGCAGTCTTATGGATGGGGAGCCAGCCTGGTAGAGATCTGGGGGAAGTGTGGGCCAGACCAAGGGAGTAGTAGGAATTAATGGCTCAGCCAAGGAGCAGTGTGCCATGTTTAAGACCTTGAAAAAGAGCCAGAGGCACTCCAGGAAGGAGAGGACTTGGGGTGCAGTTGGAGGATGGGAGGGCTCAGATCCTGCATGGTCTCGTGTGCAGGTGAAGTGAGGAATTTGGATTTTGATGCTGAAGCTGAAGCTCCAATATTTTGGCCACCTGATGCAAAGGACCAACTCATTGGAAAAGACTTTGATGCTGGGAAAGATAGAAGGCAGGTAGAGAAGAGGGCGATAGAAGATGAGATGGTTGGACGGCATCATCAACTCAATGGACATGAGTTTGAGCAAACTCCGGGAGACAGTGAAGGACAGGAAAGGCTGGTGTGCTGCAGTCCATGGGATCACAAAGAGTCAGACATGACTTAGCGACTGAACAACAACAACAACAAGCGAGATAGGAAGCCACTGGAGGTTTAGAGTACCAGAATAACACAATCTATATTTTTAATACTTAAAATATTACTCTGGCTGTTTTGAGGGGAATGGATTGGAAGATGACGAGAAAGGAGATAGACCATTAGGAGGCTGCAGTAATCTGAGCAAAAGATGGCGGTGGATTGGATCAGGGTGGGAGAAATGGAGGATACACATACTCCTTTTGGAGACAGAAATGACAGGACTTGTTAAAATGAGTTGGATGACAAGAGGTGGGGAAATGAGGGAAAGAGAGGAATTGTGACAGCATCTTGGTACCTGCCTGAGCAATCAGAATGTTAGTGGGTCATTTAAGGAGATGGAAAAAATGGGGAAGCCCTGGGAGGGACCAGGTTTGAGGTGGCAGGTAGAATTAAGGATTTGGGCTTGTCAGGTTAAAGCCATTTAATAGACATGTCAGGCTTGCCTTGTCAGATATCATGTCGTATGACCTGTATGTCTGTAACTTAAAAGAGGATTCTAGGCTAGAGACATGGACTTGAGAGCCGCTAGACTAGGATGATACTGAAATCCATGGCAGTGAAAGAGATTACCTGGGGATATAAGGAAGAGGGTCCAGGACTGGATCTTGGGGAGATTAAACCTTTAAAAAGGGCAGGAAGAGTTGGTGAAACTGAAAAGGACATTTAGAAGAATTGGCCAGAGAGCCACTTGGGAGAATGTCATGGAAGAAAGGAGAGTGTCCAAAGAGGGAAGGAGTGGTCAACTCTTAAGTATTCCTGAAGTCAGGACTTCCCTGATGGTCCAGTGGTTAAGAACCCGCCTGCAAAAGGACACAGGTTCGATCCCCGATCCAGGAAGATCCCACATGCTGCAGAACAACTAAGCCTGTGCACAACTCCAGAGCCTGTGCTCTGGAGCCCACGTGCAGCAACTACTGAAGCCTGAACACTAAGCCTGAACACATGCTCCAAAAGAGAAGCCATCACAATGACCCATGTACCGCAACTAGAGAGTAGCCCTTGTTCGCCGCAACTAGAGAAAGCCCACACGCAGCAACAAAGACCCAGTGCAGCCAAAAATAACAGATTTAAAAAAAAAAAAAAGAAGAGAAAAGCATTCCTGAAGTCAATAGGACAGAAAGCCAACTCTGGATTTGGCCACTTAGAGATTAGAGGGGCCCTACACAGGCGAAGTCTTTGTGGAGTGGTAGGGTGGGTATCAGTGGTGGGGTTTGAGATTTGTTGTTGCTATTATTACTATTTGTTTTTAAATTTATTTTTGTATCTTTCCCAATTAAAAAAAATTTTTTTGGCCACACCATATGGCTGTCTTAGTTCCCCAACCAGTGATCGAACCTGGGCCCCAGCAGGGAAAGCTTGGAGACCTAAACACTGGACCGCCAGAGAAGTCCCCCTCACCTTGTTTTGTTTTTTAAATTAAAAAATTTTTATTACAAAAACTGTCAAACTTTCACGTTAAAAGCATGATACAGCAATTATCAACTCATAGTTTCTGATTTCATCCATATCCTCTTCTCTTTTTTATTCTTTTAAGCTAATCTCAGGCATTTCATTTCATCCACAAATAGTTCAGTGTGCTTCACAAAAACACATGGTTCTTTTTTTAAAAAAATACAATTATCAGACATAAAAAATCTAATTTTTAAAAATTGAGACATAATTGACATATGGCTCAGATGGTAAAGAATCCACCTGCAATGCAGGAGACCTGTGTTCAATCTCTGGGTCAGGAAGATCCCCTGGAGAAGGGAGTGGCTACCCACTCTAGTATTCTTGCCTGGAGAATTCCATGGACAGAGGAGCCTGGCAGGCTACAGTCCAGGGGTCTCAGAGAGTCGGACACAATTGAGTGACTAACACTTTCAATTTTACTTCATGTATTAGTTTTAGTACAACATAATGATTTGATACATGCATATACTGGGAAATGATTACCAGGATACATTAACATCTATCACCACCATAATTAAGATTTTATTTTCTTGTGATGAGAACTCTTTCTAGCAACTTTCAAATATATGTACCACAGTATTGTTAATTATGGTCACAATTGCTGTTGTAACCTAAGAGTTTCTAATTGTGTTTTATTTGGGAACCTTACTAAGGACTATCGCCTCGGAGCCAATCTTTGAGGCAGCTCTGAGAAACCGTTCCCAAAGGCATAAGAAAGGAGCCAGGATATATAGGAGTTTTGCTGGAAAACAAAACCAAACCATATAGTTGAATGTCAAAAGATTACTGCTGTGTAAAGTTTAAAAATAAAATAAAATTAGAGAAAAAAAAAAAAAAAGTAAAAAGTTCAAAGAAAAAAAAATAAAAATAAAAAACTTTATATTGCAAAAAAAAAAAAAAAAGATTACTGCTAATCACAAAAGAAATCACGTATCTCAAATTCATTATTTTAGTGCTTTTCCATGTATGAGAAGATGCAAGAGTCTGGGCTCATTGAAATCATTTCTTAGATATGCATCTCAACTGTCTAGGGCCAGTATCCTGTTTTTCTCATTCCTGAATTCCCTGCAGGGTGCACTGTCAGGGGTGTGTGTGTGTGTGTGTGTGTGTGTGTGTATTTTAAACAGTTGGATTATTTGAATCACCATATAAAAAGGGTCATTGATTACTGCGTTTGATGGATAAATCTCTTAAGTCAATTTTAATCTACAGATTTCTCCTTTTATTTTCTGATAAAAAAGTAGAAATTTCTGTCCTTTAGAAATTTCCAACATTTGGGATTTTGCTGATTGCATTTAACAGTCCTATGATGCCATTCGACAAGTTCCTTTGTCTCCTTTTACGGAACTGTAAACTGTAGTTAGATATAATCCAGTGCTCTTGCCGGGAGAATCCCAGGCTCCTGGACCGAGGAGCCTGGTGGGGTATAGTCCATGGGGTCACAAAGAGTTGGATGTGACTAAGCAACTCAGCACATAGATATAAAGGCTTGCTCTGATTCAGGTTCAAGTTTTTTTTTTTTTTTCAAAACTACTTCATAGGTGGTGATGCATCCTTTCATCAGGAGGCATATAACCTTCATTCATATGCTTCCTTTGTCATATTAAGAGCTATTGGTGATCATGATCGCATTCCTTCTCCTCGTTTCACTCAGTCATTTCCAACGCTTTGTGACCCCATGGACTGCAGCCCGCCAGGATTCTCTGTCCATGGGACTCTCCATCCATGGGATTCTCCAGGCAAGAATACTGGAATGGTTTGCCATTTCCTTCTCCACATGATCTCATTAAGGATTTACAAAATGGTGATACTCTATTATTCCTTCTTCATTTTATCGCCTAATTGTTTGTCTTGAAGCATGTTTGTAAAGAAAATCAGGTTGAATGCTTGTTTCTTAACAGTTTTCAGAATCGTCTTCCATCAATCATTTTGTTAACCTGAAATACAGTTCTGATAAGAAAGGCAAGTTAAATGCTTGACTTTATTCTCTCCCTTTACCAGTTTTCAGAAAATGAGTTGGTTCCTTTGAATTCTCTAGAGGTGGTCAATGATGGTCAAAGAAATTCCTATAATTTCTTTCTCACTTTCCTTTTGAGCATCAATTAGCATTCATGAATTTTATCGTTATAAATTAGTTTTTATCAGATCTTCTCTGGAGAGATTTTTATATGGAGAGAAGTGGGACTGAATTTATATTTATGGAACATCTTCTAGACCCTGGGCTAGGTGTTTCCACATACACTATATTTTTAATCTATTGTCTGTGCCACCTGGCATGTGGGATCTAAGTTCCCCAACTAGGGATTAAACCCATGTCCCCAGCATTGCAAGTGCAGAGTCTTAACCAGTGGACCACCAGAGAAGTCCCCCCACATACTATTTTATTTAATCCCATGGCAGTCTTGGAGGGGAAGTGCCATGGCCCCTCTTTTTCACTGAGGAGGAGACAGGCCCTCAGTAGCCACCTGCCTTGTCCAAAATCATATGGCCAGGCAGTGGCCAAGCTCATATTTGTTGGAGCCACATGGCACATAGCTTTATTTTTTAAAATTTTATTGAAGTATAATTGATATACAGTGTTAATTTCTTCAGCCAAGTGTTTTTCATATTCTTTTCCATTGTGATTTATCACAGTATATTGAATACAGTTCCCTGTGCTATATAATAGGACCTTGTTGCTCATCCATCCTATATGTAATAGCCTGCATGTGCTAATCCCCAACTCCTACTCATTCCCTCTCCCTTGGCCCCACGAGTCTGCTCTCTACATTTGTGAGTCTGTTTCTATCTTGCAGATATGTTTATTTGTGTCACATTTTAAATTCCACATATAAGTGATATCAACCACATGGCCTTCTTGAATGAGATCCTACAGACACGAAGGCCCACTGATCACCCGTCTAGCCTCCTTTTTGCCTCTTCTATTTTCTCCTTACTTACTTTTTTTCCTTTGAGTTTGTCACTCTCATACTTGCAAGAGCAATTCCTAGGGACTAGAATACTCTGCCATGTAACCTAATTCATAGCTTTTGTTGTTGTTGTTAAATACATTTTTTGTTATATTTATATATATGTAATTACCTTATCACATGTATTTATACATGTATATAACCTTATCACAAGAATGCAAACTTATCACATTTTATATATATATATATATATATATAAACTTTTATTTGAATATTTGCTGGAGATAATTGTAGACTCATATGGAGTTGTAAGAAATATTATGCACTTATACACTTTGTCCAATTCGTCCCAGTGGCAACATATTGCAAAACCTACCACATAATCAGAATATCAACATTCATGCAGTCTACCTATCTCATTCAGGTTATCCCAGTTTTTCCTGTCCCTATTTGCATGTGCTGGATGTTTGATTCTATACAGTTTGAGCCCCTGGGTAGGTTCATGTTTCCACCACCACTATCAGATGCTGAACAGTTCCATCACCACCGGGACCCACCAGTGTTGCCCTTGTGTAATCACACCCACTTCCTCCTGCCTTCCTCCACCCATCCCAAACCCCTAGCAACCACTAATCTGTTTTCTATTTCTAACGTTTTTGTCATTTCAAAAGGTTATATAAATGGAATAATACCATATGTGACCTTTTTGAAATTGGCCTAATTCCTAGGAGAGTCATCCAAGTTGTTTCATGTACCAATCAATAGTTCAGTCCTTTTTATTGCTGAATTATATTCCACAGTTTGGATGTACCAGTTTGTTTAACCATTCAGCTGCTGAAGGACATCTGAGCTGATTTGTTTTGGCTATTATGAATAAAGCTGCTAGGAACATACAGGTTTTTACGTGAACATAAGTTTTCGTTTCTCTGGGATAAATGCCCAGGAGTGCAATTTCTGGGTCACCCGACAGTTGCATGGCTAGTTTCCTAAGAAACTGCCAAACTGTTTTCTGGAATGGCTGTGTTGTTATTTTTTTAAGGATTGGAGAGTGTGTTTGTGTGTGGAAAGGTGAAATTAGATTGTTTGAGCCAGGTCTTTGAAAAGGGGAGAGAGGATGGTTTCCATAGCTCCTGTGGAGGGACTGGCTGGTCTTTTGTAAGGGAGGGGGCACTAGAGGGGGATACAGTGGGTGGAGAAGCAGATAGCTTTGCAGGTTGTATTAGGAATGAGAGGGAGTTCTTTGCTTCTATTTCCTCAGTAACATAAGAGGTTAAGGAGATGTGTATACACACACATTTTTTTTGTTTGTTTTGGGTTTTTTCCCCCAAAACTTTAAATTTTTATTTTTGCATTGGGGTATAGATGATTAACAGAAGCAGAAGATATTAAGAAGAGATGGCAAGAATACACAGAAGAACTGCACAAAAAAGATCTTCACGACCCAGATAATCACGATAGTGTGATCACTGACCTAGAGCCAGACATCTTGGAATGTGAAGTCAAGTGGGCCTTAGAAAGCATCACTACGAACAAAGCTAGTGGAGGTGATAGAATTCCAGTTGAGCTATTCCAAATCCTGAAAGATGATGCTGTGAAAGTGCTGCATTCAATATGCCAGCAAATTTGGAAAACTCAGCAGTGGCCACAGGACTGGAAAAGATCAGTTTTCATTCCGATCCCAAAGAAAGGCAATGCTAAAGAATGCTCAAACTACCGCACAATTGCACTCATCTCATACGCTAGTAAAATAGTGCTCAAAATTCTCCAAGCCAGGCTTCAGCAATACGTGAACCGTGAACTTCCTGATGTTCAAGCTGGTTTTAGAAAAGGCAGAGGAACCAGAGATCAAATTGCCAACATCTGCTGGATCATTGAAAAAGCAAGAGACTTCCAGAAAAACGTCTATTTCTGCTTTATTGACTATGCCAAAGCCTTTGTGTGGATCACAATAAACTGTGGAAAATTCTGAAAGAGATGGGAATACCAGACCACCTGATCTGCCTCTTGAGAAATTTGTATGCAGGTCAGGAAGCAACAGTTAGAACTGGACATGGAACAACAGACTGGTTCCAAATAGGAAAAGGGGTTCGTCAAGGCTGTATATTGTCACCCTGTTTATTTAACTTATATGCAGAGTACATCATGAGAAGCGCTGGACTGGAAGAAACACAAGTTGGAATCAAGATTGCCGGGAGAAATATCAGTAACCTCAGATATGCAGATGACACCACCCTTATGGCAGAAAGTGAAGAGGAACTCAAAAGCCTCTTGATGAAAGTGAAAGTGGAGAGTGAAAAAGTTGGCTTAAAGCTCAACATTCAGAAAACAAAGATCATGGCATCCCGTCCCATCACTTCATGGGAAATAGATGGGGAAACGGTGGAAACAGTGGAAACAGTGTCAGACTTTATTTTTCTGGGCTCCAAAATCACTGCAGATGGTGACTGCAGCCAAGAAATTAAAAGACGCCTACTCCTTGGAAGGAAAGTTATGACCAACCTAGATAGCATACTCAAAAGCAGAGACATTACTTTGCCAACAAAGGTTTGTCTAGTCAAGGCTATAGTTTTTCCTGTGGTCATGTATGGATGTGAGAGTTGGACTGTGAAGAAGGCCGAGTGCCGAAGAATTGATGTTTTTGAACTGTGGTGTTGGAGAAGACTCTTGAGAGTCCCTTCGACTGCAAGGAGATCCAACCAGTCCATTCTGAAGGAGATCAGCCCTGGGATTTCTTTGGAAGGAATGATGCTAAAGCTGAAACTCCAGTACTTTGGCCACCTCATGCGAAGAGTTGACTCTTTGGAAAAGACTCTGATGCTGGGAGGGATTGGGGGCAGGAGGAGAAGGGGACGACAGAGGATGAGATGGCTGGATGACATCACTGACTCGATGGATGTGAGTCTCAGTGAACTCCGGGAGTTTGGTGATGGACAGGGAGGCCTGGCGTGCTGCGATTCATGGGGTCGCAAAGAGTCGGACACGACTGAGTGACTGATCTGATCTGATAGATGATTAACAGTGTTGTGATAGTTTCAGGTAAACAGTGAAGGGACTCTGCCATACAAATACATGTATCCTTTCTCCTCCAAACCCCTCTCACATCCAGGTTGGCACATAACATTGAGCAGAGTTCCATGTGCTATACTGTAGGTCCCTGTTGGTTATCCATTTTAAATACAGCAATGTATATGTGACCCTCTTTTGGGTGTTTTTTTTTTTTTTTTGGCTGCACTGCACACCATGTGGGATTCTAATTCTCTGACCAGGGATTGAACCCAGGTCCCCTGCATTTTAATCATGGAGTCTTGACCACTGGACCGCCAGGGAAGTCCCTTATGTATATATTTATACATATCCAATCATCCTATTGTACACCAAAGTCTAATACAAGGTTATATGTCCATTATAGCTCAATAAAACTGGGGGAAAAAAAAAGAGGTTAGGCCATCAGCTAAAATGAGAGGCGAAGAGGTTTTGTAGAGGGAGAATAGGTATACAATTCATCTTAGAGAATGGAAAAATTGGAGAAATGTAGTAGGAAGTCCCAGGCAGTGTTGAGAGCTCGTTTGAGGTTTGGATTTGTGAAGTGAAAATAGTCTACCTGGCAGTGTGATTTTGCTCCAGCAAAAGCACTGGAAAGGCAAATGGTGGGTTGATCCAGAGTAAGAGTTTTGCTGCTGCTGCTGCTAAGTTGCTTTAGTCGTGTCCGACTCTGTGTGACCCAGTAGACGGCAGCCCAGCAGGCTCTTCTGTCCCTGGGATTCTCCAGGCAAGAACACTGGAGTGGGTTGCCATTTCCTTCTCAGAGGAGACAGGGTGAGAGAGGGTTTACAGTGAGGGATGATGGAAATTGAGCTAGAGAATGAGAAATGTGGCAACTGGGGCTCATGCTGCTGCTAAGTCGCTTCAGTTGTGTCTGGCTCTGTGTGACCCCATAGATGGCAGCCCACCAGGCCCCGCCGTCCCTGGGATTCTCCAGGCTAGAACACTGGAGTGGGTTGCCATTTCCTCCTCCAATGCATGAAAGTGAAAAGTGAAAAGTGAAAGTGAAGTCGCTCAGTTGTGTCTGACTCTTAGCAACCCCATGGACTGCAGCCTACCAGGCTCCTCCGTCCATGGGATTTTCCAGGCAAGAGTACTGGAATGGGGTGCCATTGAATAGCGAGAAATAAGTAAGGTCAAGGGATCCGAGCTCATGAATTGTTGAGGAAGGCTTAATTAAGGAAAAGGTTGTGGTCAGAGAGTCTACATATTGGAAGTGGTGTGGTTCTGGGTGAAAAAGTTGAGGGTGTGAGGGCAGGAGTGGGCAGCTGCTGTGGACTGTGGGAAATAGCGCTGGAGACGAGGAGGTCAAGGAAATGAGAGGAGGATGTTGGAGAGGACATTCACAGCGATGTTGAGTTGTCCAAATATAACAAAATTGAGGGCAGAGAGGCAGTGAGCCAGGAACTAAATGAGGGGCATCGACCGACAAGTTGATTGATGATATCAACCAAAATGGTTATGTCCAGAGAGTGAAGCTTCCAAGGAACTGGGGTTTAGTAAGAAGGACAGGAAGTGCTGTAGGAGGGAGGGGTTTAAGAATGGCATTGGGGGTGAAAGAGAAACAGGCCTACCCTCTTCCTGACCCTGAGGTACACAAGACTGAGAAGAAAATAGCATTCCCCTGAGAGGGCTGCTAAAGAAGCAGGACAGAGCCAGGTTTCAGGTAAGGTGAAGAGGTGAAGGTAGCGTATCGTAAGGCAGGGGCTGGGAAATGTGATCTGGGGCAGAGAGAGGGGAGTGGATGTGAGGATGGGGTGATGATAGATGAATGCGATGGGGCTGGAATCTGTGATGATGGCTGCTGTAAATAGGGTTAGGGAAGGATGAGATACAGGGCTCTCTGGAACTTTGCGAGGATGGAAAATCTGCATGATCAGTGCTATAACAATGTGCCACATGTGGCTGTGAAGCACGAGAAATGTGGCTACTGGGACTGAGGAACTGAATTTTTAACTCTGTTTCATTTTAATTAAGTTTAAATAGCCATGTGTGGCTAATGGCTGACATATCTGACAGTACAGATTAGAGGAAGGTGGCTCCCTGTTTTTTATGAGTTTTTTACTTGCTGTTCAGGCAGACATCAAGGTGGTCACTCCTTCAAGCAGCAAGTTGTGACAGATCCCTTCTCATTCCTTCACAACGTGAAAACAAAGCACAGGATAGGCAACTCTGGGTCCAAATTCTAACTCCACTACTTACTAGCTTTGAATTAGAGCAGATAAATGAACTCGCCTGGATAGTTGGCAAAATCTCATTTCATGTGTAAAATGGGAGTGGGCAGCTGTTATAAAAATTAGCGCTTTAGTAGTATGATACTTGATGAATGGTGGCTATTATTGACATAGTGAGTTACTATCTGCTGGTTGGTCAAAAATAGTCCTTTAGGTCAAGGGGTTACTTATCCAGTGACGGGTTGGCAGAAGTAGACTACCCCAGCTCCTTTAGGGAGCAGGAGGATTGCCCGGGTCTCTGGGACGATGAGATGGGTAGGTCAGGGCTGGATTTAATTGTTCGGTTCTGTTGTGCACTAACAACATACCTGGCTTGAACGTAGAAAAGCAGGTAGGCATAATCATGGGGACGAGGTAGAGGATCTAAAATGAGCTGAGTATGGGACCCTGAGGGACTAGTTGTGCTTAATATCTAGTGATAATCTGGGCAGTTCTGGTTTACCACTTCAGTTTTTGCTGTAAAAACCTCAGTTCATCTTCCATCACTTCCATCCCTGAATTCCCATCATCTAAAAACCATAAGCATGTTTTTGTGAGGAAGAGTTATAGTGTCCTAAATGGCTCTAAGGTGGAACATTTGTGACTTGAGGCTACTGTCATCTGGGGGTCATAGTAACCTTTGATCTGGAGTGATTGTGATCACCCTTTCTTTGAAGACGTCTCTAATTCCCTAGTAACTTTCTCTGTGGCCTCCCTCAGACTGAGCACTTACCTCATATTATGATGGCCTGCCTATGTCCCTCTGATCAGATTGTGACATCCAAGGCAGAAACTTTGCCTAGTTGATCATTGAGTATTCTTGGACTCCAGCACATGCCAGGAACATAGAGTAAGTAGCTGCTCAGTAATTTATCAGTTGAATAAATGAATGAACAGGATTTGAGGTGATAGCTGCCCATTGTGATCTGAGATAATGTGACCGCTCTTGTTTGTAGTCTGGGTTGACAGAGTCAGAGTCAGAAGCTCTGATGACTACTGAAGTGTCTGTGATTGTGGCCCGCAGTCACTGTGATCTGAGGGTTCTGTGCACCGGTGACTGTAACCTGTTGGCACTGATCTGGGATAAGGTTCAGCAGGGACAGTGACTGTTAACTAGTAACCTTGCATGATTGTGATGCGAAGCTTTTCTAAACAAGTCAGCGTTGGTTCCTTCCACTACTGCTGTCAGGTGACTGCGATCCTGACCCACGGCCATTAAACTTCAGATGACCTCAGTCAATGTTAAGCTTTGACCGTTGCCCTTGAGACCTGTCTGTAAGGTGCGGAGATTCTTGATCTCAGGTGATAGCTGAGGTTATTGATCTGCGTATGAACTGAGATAACGGATTTGTGGGCTTGGGCTTAGTCTTATATGGCACTAATACATGTGTAGTACTCCTAGATTTACGATTTCGGTTAATAAAATATCCTCCTGGGGCCTACAAATGACACAGCCCAGCCCAGCCCCATGCAAAAAAGACCAGGACCAATGCTCGGGAAACGCCGCTTGAAACTCAACATTTCGCTCCGGGCTCTAGACCACCACCACCGCCACGACTCCGCCAGGTCCAGCACCAACCCCGCAAGCTGCTTTCCGTCTGGACGCTCCCCCCGGCTTGGCCCCCTCCGCTACCGGGTCCCGCCCCTACCGGCCCCTGGTGCGCCTGCGTGGAGGCGGGGCGGTGCTTTGCCCTTTGTTGTGGGCCCCAGTTTCCCAGGACACCGCGCGGCGCTGGGGTGGGGCTATGCAGATGAGGCACTCGGGGGCGGGGCGGTTGCGGCGGCGTCGGCGGCGGCCGGGGAGGGTCAGTTGGAGGCAGGCGCTCGCTGAGGCAGGAGGAGGGCTCTGGGCCCGCGGCCTGACAGGGACTTAGCCCGCAGAGATCGGCCCCGCGCGCGCGACCCCACACCCACCCACTCATCCACCTACCCACTCCCTGCGCCGCCTCCTCCCACCCTGAGCAGAGCCGCCGAGGATGATAAACACCCAGGACAGGTAACGGCCCGGTCCAGGCTCCCCGCCCCCATCCTCCCCTCGTCTGCTCCAGAGGGCCTCCTCCCCAACAACCCAGCCGGTTTTCGTCCCTTCTACAAGGCCCCAGCCGGCCCCCACTGGGTCCTTTCCCTACTTCAGCTACCCAGTCCGAGCCGCAGCCCCGCAACTGGGCCTTCTTCCGTCCTTCAGTCTCCCTCCCTCCAGCCCAGCCCATCCCCCTCATCGCGGCGTAAAGCCCCCACGGACCGGGACCCAATCTTTCAGTCCTGTCCATATTTGCCTTCAGCCCCGCCGAACGGCGGCCCATTTCCCAAATTGTTTCCATCTTCCCCTTTGAATCCCTTCCCTTATTTCAACTGCACCTTCCCACCAGATGCTGCTTTTATCGCTGCTCCTCCCCCCGCCCCCCTCCCCCTGGCCCCGGTCTGGCTCCGTCCGTCCTTCAGTTCTCAACTGGACCCATTATCCCCACCTGTCACCCTCACCACCCGTCCCCCCGCCAACCATCCCCCCCCCACCCCAGGCCTAATAGTCTTTACAGTGATGCTTGGCCCTCCCCTTGGTCCCTCACTCCAGCTTCATCTTTTCTCTCCCGTCCTCCTTAGACACCCCTTTCCCCAATTAGGCCCCTTTCCCCCTGTCTCACAACATCATCTTTTTTTATTTCTCACTTTGGGCTTGACTCCTGTCCGCCATCCTGTTCCCCTAATGCCGTTCCCCCTAACACTCTGCTAAACACTCCTACCCCTTAAACACTTTCTCTCATGACTGCTCTTAATCCTCCCATCCCAACTGAACCCCATTTCTAGAATATTAGATCACAGAACTCAGCCCATTCAGCTTCTGTTGAAGACCTGCCCTCTTTACCTGTACCTCCAGTACTTTCAAATTAGTCCTCATACTCTGTTCACTGGGCCTTTGCAAGTTTTCTCCCTCAAAACCTAACCCCAGCTTTCCCCCAGTCATTGTAGAGAAAGGCTGCACATCTTTCTGTCACTGAGCACCAGTAGTTTTCTAAAGTTGCTTCATATGTACCTCCCCCTGGGACACTCGGCAGAGTTCATTATTCAGTTTTCCTTTCTCTACTTCTCTTTTTCTCCAAAGCAGCCCTCGTCATGCATCTCTCCCTCCAGCATACCCCATATTTCTCCCCCAAACTCTTCTGTGAAATTGTTTCCTAATTCCCCATGATTTTTAACCCCAGCTGCTTATACATCAAGATGGCTTTTATATTTACAAACTGTGTTCTAATTCTCTTCCTCATTGTTTCCCAAGACTTGTTGCTGCCCCCTCCAGAAAGAGCTTGAAGCTCATTAGTTCCCCACACCAGGCCCTTTGTCTCCAGATTTGGCCTTCTGGCTTCTGCCTCTCTCTTGAGCCTCATTGTTTTGCAAGCGGACTCATTCCCTGCAGATCATCCTTAAGTTGTGCCATGGTCTGTCTAGAAATGGATTTTAGTTCCTCTTAAAAACGTAGCCCTCCCTATTGCTTTTCTTCACACAGAGCTCTTAACTACCACTCAAGGTTTCTCTCACACTTCAGTTCCCTTCTCACCAAAAGTGGTCTCTAACTTGGTATTTCCCATTCCTTTAGCAGCCCCATCCTTAAATATTCCATCTGAGTTTTCAGCTTTTTTCTTTTTTTTTTTGCATCTCGGTGTTTCTCAACCCTAGGTGTACATGTGAAAAATCAATCCCTTGGCCCCCACCCTTCAAAGAGCTTGTGTAATTAGCCTAGGGTGGGGCCTGGTATTAGCATATATTTGAAGCTCTCTAATGGGCACCCAGGGTTGAGAAACACTGCCTCCTGTCCCCTCCCCTGAGAAGACCCTTCCCATCATATTCCTTAAGTGGGTTCCTTTCTCCGAGGAAAAGGGTATTGTCATCTTCAGGGATTTCTTAGTCCTTCTCTCCCAGGAACTCTCCAGAACTATTCCAAGATTTCTCCAGAGATATGCAAGATATCTGCAGCAGCCTCTTAAATTCTACCTTGTTACTCAGTTCTCAGCCATTAGCCACTTTCTTCTAATTCTTAGACTCTTAACTAGCTCCCACATCCTTGTTCCCTACATCCAGAAAGAAAGTTCACTCATTTCCTGGTTTGTAATGGTCCTGTTTGATCCAGTACCCCGATCTCTCAAGCCCTCTTTACCTACAGCCCCATTCTGGTGCTGTTTCCCTTTTCCAAGACTCTCGATGTCCATCTTCCTCTGCAGTCCCTTATTTCGTTTTCTCTAAACCAGTCCTCTGGAGCTGAGGAGGTGGAGATGGATATGTACTTGGGTGGTGCTGGATGCAAAAGATGTTGCTTGTGGTAAGGAAGGCTGTGTGTGCTGAGGATAGAACCCAGGTATGAGAGGGCATGATGAAGTGCAGGGGCGGAGGGAAGCTAAGGAACCTGCCAGAAATCCCAGGGCTTTGTGAGATGGGTTTTTCTTTTCTAGTCTTAGGTTCTTGTCTCTGCAGTGGGATTTGGAAAGTGGTGGTGCGGTCTCAGCAGGCCTTCTCTAGAGTCCTCCAGACTGAACTGGTCTAGGTGCCAAGTCGTTTGCAGCCTGAGCCCTGAGAGTTGAGCACTTGGGACCAGTTTATAAGGGTCTTTGCCCACTGTGAGTTCCAGTCCTGGCTTTGCCAATGTGCTTACATGTTACAAAAAGAGAGGGTTGGGTTCATTTAACTTTGAAGATTTCTTCCAAACTCCTAAGTGGCAAAACAGGCTTGCTTGTCTCCAGAGAACCCTTGCTTAGTGTGTTGGTAATTTGAGGGGCTTGGCTGTGTGAGAGGCAGGTGGAGGGAGGAGCCAGCTGGCCTGCGAGGCCTGGGCAGGAGCAGGGCCTTGGATCAGGCTCCTCCACTTTGGCCTGGGGGTGGGGTGGTGTGTGCAGGGTGTCTGGTTTCTTTGAGTTATGGCAGTCCTGTTTCTATAGCATGTTTCTGAGCCTCCTCTGGCCTGCGCCTAACTTTCTAAAAGGAATCCTGGTAGAGCTCTAACTAAGGATTTGGATTAAGATCCGGATGTTCTTCCCAGTCAGTGTGTTGATGTTTTCTGTCCACAGAAGGGCGAGCAATGGTTGAGCGCCCATTGGGGGGGGGATGGGCTTTGGAGCTTCGCTGGCTTCAGTCAAATACTCAAGAGGTGGAGGCTTGGTTTCCTGGAAGAAACGGTCACAGAGGAGCCTGCAGTATGTTTTGAAAACAAGGCTCTTCCTTTCCAGTTTTGTTCTGATCAGTACCTCCAAAATATCACAATTCCTAATGGTGGGGGAGGGAAGAAGACACTAGTACAAGAACTTTTATTATGGTTTTTGAGCAACAGGTAATCCAGGTAAATCAAGCTTCATGGATCTTTCTCTCCCTGGATTGTGGGGGCAGGAAGTGTCTGTCTAGGGCTTGCTTAGTACCTTTCGACAGTACAGTGTGTGGAGAAGAGCTTGCCCTGGCTTCATAGCCTTATAATCAGTCTGTGTCTGATGGGCTTTGAGGAGAAGCTTTTGGTTCCACAGGTGGTTTTTCGGGGTGGTGGTGCAGCCAGGGTACAAGGGCACATCCTAGTGACTGAGCATCTTCACTGAATGGTTCCCTGAGTAATGGGATTTCTGTCTCTCCCACCAAGAATTTAGTTTTGATTATTCCTTATTTATTGGCACTGTGACTTGTTGGGTGTGGAGTGGTAGGGAGAGCAAGTTTTCCTTTGATGTGCCTTCAAGGTTATCCCCACAGAGAGAGAGAGACACACACTCCTAGCATAGTCAGGAATCCCCCCAAATTGGAGGTATGCTTTAGAAAGCTGTGTGGACTAATAATAGTAATTCCTCACATTGCCAAGAAATCCAAATTTAGCCTCAGAGCAACTCAGAAATATAAAAAATGGGGACTGAAGTATGCGGTAGAGGAATGTTATATATGTGTATTTCTAGAAAAAAAAAAGTAATTCATCCCTTTTTGAAACAGTACACAGTGTTGATTCAAGTTGATACCATGATTTAGAAGGCTATGAAGCCTAATTGAAATCTATAGACCAGAAATGGCCACGTAGGTTAGCAAGAATTTTGTTACTTGAAGTGAACAAAATAGGTTGTTTCTGGTTAGCAGCAGCAGAGTAAAATGCTTTGTATAAAATAAGCCTCAAGAAAATGCCCCAGGCCTTTGATAGTGTACAAACAATGAAGTAATTCTATCCTGGGAAGAGAGGCTGGAACTGGGTGATGAGCTTACTATACAAACTAAATTGATGTATCTGAAATGCAAAATTAAGATCCTGTTTGGAAGCATGGTCACCTAGCCATCTCCCCTCCTCGGGCAGCAGACGTAGTTTTGCCTGCCTTTGGCGGAAAGTCCAGCAGTATCAGCTGTGTAACGCGATAAGTAAATCTCAGAGACATAGATATTCTAACTGCCACCATAAGTGTGTTTCTTGTGGAAAATCAACCAGAACCCAGTGTTACTTTCAGTCTGTGATTCAGAGTGGTGATGTCATTTTCTTTATAATCGTGCTTAGCAAGTAGACTCCCTTTGGCACACATAACAGCCCTAGTGAGATGACTTATGCCTGGCATCTGACCAGGCCCCTTTCTCATATGGGAAAGGAATTGGCAGCTGGAAATCAGCTTCTGTGCTCACATTAGACTGAAGGTGGCCATTCTCCTCCCACCTTCCTTCCTATTTCTCTTTAACTCAGTGCGATGGCAACCCTGAATTGGTCTCTCTTTGCTGCATAGGGATTAGTCATCAGAGACCATCTCAGAGTAAAAGCAGCCTGTGTGAAGGGTAGTCAGGGCCCCCTAGAGAGAGAGTTCTGTGAGGCAGGGCTGAGACAGGAATGGGTCAGAAGAGGCTGAAAGAGGGGATTGAATGCAGAATGCTTGGGAATGTGGTTTTTTATGTCTTTTTGATTGATACCACAAAGTCTGTAGTACCAAGGCCATCTGACCCTCTATCAGGGAATGGAAATCAGAGAGGGTATAGACCTGATAAGCTTAGGTCACTGATTAAAGTGAAACATGATGGAAAGTATATCAAGGAGAATGTGAATTCAAGTATTTGTTGAATGTAGCTGAATAGAAACTAGCCATAGAATTACTTTTATATAAATCTCTACTCTGTGTAGCAGACTGTGCTCTCTTTGAGCAAACTAAATGGGAAAATCAAAACTGACATAACATCAACGGGAAGTGATTCTTTAGCAGGAAATCTTTTTATTTTCTGAAGAGATTTTAGGTTACTTCCTTTAAATAGTAAGCATCCTAGAGATTTAAAAATAGGATTTGAATTATAAAAAGTCAGTTTACTAGCAGCGTTCCCCAGGAATACATCTAGCATACGCTGCCTGTCTGTAGCTGGCGTATGAAATTATAACCTGCTGAGGACATTTTGGACAGCAGTTTCACAGAATGCTTTAAATTAGAGGCAGCAGGATGTGATAAGTCGGTAGCATTCATATGTATCCTGAGGAGTGTTTCCAAGGACATGTCTGATAACAACTGAGAAAATAAAAGCACCAACAGATTGGCTTGGCTCTAATCTCCCATCTCTCTTCCGAATTGACTTGAATACCTGACACCTTCATTTCCAGTGTGGTCTTTTTTTTCTTCTCCAAAAGCAGGACCAGCCCAGCTGGATGTTTGAGTTCCAGTCTGACACATTTGATTCTCCTTAATCAGTCTGATCTTTTCAGCCTCTAGACTGAGCTTCTTAAATCATCCTTCGGTGGTAGAGATTAAACCATGTCTGCCCCCAAGTGGAGTAAGCAGGATATGGGGAAGGAAAGGAGAAAGCTGGGCATTGGCGCCAGTAGAAACAAGACTAAACTGAATGTGAAACCTCACCTGATTTGGATCTGTGACAGGGAGACTTGGGTTTAAAAGCTACTTTCTTTTGTGCTTAAGTTCCTCCAGGATTCACATTCCTGTTAAGGTTGGTGGCATATTTTGCCACAATATTTTGAACCCTAAAGCTGATATGAGAAGGCCGTTGCTGGGCAATTTTATACCCCTTAATTATTTTAGCCACAACATATGTACCCATATCCTTTCCCTTTTCATGTCAGGTTGTTTTTTTTTTTTTTTTTTTTTTGAGAGAGAGAGCAGTTTGGCATTTACACAGCAAGTAACTAAAAACAGATCTAATATGATGGGCGATTAACGTAACAATTGTGAACTGCTAGCTACTAAGCTTATCCCAAACCCCAGCTGTTTCTTGTAGGGAACTGGAGCTGGATCTCAGGGTGGGGACCTGAAACACCCTTCCACCCCCAACTCGCACGCACACACACATACACAGTTGCTTTCTGTGCAGACTTTGTTGGGGAGGAAAGTTCCCAGAATCCTTGTGTGAATGGGAAAGTAAATGATTTGTTACCATGGAATAGACGTCTTGCATTTTATTTGAAGGAGGAGTGAGATCATGACATCAGCTCATAGATGTTATATGACTATGAGCTCATAGATGAGTGCTGGATGCGGGGCAGGCCCTAGGGTTTATTTCTAGGAAGACAGAGGGGCTTCTGGATCTAAAAAAGAGAAAACCCATCTTATTCTTTTCAGTGGGTTGGCCCCATCACTTCTGCTATTTGCAAGTGAAAATTGTTCAGAAAAAAGGTGGTGGTTGGAATGCAGGCCGAGGTTGAAAGTAGCTCTCCCATTTAGAGAGCACTGAGGGATAATTGTTCTGGAAGTGAGCTAGCACCAGAATTTTAGAACTGGTAGGGCCTTGGCGATCTGGTTATTTTGTGAACCCCTGCAGTTATCCTGATATACAAGTCTACATCTCAGCTATCTACCCTCAGTCCCTGGCTAGCCCTACTGACCGGAACAAGCGAGTCAGCTTTCTCCAGTGGCCCAGCCGACCTGGTGCTCCTGCAGGAACCTCCACTGAGGCCTGAAGGTGGTTCCCAGGGAATGGGGAGGGACCCATTGCATGAGGGGTGGGTGTGTGCCTTTGCTTGGGGAAACTCCCACCTTTGTTTTCTTTTCTTCTGGCCTGGACACTCTCTTTTTCTATCCCTTAACACACTGAAAGGTGAGGATTTTAACAACTTATTGTCCCTAGGAGAAAACAGGCCCTGATCTTGAAAACAGCACAGTCCTCTGTCATGCCCCTTCTGCTAGTAGCTGTTGGTTGAGGCCTCCTGAGGGAGATGAGGATGTCCTGAGGCTCTCCAGAGGAGGCACGAGGTGGTCATGTGGTTGATCCCCAAGTGTTGATGCTCCTCTGGGCCCACTTCATCTCCCAGCAAAATTTCCAAGTGTAATTTCAGGCCCCTGGCTGAAATCCTTGAGAGAACAGAGGAGCCGAGCTACAGCGGTGATGCTTTGGGTCTTCCTGGCTCAGCTGGAATGCCTATATAGGCCTCTTAGTACTGAGGGTCTCAGGGGACTGTGTCTGTGGTTATTGTTCCATGTTAGGTACGAGTTTTAGTTGTCACTCTGAGCCTAAGCAAAGAATCCAGATGACGCTGTGCCATCAAAAGCAAAGAATGGTGCCTCATTATTTTACAAAGGGTTTTCAGGGAACAAAGTCCATGGTTTATGGTATATGCTGATTTCTGTGGTTTAAAATATTCGCCCTATGGCTGATTCAAGCTACCAACACGCTGTCACTAAACACAACTTTGGTTGGGAAG
Organism: Bos indicus x Bos taurus; assembly: GCF_003369695.1. NCBI lineage: Eukaryota > Metazoa > Chordata > Mammalia > Artiodactyla > Bovidae > Bos > Bos indicus x Bos taurus. Next base: position 39,223,715 of record NC_040085.1, read on the forward strand.
AGATGTGCACAGTGGATGATCTGGCCCCAGCACCCCACTGCCGCACCCTCCCCTATATGTTACGGCTGCCTTCGGCCGCTATGCCAGGGCCAGGCCTGTTGCTGAGTCATGGTGTTACATGTACAGACAGTGTTCCTCTTTGCTTGCTTCACTTGCCCTTCGCCTGTGGAGTGAGCCATATCTCAGCCGAAAGAGCCAGTAAATTGGATTCAAAGGAGGCAGTTGAGTAGCTCTGGAGCTCTGTTGGGTCCACCTGAAAATCGTGGTAGCCAGGAAGGGCACATACCTGAAGGCGACGGGGCTTCTTTCGGAGCCATTCACCCTCTGAGGCCCAGCTGATGATTGGCTTCCTTACCCAGGTCCCAGCATGTATATAATTCCTCACAGCGACTCCCACGCTGGCAATATACATTCACTTGAGTGTCCCTTCTGACCACGCTGGTATTACCTGAACTGCCATGCATGCCGAGGTCAGATTCCAGCAAAGAAGGGCAACTCTGCTTTTGGTGGTACGCTGGGGACTAACTCAGATACCATAACAACTCTGTACTGTGGTGCATCTCCTCTCCAGGAGCCAGATCCCGGGATTTGATTCAGTTCTTAACCCTAGAGGGATTTGGGTGATTTCTTGTTTAGTTCCATTATTCAGGTTGGGGACGCCATCATTGGAGACGTGGCCTTGGGAGTTCCTCAGGGACAATGGTGCTAGCCCCTGTGACTTTCTACGCCCCATATGCCTCTCCACCCTGAGGCGATTGTGGAGGCTTTGTGATTCTGTCACACAGGTTGTTGAGACACTTGGGGTGAGGAGATGGGCTGCTGGGGGTCTGGGGCTCTCTGCCTAGCAGGCGAGCCAGCATCTGGTTCCTCCTAAGGGTCTGCCTGTGTCATGGAGATTTGTTTGATGTTTGACGGGGGCTCCTTTGGCCTGACCTCCTGTGCCTCTGTAGGACGGTGGGTTTGCCTTGAAGGAGGAGTTCTGAGAGCTGTAGCGGGAAGGACTGGGGCAGTTGCGGGAGAACCAGGGCAGGGGTGGGTGAATGCTGAGTTAAATCTTCAGGGCTTTGATTACTGTCTCACTGTCTTTATCTCTTGCAGTAGTATTTTGCCTTTGAGTAACTGTCCCCAGCTCCAGTGCTGCAGGCACATTGTTCCGGGGCCTCTGTGGTGCTCCTGATGCCCCTCACCCACTGTCGAAGATCCCCGGTGGGCGAGGGGGCGGCAGGGATCCTTCTCTCTCAGCTCTAATATATAAGGTAAGGGGACTGTGGGATGGAAGGCTTGGAGCAGTGTCCTCCTCAGACACTGCCGAGTGGCTGCTTAAGGGCAGCGATGGTTTTCTTTCGTCTTCTGAGTCTTAGGCCAGTAGTGGAACTGGGGAAGACTTTGAACTGAGGCTGCTGGGAAGCTTTTGGGGAGTACCAAGCGGACGCCCTGTCTTCTCAGCCTAGGTCAGCAAGTGCTGGCGCTGGGTCCTGAGTGAGGGGGCACAGCTAGGGGGAGGGGGGCTGGTGAGTGGAGGAATGCACATGCTGTTGCTAGTGCAGTTCTTCATTTCCTCCTGAGAAATGCCAAGAGCCAGGAGGGCTTTTCCCTTTGTCTATACCAAGGGTATGGGGTACCACATGTTGCAGGGTGGGGGGTGGTAATGAGAGGGTCACCCTGGCAGCTCAGGGCACAGCCCAGTAGCTGTTGAGAACCCTGGGAGTCTGTTCTGAGATTGGTCTGGGCTGGGACATTTGCTGTCTTTTAATCTGTGAGCCCAGAGGTTGGTTTAGCATCTCCCTGGGACTGGCATTGAGGGGTGGCAGGGCAGCTGAGTCCTGGGCTCTTGAGACAGTGGCAGGGGTGACAACATGGACTCTGCAGTCACCCAGAGCCAGCTTGGGTTGACCTGTGCCCCAGCTGAGCCTCAGGAACATCCTCATTTGTTTCTGATGATTCTGTTTCAGAGGGAAGGGAAATAACACAATATTGGGGGGACAAGTATGGCTTTCAGTTGGGGAGACCCCATTTGAATCTCAGCTCTGCCGTTTACTCACTGTGGAGTCTTGAGTCAGGTACTTAATTTTACTGGGCCCCTGGTGTCTTAGGTTTAAAGTGGGGATGCTGATGCCTACCTCAAGTGCTTGTTGTAGTGATGGAAAAATGGGAAAGTACCTTGTACAGTACTTGACAGTGGGCTCTTGGTAAATATCCCCTTCCAGTCATGCTGGCATTTAGCCACCCAGTGAGTGATCCTCCCTTTAGGCAGCATGTTGCTCTGATGTTCCAGTGTGCCCTGTCACATGCTACCCTGAGGTTGGCCCAGGAGGGCTCCAGCACCACCTAGGTTGGGGAGCCTTTGATGTGGCCAGAAGCAGTAGTGACCTGGTCCTCTGACCTGATCTCCTCCCAGGACGAGAAGCTCACTGTGACCCAGGACCTCCCTGTGAATGATGGAAAGCCTCACATCGTCCACTTCCAGTATGAGGTCACCGAGGTGAAGGTCTCTTCCTGGGATGCAGTCCTGTCCAGCCAGAGCCTGTTTGTAGAAATTCCAGATGGATTATTAGCTGATGGGAGCAAAGAAGGGTAAGGAGCAAGTGCTGGGCAAGGGCTGGAAGCCCGCTCCAGAGAAGGGCATGTGCTTCCTGGGGGCAGCAGATGGCCAGCCTTCTCCCCTAGCTCTCAGCTGCCCAAGTATGTACCATTTTTTTAAAGGTTAGTTTTAGCCAGTAAAATGGGCCTGTGATAATGAAATCAGATCATTACCACATTAACCAAATTCTAGTCATATAACGGTGTGGTTTAAACGGCCAGAAGCTCAAAGAAGCAGTGCAATTTCATTGGATTGGGCAAGGCCCTCCAAGCAGCAGTCCTGAGGATGGTGTTCTCGAGAGTGGCTCCAGCCTCTTGAAGTCCTTTTAGGTGGTGGTAGGGCCCAGAGTTCCTCTCTGCAGCAGGTGGTCACCATCAGACTTGGCAACTTTGGAGGGCCCTGAGAAACTGGGTTCTCTTCCTAGGCCCCATACTTTCTTGTAAATTGCATTAAGTTGGAGAAGGAAATGGCAACCCACTCCAGTGTTCTTGCCTGGAGAATCCCAGGGACGGGGGAGCCTGGTAGGCTGCAGTCTATGGGGTCGCACAGAGTCGGACACAACTGAAGTGACTTAGCAGTAGCAGTAGCAGTATTAACTTCAGATGAAGAACCTTTATTCCTGGAAGAGAGAATTCTGTAACAGTTTTCTTAAGTGATTGTGGTTTATTTATTTTTTTTTTTGAACTCAGGGCTCCTGAGGTCTTGAAATAGGAAGTTCTCCTTGAAGCTTCCCTATTTACAGTGCTGACTGTAAGCCTCAGAAAAGCCTTGGGAGCAGGGGGTATCGAGGGACGGGGTGAAGTCCACAGGTGGCAGTGGGCTTGAGTGGTTTCTTTGCTTCCTGCAGATTGTTAGCACTGCTAGAGTTTGCTGAAGAGAAGATGAAAGTGAACTACGTCTTCATCTGCTTCAGGAAGGGCCGGGAAGACAGAGGTGAGGGGCTGAGCAGCTTGAGACCAGGCTGAGGAGAGGAAAGGGGGGCTCCTACTGAGGGTGTGGCTCCCGAGTTTGACATATAAATCCTAGGAAATCATGGGATTGGTTGTGTCCAAATTTAGGAAAGGCCAGTGCATTTATTTCATCTTTGTTTTGGGTTTTCCCTTGATTTAGCCTAACTTTGTTTCTTATCAGAATCTTTTTTTACACCTCTTTCTGCAGCTCCACTCCTGAAGACCTTCAGCTTCTTGGGCTTTGAGATTGTGCGTCCAGGCCATCCCTGTGTCCCCTCTCGACCAGATGTGATGTTCATGGTTTACCCCCTGGACCAGAACTTGTCCGATGAGGACTAATGGTCAAAGAGGATGCTTTGCCCAAGAGCCACAGTGGGGGAAGCAGGGAAGTTAGGCAGCCCTGAGACAGAGGAGGGGGCTTCTTGCTGTCCAGGGAAGGACGCTGAGGGGCTCGGGGTGAGGGTTGCCTATTGTGTTCTCGGAGTTGACTTGTTGAAATTGTTTTCCATAAAGAACAGTATAAACATATTATTCACATGTAATCACCAATAGTAAATGAAGATGTTTATGAACTGGCATTAGAAGCTTTTTAAACTGCGCTGTGTGATGTGCTCTATCTAGCCTAGGGGAGGACATTGCCTAGAGGGGAGGGACTGTCTGCGTCCAGGGGCCAGGCCTGGAGGGCTGGGGACAGCACTGTCGGGCTCAGGTTACCCTGCTGTTGGGCTTTCTTTTTTGGTTTTTAAGACTTGTGTATTTTCTTTCCTTGCTTCCTGTCACCCAGGGGACTCTGGAGTATAGGCTTTTCAGCCCCTGGGCAGTGTCCTTCTATTGTTTTTTGACACTCCACCTGGGCTTCTCTCTGTGCATTTGTATCTGGCCTGGAGAAAGCAGGTCTGACCCCTCCTTTACAGCTTAGTGTTATTCTGGCATTTGGTTAAGCTGGCTTAATCTGTTTGTTATCAGTGCATTTAAAATAGGGGCATTGAAGTTACTCCTACCACCAGGGCTTTATTTTGGGGGTGCCTGGGTCTTAAAAAAACACTAGCCAAACTCCAATTCTCAGATTATGGCCAGGAGTTCTTGCTCTGGGCTGCAGGCCTAGGCCCCAAGGTGTCTCCTTCCTAGGGTCACAAACAGCAGAGAGGAAGAGGAATAGCGACTCAGGGCCTGGGGGTTGTGGGGGAACTTGCTGTTAGGGACTGGATATCTCTGCCTGGCTGAGTCTAGTGCTAACTGCCCCCACTCCCTAACAGGCTCTGAGTAGTGCCTGAAACCTGTTCTACGGGGCTGTCGTGGGACTGAGCGTGTGGAAGTGGCCTGCCCTTTTCTGTTTTCACTGAACAGCTCATTCTGAGGAGGAAGGAAGGGGGAGAGATCTAGATTGGGTGAGGGGGGCGGGGGTGTCAGGGAGGCAAGTGTGTTGTGTTAGTGTCAATAAACTGATTTAAAGTTGTGGTTGGTCTGTCCTTTACTCCTCAACCAGGGCCGGCTTCCTTCTACTGTTGTCTTTTGAGTCTAGAGCCCAGCAGGGCTGTGATACACACTTCTCAGGAAGAAAGCTGCCTTGCATCAGGACAAACGGCTGAGGTCTCTGGGGCCACATTACAACGCGAAGCAAGGGGTTGCTAGGAGTCTGGGACAGAATGCTGGAGCCCCCTTGAGACAGGTATGTACACAGAGCTTCATCCAGAATACAGGCTAGACATACCAGCACCCGACTTCTTTTTATCTAGAAGGCCAGGTCCTGAAACTGGGTTCTGGCTTTCACACACAGCTGCCTGACATTCCCGTTCCTGGGGGCGTCTGAAGGAAGCGGAACTCACCTTCCCTAGGAAGACAGTGCTCTCCTGGAGCCCAGGGCCCCAAGGCATGGCTGCCCTTCCCCTGTACCGCTGGCCTGCTGAGCCACCTCTCAGTGGCGCTGGAGGGGGACAGTCCTCCTCACCTGTGTGGCCTTAGTCTCTCAAGGCTTTACTAGTGTTTTTTTTCCTTTTGCTTGTTTTCCCAAAGGAAGTACTAGGCATGTTCTTCCACCTCCTACGACGTTAGAACTATTTACTTACTGTTGAACTGTCGCTGTCCTTATTTTCTTTCTGAGTCTTTGGTGCATTTTCACATTGTTCTGTGTGGAGCTTGTGTTTTCATACTGGACCAAGTCATTAACCTTGGACCCTATATAACATTTATGAAGAAAAGTGAGTTCAACACCTCCATCCCACGTGGTAGTAGTAGAGAAAGTCTGGGCCTAGGGATTTCCCTGGTGGTTCAGCGGTTAGGAATCTGCACTCCCACTGCCGGGGGGCATGGGTTTGATCTGTGGTCAGGGATCTGATCCCACATGCTGTGCAGTGCAGCCAAAAAAAAAGTCTGGGCCTAGAGATGAATTCAACTGAAATGTGAAGGACTTTGAAAATGTCTTCCACTGAGCAGATAATCCCTAGAAATAACAAAGTACAAGTCATTTGTAAAGTCATTACAAGTGTGGGAATCCATGTGACGGCTGACAACGGCAAAGCTAGCAGAGTGGGCAGGAAACACACCTGGGACTTTGCTGCCATCTGCTGGCAGATCCTCTCTAACAACCAGAGTCAGGCTGAATTGGAAACCCGGGCACTCAACTCAGGTTTATTTCTCTTTCAAAAATAAAAACACTTTTGCTAGGTGAGACCACTGGCAGGACCGAAATATGGTATCCAAATTCTGTACTCCAGTTAAAACAACTTAGAAGGTGAAGTATCTTGGGAGTGGGAGGGTGGAGCTGGAAGGGGAGATATGTGAAAGGCAAACTAAGTCTAAATTTAAGAACAGGGACATTAAAAACTTTATTCAATAAATACAACAAATAATTTAAAAATATACTTCAGTTCCAAAGCCAATTAAGAAAAGGAAGGAGAAAAGGAAAAAAGGGGAGGAGGAGGAGGAAATTAGAGGGAAGGGAGAAAGTTCAAGAGGTGGAACAATGGTTTGGTTGGGCTGCCTTTCTGAATGTACTGCCCTTTGAAATTCTGATCAAATGCTCTTGACCCATAAGCCCGTAGCCCTTGTTCTGATGCAGTCCACCGGCCAAGCATGATGCTCTGGGCTCTAGTCAGAGCAACTCTGGTGACAAGCATCTAGGGGAGTGTTCAGTTTCCCACTCATTCCTAAAAATCGTCTAACTCCCAGGCAGGTTTAAGTAGTGCAAACTCTTAGCTCCCAGCTGCATAGTTTCACAGCGAGTGTGAAAGCCACTCACTGGTGAGTGTCCAAAGCCACTTTGGTGAATGGGATCCATGGGGGCGGGACGGTTGGCGCGGGGCGACAGGAGAGGCCAGGGCCCAGGATAAAGCTCCTGGGAAAGCCCGCGGCCAGGCCAGGGAAGGGCTGCAGGGCATGTAGTCTGGACACTGGACTCAACAGCATGCCATCAGCCAGGGAAGGTGGAGCTGAGGGTGCGTATGGAGCAGGACCAGAAGATCGGGGAGCTGAGGGAGGGCGGAAGATGAGGAGGGGCGAGGCAGCTCAGCAGCAGACTCCGGGAGAAATAACCAGCAGCCCTCACAGATTTGTGATTGTCTCTTAAAAAGATTTATTTTCTCTTCTTGCCTGAATGTACAAAGGCAAAAAGAGTACAGTTTGTATATATATATATTTATATATATATATAAAAAACAAGGAACTTGGTAATGTACACTTTACAGAAGGGAAGAATCAGGAAGACTGAAATTAAATCCAACAGAGCAACGCCAATGGAACAAAAGCTATGAACAGCAACACTGCCCCTCCAGCCCGGGCCTCCAGCTCGCCCCAACCTGCTCCCAATGGGGGGCTGAGCACCAAGGCAAGCGGGTGGGCTGGGGCAGGAGGGGCTGGGGACGGGGCCTGGGAGGGGCTCGATCCCAGAAGGGGCCCATGGCAGAGGATCAGCAGAAAGCTTCCTGGGATGCCCTAATAATAAAACAAATAACGAAGGCCCAGAATTAGGGGCCAGCTAGCTGCCCAGTTGAATCTTGGGGGCATCGGAGTAGACACTTGAGATGGTGATAAGGTGTGTGGGATAACAAGTGGCCCATATACAATGACACTAGCCCTTCTGTAGCCTTTTCCTCCCACTCCCAAGACCAAGCCCTCCCACCCCCACCTTGGAGCCTGGAGAGAAGAGATTCAAGAAGCATCATTTCATTTCATGGGTGCCCTCTTAAGCCTTCTGCATGTGGTCCGTTGACCTTGAGATGTGTGGAGGGGGTGAGGTAAGAGAAGGAAACATACATGTATACATACATGTACAGGCAAGGAAAGGGGATGAAGGGAACTGGCACAACTTAAATGAGGAGGAAGCAGATTTGAGTCCTAAAGAGCAGGTCTCCAAGCCTTGGCTGTCCTACTTAGGCACGAGGCTGCCTCCCTCCAGCTTCTCTGTGGGGCTTGGATGAGCCGTGCCTGTCAAGAGAACTGGGCCAGGGATAGCTCAGACAGAGCCTTGGTCTGGTGACCTTGGCCCTTAGCAGCAAACTCATCCAGCCTTTGCTGGGGTGAAGTGGGGTGGGGATCCTTGAGAGTCTCATCCCTATGACTGGGTTGCCAGTGCCATGGGTTCCCCACCTGTGGTCCTCCTCCCCAGGGGGAGAGGCTAGAGGTGGACAGCAAGCCCTTCACTCAGTGCTCCTCAAGGCTCTGTTTCACCCGTCACTGCTGCTGCTTCATGTTACTTCAGGGAGGGACGACGGGCCTGGCAAGGGTCAGGGACCAGGAGGATCAGGAAATGGGCAGTGCTGTTCTGCCACTGATGCTCTCACCTGCTCTTCTGGGCAGTTCAGCTCCTGCTTTTCAGGATGTAAGGATCAAAAAGCCAAATGTTTTTTAAGGGGGAGAAAAAGAGAAAAAAAGCTGTTCCCTTCTGCAGAACCCAAGGCTGCCCTGCTAATACAGAAGTTCCTCTTCTCTGTTACAGAACAAAGTGGAAAGGGCAGGAATCCCGGGCTATGCCTGCCCAACGGAAAAGAAAATTACTCCAAACGGTTTCTTCACAATATGTACAGAGCACGCTGTAAGACAGCGCCACAGATACAAAACACACAACAATATTTAAAAACAAACAGGAACAGAGATGGGCCCATGACTCCACCCAACAGGAGCCGGGAGGGCATAAGCAGGCTGAAATTCAGAGCCATCTTTTGGGTGGGGACGACTCAGGTGAGGTGGGGTGAAGGTGTCCACACCGACGACTTCCATGGGTAAAAGGGAAGTCACTGCTCAGAGCACGGCCCGAAAGGACAGCGGGGGGCAGAAGGACTGGGGGGGACAGGGAGGCTGCTCAAGGGCCTACTAAGAGGTCTAAGTCAGCGGGGCTTGGGAGAGGGCTCAGAACTCAACTTGAACAAAAACAAGGACATGGGAACCTAGAGGAAAGGTCTATAGATCAGAGGGGCCCCTCTTGGGCAAAAGACCCTAAGCCTCTCTAGAATAGGGCTCCGGGGATCTTGGAAAGTAGCCTCTGCTGGGCGTTGTGCTTACTGTCTTCCATCTCCATGCCCCACACTGTCAGAGCCAAGTCCCTGCTCTTAAATGGTCATTTTTGGCACTCTGGTCACAAAGACTCGTCTCTAACCTAGGTTGGTGTCTGTAAGTCTTCATCTCTCAATCCAGAGGGTCAAGGGAAGACAGGAGAGGAGGACAAAGGGATGATATCTCAAAAACAAAGTAAGAGCTAAAGCTCCCCACACCTTGGGGAAGAAGCGACTGTAGTAAAGCTACCAGATCATTGTCACTTTCCCAGGACAAACAGCATAAAGCCTGGACTGGACTGCATCTCTAAGGAGAGCAGAGAACTGCCTCTGCCTCAGAGCACAGCTCCACTGACTACACCCGGTGGCTCTGAGGAGTAATGGCTTGCATGTGTTGTCCTAGGGTCTAAGGGACAGACGGACACCCTCCAAGGTGCAGTGTTCCCTAAAACAAAAACGTGTGTTACAAAGAAACACGGCTCATATTGGCACACGTGGGGCTACAGGCTGAGCTATAGGAAGTCGTGTGGTTGTGTACAGAGAAACTGGGCTGGACAGAATTGGACCCCTTGATGAGGCCGACACTTGGATAGCTGCTTGGACAGGACATCTCTCAGAGGGCTAGGCGGTCCCAGGGCCTGCCTCCTGGCAGACTCCAAAGCTCCCCATGCTGGGGGAATACGATTTTACCTGCCTGAGTCTTAAAAGCCAAGCAGTAGAAAAGAAGAAGAGAGATGAGATGCCCCTGGGAAAGGCACCAAGGGGTCGGGAGGGAGATGAGGAAAGGGCAAGGGGGAGGCTAAGCAGCAGCAGGACTTGGTGGGATGCAGCGTCTTGTTCACAGACTCCGTTCATGCTCCAGCTCTCGCCTGGAATCCCCGGGGACCCCGGCGCTGGCCTTGGGACTCCGGCCCTCTGCCTGACAGGCAGCCCAAGGCCACGGTGGGCAGATGCCTTGGTCTCCCTTTCCAGGCTGGGCTCTGAGCGTTTACATGTGCTCATGTGAGAGGGGAGAAGTCTTCACGTTTGAAGACCTTGTTTTCACAACTGCAGAGAAAACAGCCCCGAATTTCTTTCCTGAGATTCTAATTCCTCCACGTGCTGCCAGTTCCCAGGGCCCAAACCACTGGGGAGATGCAGGGTCTGGTGATGGTGGTAATGATGGTGAGGGGTATGGCTGCTGTGCTGTCTTCAGACCTTGCCCAGTGCTGGGGGGCCCTCCCTGGGGGGTGGTGCTGCTCCGGCGGCTTACCGGGGCTTGGGGAACGGAGCAGTGGCTTCTCTGGGCTGAGGCCATGTTCCCCTGGTCGCTCCCCGTGCCTTCATCTCCACAGAGGCCACGACAGTCACGGCCGTGGCCAAGAGAATAAATATTTTTGCTAAGTACCAGCTCTCCAGCTCCTGAGGAAGAGGGAGGGTCGGGGAGTCCGGGGGTCTGCCTTCAGTCATGGTGGGAACGGCAAACAGGATGATCAACACCATTTAACTGATGTCTAAACGGCACCTCCAGCACCTCCTTGGGTAAGCCAGTCCGGGCCCGTGAGGCTGACTTTATCCGGGCACTTGGTGTTCTGCAAGGGAAACATGGACAGAGAACCGGGTGCTCAACCGGCTGGTAAGAGCACCACAAGGTGGCGCTCCAAGAAAATGAGCTGCAGGGGAGGCCGGTCCTGGTCCCTATGGGAGGCGCGTGGCCACAGCCCCTCTCCGAGGCTCCCAGGAAACTTAAACAAGAGGCTTGGCCTGGGCTGCTCCATTTCCAGACCGCAGCCCAGAGATGGCCTTCACTGAGGCTCCACAGGGATTCTGTGATCCAGGTATCAACTATCCCTGCTCTCTCTGTGTTGTCTCTCTGAGTTAAAAAGTTACTCACCATTCTCACCTCCGGGGGGGTGGGTAGAGTGAAGGAGTCGAGCCTTGCTGGCTGGCAACAATGGCTGTAGAAGAAAGCCCTGAGTGAGGAGGAGGACAGGTTAGTGCAGTACTTGCTCTCTCTGCCAGCTGGGAGGAGTTTCTTCAATGCCTAGCTCCACTGAGTTTTTGGGTGCTGACAGAAGAAAATCTGATACTTGGCCAGATATAGCAGCTGGGGATAGACAGTCAGGCTCTGTTTTTCAGTTGCTTGTTACTCTTTGGCTGTGGGAACACCTGCTGCTTATTCTTCTGAATATCAAAGTCAATTTTCTGGAGGAGTTTGAGAATCCCTGAGCTCCAAGGGAGGAAGTAAATGTTATGATTATACTGATTGTCTGCAGGAGGCTAGGATTCTGGACAGATTGGAGGCTCAAGGGTAAGAAAAGGAGGAGGGGCTTCTTGCCAGGGCCCCCTGCTATGGCAATGCTACTGGATGGCAGTGGGGAGACGAGGCTTACCTGCTGCATAGGGTAAGTTGTACTGTGCTGGGAGCAGTGAGTACCCCAGGTGGTGGTGGTGATGGTGCGTGGACATCAGGCGCTGAGAAGGGGAGGTGCGGGGCCGGTCAACACTCCTTTCACCCCCGCCTGCTCCCCCGACGCTGCTACAGCTGCCACCACCCCCAACCACCCCACAGCCTCCCCGATCTCTCTCCTGAGAAGTTTTATCACTTATCTGGAAAGGAAAGCAGACACAAAAGCTCTACTGTGAGGCACACACATGAAAGCAAGATGCCCCGAGCCCACACTTTGACTCCTTAGAGATGCAGGACACCCAAGAATCAAGGAGGTGCCTGGGGGAGCTCAGGTCAGGTCGGCCACACCACACTGTTGTTGGGACTCGAGCCAGCCCACCTTCTCCCAGACCCTGGCTCTACCCTTCCTGGTCTCTGACAATGGCCAGTGTCTCTGCGCGTCCCTTACCGTGGGAGACTTGCTCTTGTAGTGACTGGCATGCTGCTGCAAGATGTCCAGGGCTTTGGACTCTGAGCTGGATTTACAACTGACGCTGGGGCTGGCTCGAGCCTTGTCAGCATCTTCACCCCCCGAGACCTTGCTGCCATATGGGGAGAAAGAATAGCTGGAAGGCAGGTAGGAACCTGGGAGAGAGAAATAAAGCAGTCAGAGAGGTGGGAGAGGCAGGAGAGACTCCGCTTGAGCGAGCCTGGCAAGGCTCAGGCTGAGGGATGCTCCACCACAGTGTCCTCAGGCTGAGAGTGTGTCCTTCCTCTTCTGAGCTCTGGAGGCAGACAGCTAAGGGATATTAGGAACATGGCCCTCAGTTTCTGGGGAATCAACTTCCTTAGAGCTCAAGTCTCAGATTCATCTCCAAGAGGTGCTACAATCATAGGATTAGAAAGGTCACTGGATTTGAAGTCATGTCCTCGGGCTCAAATCTGACCTCTGAGACTTACCAGTTGGGTACCTCTGAACAAATGAACAAGTTCATTAGCTCAAATTAACCTTCTGAGGTTCAACTTCTTGACCATCAACATGAAGACACTAATACTGATTTCACAGGGTGACAGGATTAAATGAGATAATGTACATGAATCACATAGTCCAGTGCCTGGCCTAAAGCAAGTACTCATCAAATGGAACTACTGTTTTTATACAGGACTGGGGTAACAGGAGAAAGGCATACTGCAGGAAGAGACAATTTCCTATTTCTGTTTGAAAAGCTCACATGTCCTACTTAGAATCTGCCTTAAAACGTCAATATCAAGACTGTGAGCTGCTTTTCTACAGTGAGGTGGGAGCTCCAAAAAGTGAAAGAAGGGCTCTTCAGGCAACAGAGATCAGTGAGTAAAGGAAGCATTTTCTTCTGACTAGTTCAAAAACACTTAAACTCCTACTCTGTGCTGCCCTCCCCTCCTCTATACTTCATGGCAGTATAAGAGCTTATTTTTCCCAAACTGAACCTTTCCCTCACTGGACCTCCCCTCCCTGACTGCCTGCTAACTTTATGCTAAACATGATCTTGCAAATGAACACATGCATTCTCCTGATGTGAATTTCACTTTGTTCCATGTGTCTCTCCTGCTGCAGTTAAGTTGTGAGCTCCTTGAGGGGACTGGAGTAGTCTTCTCTATTTCTTTTATATTCCCCCCAGTGTCTAGCACGTGGCAAAATATAGAGTATGTGGTTTTCTTTTGGCCATACCCCAAGGCATCTTAGTTCCCTGACCAAGATGGAACCCACGCCCCCTGCAGTGGAAGCGGAGTCTTAACAGCTGGACCGCCAGTGGTTAAGTCCTTAAAGTATGTGTTTGGAAAATCCCAGCTGAGGGAAGATGCCTCTGGTAGACGGGGTTTTGCCTTCAGTTATCCATGAAAACTGACTGCAGAGTCAACCCTCCACCTGGTGCAAGGGAGGAAGGCGTGGTCCCACAGACTGTAAGCCGGGGTCACTCAAGGAGCTCAGGGTTGGAGTGACCACAATACCACATTCACATCAGAGTTACCATCTACCTGAGCCTCAGTAGCCTTAGCAAGGAAGCTGAGCAAGAAAACTGGATTTGAAATCTGCTTCGTTTCCCTCCCCAGTGACCAGAGCAGCAGCGGGGCTGTGGTACGGTACCTGGGTAGTTCTGCATCATCACGGCAGGCATGCCACGGTAGCTGGGGTGGCTGGGGTCATAGGACTGGCTGTAGGAGTAGCCGTGCATGTAGGGGATGTAGGGCTGGTGCTGCGTGAGGGGGGAGGACACAGGCACGTGGACACTGGGTCGGGGCTCCTTGCCCCCAAGGCGGGGTTCCTCTGATGTGGGCAGCTTGCAGTCACTGCTTGTGCTTTCCTTCCCATCCTCCTTGGGAACAGAGTCCTTACTCCGACTCCTTTCCTCCTTCAGTTTGCGGTCCCGCTCCTCTTTCCACCGCTCATCCTCTGGCTTGATGTCCGAGTACTTGGCAGGATACACATACGTCCACATCCGGGGCTCTGCTTCCTGCAACAATCACAGAATGACATGAGTGTTGTACAGATGAGAGAGAGAGATTTCAAGCCCAAGGTCCCAATAGAAACACCAGTGCAGAGCAGACAACACCAGACTCCTGGAGCACTGCGGGATCTTGGCCTCTACCGATCTTCGTTCAAAATCAAGTATGGTCCCTCCTGCTTAAATGCCTGTCCCCTCCCCCCAACAAAAGGCTATAAAATGTGGGGAAAGATAGGGAAAATCCACTGGGGGGTCTTCTCTATGAGAAAACAAGCATTTGAGGGGAGTGACTGGAAGAAGCTGTTTCTGCTCCAAGGATACTGAGGTGGTTTCCCTTCTTCAGAGCAAGTTTGGGGGCAGGGAACTGTACGAGCCGCTCCGCTCAGGGAGGGCGGGCTAACTGCGGCACCAAAGGGGGCCTTCCTAAGCCTCATGAACAGAGAAACAAGTAACACCAAGCTCTTAGTTCTAACTCTGCCTATAAAATCTTTTCCGTCTGAGTAGTGTGCTTCCGCCTACTTTAAAAACTGGAGAGACCACCTTTCCTCATTCCGTGGGAACCACACAGTGGACGAGACATGATTAGGCTTCACTAGATACCTGGTTCCGGTTCTGGCTCTGCTGGTGAAGTCTTGAGTACCTCCAGACAAATCAAGCTAACTTACCTGGGCCTCGCTTGTTAAATGGGAAAAACCTCTTTCACTGGTGTAAAAAGTGCTTTTAAAAAAACATTAAAATGATTTACAAAAGTAAAGAATCCCTAACATTATAGACTTCTTCTCCTGCTATCTGTACTATGTTGATTCCCTACATAAGGACGGCCCTGATTTATGAGGAAGAGAGAAAGACTATCCAACAGTATTTCCATTTCCTTCCAAAACAGTTACCTGTCGGTACCAGAGTATTGGATCCACCTCTGCCTGTCGGCCACAGTCGGCACCTGTCTTGGCCTCAGAAGCCTCCTTGCCTAGGTGGCTGGCCTCACTCAGCTTTACTTTAAGTCCTTCTGGGGCCTGGCTGGGGAGTTTGGAGGAGTCATCTAACTTGGGAATAATGACTGACTTGGCAGGATCCGCCCCTGGCTCCTTCGCCTTGCTGGGTCCTGACTTCACCAGGTCCGTGAGGCTGGGGGCCTTAGTGAGAGTTGGTGGAATTGACGGCTTTTGCTTCCAGTCTTCCTTGAGGGCTGCCTCCCGCTCCTTCAGGCCCATCTCGGCCTTCTTGTCCAGTCCTCGCTGCTGCTGCTCCAAGCTCTGCCGTTTCTGCTGCTCTTCGTACTGCTGTCGGTAAGCGGAGTTGGTGCTCAGGAGGTGGGTGTGGTAGCTCTGGTCGCTGTAGCCGTAGGGCGGCACGTAGGCATACTGGTTGTAGTACAGGGACTGCATGTACATGTTGGGACGCTGCTGGATGACGGAGGGCTGCTGGCTGGAACTGCTCAGCTCAGGCTTCTTTTCTTCACAGACATCATTCTTCACTTTTCCCTCTATGGTCTCAGGTTCCTCATCCTTTTTTGTCTTCAGAGCCTGGCTCTCCACTCCTGCCTGGCTGCTGGGGTTCAGAGCCCCTGGGCTGGACTGTGCGTAGCTTGGAGAGTAGTAACTTTCAAAGCCTTGGTAATATGGTGAGTCTTTGCTTTGTGGCTGAGGGGGGAAGAGAGTTTTCTTGGCCCCTTCCTTGACCAGCTGTTCAGGGTCCTTGGATTTGACGCTGTCCACTTTGCCCTCTCCATCCTCCCCAGCATCAGAAATGTCAGAGTATGCAGGGCTGTTGGTTTTGACTGAGCTGGCTTCAGCTCCATTCTGGGTCACTACGTGTAACGGGGTCATGGGCTGGGTAGGGGTAGTGCTATCTAGGCGGCTACTGCCTCCAATTGAAGGGCTGGGAGCATTGTCTGTGAAGCTGTAGATCTTGTCAGCTTCTGCCTTGATGCTGGCCAGTCGGCTCTGGTGGGGGTCTGAGGAGCCATTCAGGAGGCCCTCCATTTTCATCCCATCTCCCGATGATTCCCTGAATGGGCTTTTGCCTTCTTCTGCTCGACATACCTTCCCAGGGGTCAGAGGACTTTCAAGTTCCTTTGAAGATTCCTTCTTTTTTTTCTCTTTCTTTTTCTTGTCCTTGGCTGGAGTCAAGGCAGGGTTGACTGTGAAAGGTTCTCCCATCACAGTGGGCTTGGGCTGAATGGGCTTCAGTTGGGGGCTGTTGGGCATGGCCTGGACCACAGTGGTGGTCAAGCCTGAGGAGGAGCCTGGGCTTGCTGCCGTGAAGGTGGCTGTCTGGAAGGTATAAATTTGCTGTGGGGGAATGGCAGGGGCGATGGGCCGGGCTGACTTTAAACTTTTGGAAGGAATCTTTTCAGGTTTCAAACTAGAGGGCTTTTTACATTTTTCCTTTTCCATACACTTCCTTTCCAAAGAATCAAAAGCATCATTGCTTGTTTCATCCATTACTGAGGGTCCATCATCAGAGCCATCATTGGATAAGGCCCCAAGATCTGTGTCCCCTTCCCCACTCAACTTTTTCTTACAGAGGCCTTTTGTGCTGAATTTGCTTGAAGGAGAAGGGCTATGGGGCTCCACGAGCCGAACTTTGGGGGTAGCTGACCGGGCAGGGGATAGGGAACCCTTCTGTGAGACAGATGCGCCATTGCAGCTCCCGAGATCTGCATGGAGGGCGGGCTCCTCTCCGTACTCACTGTCTCCGTCTGCTTCTGGCTTGCTGTCGTCATCTGTATGGGCATGAGCTTGGTGGTACTTAAGTCCATTGATGTGCTTGTACTTTTTGTTGCAGTTAGGGTGGGGACAATCAATCAGGACTGGGGAAGGACAATTTCTGTCTAGAACAGTGGGTTCCACCTTGGTCCCAGGGAGGGGGCCAGTGGCTGAGCCCATGGAATTCGTACGGACACGTTTGCTCCCTTTGGAGTCCTCTGAGCTAGAATTCAGCTCCATGTCTGAAAGGGGTTTGTTTTTCCGCTTATTAGCTGAGGAAGGGCTGGCCTTGACATCCTCGGAGGTGCTACTGGCAGGTGGGCGATGTTCTGAAGAATTCTGGCTGCCCCGACGGCCTTTGCTATTGGCTCCCGCTCGGGTTTTGCTGCTGCTGCTGGTCCCTTTGCTGTCAGAGGCTGTGGCTGTCTCATTGACAGGCGTGTTACTGTTGGGACGCATGCGTTTGCCTCTACCCCGACCATTGCGCATTTCCAAGTCACTGGTGGGAGAGTCACAGAACCTTGGCAAATGACAAACACAACAAGATATTATTAAGAAAAGAAGCTACCTTCAAACCAGGTTAGCTGCAGCCTCCAGAAGAACTGTCCAAATGGTAACTATCATTTTCAATGAATATTTGTTAAAGAAACTTCTGAAAACATGTTAACTGCATTACTGGTGAGCTTCTAGGATGTTACCTCATGCTAGCTATACATTATTCCCTGAGATTTGGGTTCCCCCAACCCTGATGAACTGGAAATTAATAATAAGAACTAGCTGAAATTCACAGAAATATCAGTCTTATGGCCAACTGCAACTTGAAAGGTCTCTGTGAAATCCAGATTGTCTAAAGGAGCTTATGAAACTGAAAATGTTCTTGAGTTTTAACTTCTGAGAGATAGCTACTATCAGAAAATATCATCAATGAATGCTTGTTCCCCCACAGTCAGATTCTGACCTTGGTCTCGAGATGACTTTAGGTAGAAGCCAGAATTCAGTCATTCTAGATAAAGGCTTAAACAGGATCTCCTCACCATTCCTACCCAAACCAACACCTAACTGATTTATTCTTCTTGAATGCCAGATGAATACGATGCCTTCCTTTGTTTTTATACCATACTGTCCTTTAAAAGCTGAGTGTCCTTTAAAAGCTATCCAACTCTAACAAGATAAAGGTATGAGAGATTACTGATAAGGGTGGTTCAGACAGAGGCTGTAGCGTGCTTACCTTGGGGGTGCCCAATCGTGCCGTGTGCAGTCAAGAAGTGTACCTACGTAAGTCTTGTTTCTCCACGTTACATTCACCACTAACATCCCTGAAAGACAAGAAGACTCAGATACACACAGAAGGAATGCTGCTGGCCACTGAGAAGAGTGTTTTCCGTCTGAGTAGCATTCTAGCTCTTGTAGGAGGGTTTAGGGGGTGCTGTTATGTCCCAACGGGCCAAACAGCATTAGGCTGGAACAGTTCCACGGGAACTGCCTACACCACTACCAGGGGCCCTTAGGATGGGAGCATTTGCAAAGATTCCATGGTCCAGTGAAGGTACATTTTCCTAACTTTTAAAAAACTATGCAGCATTTCAAATACACTAAAAAATACAAAGGTTAACTTAAAAACTTCCATGTGCCCATGGAGCAGCTCAATGGATTTATAAGATTTTATGCTATACTTGCAACAAATTTCTTTTTTAAAGAACAAAATATCATAGCTGAAAAGCATTGTTTACTGTATTTTCAAACCTGCCAATGATGGGATCATGCTGGTTGTATAACTTACCTCTCTCACAACATTACAAATTTGAGATATATCAGTGTTGACATGAAGAGCTTAACCCATTTGTTTTAACGGTGCTCAAGTATGTCACTGCATGACTTGACCACAATTTATACATCCTATTGATGAAAATTTAGATGTTTCTTGCACATTTTCACTCTAAATGACATCATAATGAACATTCCTGACATGTTCATTTTATTTTAAAATGGTTTTGAATAAATAATACAGCCACATTCCAAAATTTAAAAGGTAGCCAAAAAAAAAAAAAAAAAAAAAAAGAGCAAACAAACCCAAGATAAAATGAAGTGTTCTTCCTGTCACTATTCTTCAACTTTTCGGGTCCCCTACTCAGAAACATCCATGGATATCCATGGATTCCTCTAGAGGTAGTTTATATATTTATAAGCAAATATGTTTATATATTCTTCCTCAAATGGTAGCAGTGTACAGCAATATTATACACATTTCCCATGTAACCATATATTTTGGATCATTCTATATGATCACACATAGAACTACTTCATTCTTTTCAATGGCTACATATGCATGATTTCAAACTGCACCATCATTGATTTGACCACTTCCCTGTTGATGAACATTTGGGTTGCTTCACTCTTCTGCAACTACAAATAACGCTGAATAACTGATCTTGAACACATGCTTTATGTTACATATTATAGAATATGTCTGTAAGGTAAATTCCCATAAGTAAAACTGCTACTCACAGAGTATTTGTATTCGGATTTCTCATAAATACTTCCAATTTTTCCTCAAAGAGGATGTACTAATTTATAAACCCATTAGTGCATGAGAACACTTGTTATTCTTTCCCTTTGGCAATACAGTGTTCTCAGACTTTGTTGGTTTCGCCAGTCTGATAGGAGACAGTGTTTTACGTACTTTTAATGTCATGTTTTTTATTATCAGTTTGTATATCATTTCATTATGATACCTGCATGAAACATCTGTATTTCCTTTTTACTGGAGTGTCTGTTCATATCCTTTGCTCATTTTTCTACTGAATTATAGTCTTTTCTTATTTGTGACTGTTTACTGTGGAAAATTCTTAAAGAGATGGGAATACCAGACCACTTTACCTGCCTCCTGAGAAATCTGTATGCAGGTCAAGAAGCAACAGTTAGAACTTGGCATGGAACAATGGACTGGTTCAAAATTGGGAAAGGTGTATGTCAAGGCTGTATATTAGCACCCTGCTTATTTAATTTATATGCAGAGTACATCATGCAAAATGTCAGGCTTGATGAAGCACAAGCTGGAATCAAGATTGCTGGGAGAAATATGAATAACCTCAGATATGCAGATGACACCACCTTTATGGCAGAAAGCAAAAAGGAACTAAAGAGTCTCCTGATGAAAGTGAAAGAGGAGAGTGAAAAAGTTGGCTTAAAACTCAATATTCAAAAAACCAAGATCATGGCATCCGGTCCCATCATTTCATGGCAAATAGATGGGGAAACAATGGAAACAGTGAGAGACTTTCTTGGGTTCCAAAATCACTGCAGACGGTAGCTGCAGCCATGAAATGAAAAGACGCTTGCTCCTTGGAGGAAAAGCTATGACAAACCTAGACAGTGTATTAAAAAGCAGAGACATTACTTTACCCACAAAGGTCCGTCTAGTCAAAGTGATGGTTTTTCCAGTAGTCATGTATGGATGTGAGAGCTGGACCATAAAGAAAGCTGAGTGCCAAAGAATTAATGCTTTTGAACTGTGGTGTTGGAGAAGACTCTTGAGAGTCCCTTGGACTGCAAGGAGAACCAACCAGTCAGTCCTAAAGGAAATCAGTCCTGAATATTCATTGGAAGGACTGATGATGAAGCTCTAATACTTTGGCCACCTGATGGGGAGAACTGACTCATTGGAAAAGACCCTGATGCTGGGAAAGATTGAAGGCAGGACGAGAAGGGGATGACAGAGGATAAGATGGTTGCATGGAATCACTGACTTGATGGACCTGAGTCTGAGCAAGCTCCGAGAGTTGGCAATGGACAGGGAAGCCTGGCGTGCTGTAGTCCATGGGGTCGCAAAAACAAATATTTGTTACTTGTTAATGGTGGTTATTGCTAGGCAGAAATTCTTTACTTTTAGGTTGTCTTTTTTTTGTCATATTTCAAAAGGCTTTCCCCAGTCCATCACTTCATTAACAGTTTTTTTTTTTTTCTTATGGCTTCTCCTAGTATTTTTATGGTTTGAATTTTTATATTTGACTCTTTCATCCATCTGGAATTTAACATGGTATAAAATGTCTGACATGGACCTTTTTTTGTTTGGTTTGCCTTTTTTTTTTCCCTTGGCCACACTGCATGGCTTAATGATTTCTTAAGTTTCCCAACCAGGGATTGAACGTGGGCCCTTGTCAGCGAGAGTGGAGTACTAACCACTGGATCTCCAGGGAATTCCCCGACATGGACTTTTTGTTTGTTTGTTTTGCCTTAATTCTAAATTATTTTTGGTTAGTTTTATATTTAATGAAGTAAAATATATTAAGCTTTTCCTTTATGGTTTGTGATTTTTATGTCTTATCACAAGATCATGAACATTCTACCATGAAATATTTTAAAGGTATCTTTAACAAGCTAAGAATGGTTTTTACATTTTTAGTGGTATAAAAAAATGATAAAGAATAATATTTTATGTCATCTGAAATTATATGAAATTCAGATATTGCTCAGAAATAAAAGTTTTATTGGAACATAGCCACATTTATTCATTTACCCACTGTCTATGCCTGATTTCACACCTCAAGGCGGACAGAGCTGAGTGTGAGTCATAGAGATGATATGGCCCTCAAAGCCTAAAATATTTACTATTTGGCCCTTTATAGAAAACATTAGCCAACACCTGTTTTAGATCTTTTTTTCTTTTCTAATATAAGCATTGAAGGTATAAATTACCCTCATAGCCCACTTTAGTTGCATTTCACAAGTTTTAATGTTTTTATTATCATTCAGGTCAAAACATTTTCTAGTTTCCCTTTTTTTTTAAATTCTGGGTTTATTTAGAAGTGTTGTCAAATTTTCAAATACCTGGGAATTTTCCAACGATCTTTTTGTTTCTGATTTCTAATATAATTCTACTGTAGTTAGAGAACATACTACATATGACTTCAATCCTCTTAAATTTATTGAGAATCAATTTAGGTATAAAATATGGCCTATCTTGAAGAATATCCCATGTGCGCTTGAAAAGAATATTTCAAAATGTATGTTCTGCAGTTGTTGGGTAGCCTATATAGATCAAGTTGATTGATAATGTTTTTCAAATCTTGCACATCCTTGTTAATTTTCTGTCTTCTTATTAGTTATACTTGTTGCTTGTTCTTGCTTACTGGAACTCCTATTTGGACCTTCTAGACTAATCCTCTTATCTTTCCAACCTACTTCCCATTTCTTTGTCTTTTGATGCTAAGGGATTTCCTTCATCTTCTAGGAAATTTTCACTTTTACTATTATATTTTAAATTTCTGCCATTTCTTTCATTATTTTTTTTTCCTAAGGACTCATACTGATCTTTCATATTCTTTTCTCTTTGTTTCTGATTTTTGCAACTTATAATATTTTCTTTGACTACAACATACAGGATAGAATTTATCCAATGTACTGAGTTTTTAAAAAATTTAAATGACTGTAAGTAACAGTCATTCCTTATCAAGGGTACTTTTTTAATGCTCCTGTTCTCTTTGGAATCATATTTTAGAATGCTCTATCATATAACCAGAACAGACAAGGGAGCTGAAAAAAAAAAGATTATCCTAATAGAAAATCTCAATCTAATGAAATCAGGGCAGGAAAGAACTTTGGTTTAGTCAATTGGATTTTTTTTTTTTAACCATTTTTTTTCTCTCATATATTTACTTTTTAAACTGAAGTATAATTTACAATGTTGTGTTAGTTCCAAGTATATAGCAAAGTGATTCAGCTCTGTGTGTGTATGTGTGTGTGTGTGTATATATACACAGACAGACCTCCTAAGAAAGCAATTGGGCAAAATTCTCTCTGGCTGTTAGCAAAGTGAATTCATATGGATGTCTCCTCCCAGTGATAACCTGATCTGATTACTGGATAACCAATTTGAATAGGAGCAGAATCCATTTATTTCTAGACAAGGTAAGACTTCGAAGTAGGTGCCTCATTAACAAGGGCAGATGAGCACAGCTATATACAGAGAGCAGGTATACAATAATAATAAGAATGTTATTCCTCCTCTTGAAACAGCTGGCCAGGAACACACGTTTATAAATCTGTCTCCTTCCTCTGGTATAATCTGCAAACCTTAACAATAATGAATGAACTGAAAAGATGACAGGTCAGACAGAGTGCTGGAAGTGGACAAGGGGAAGAGAAAAAATTCTAATATGGAAAAACAAAATGGAAGCTTGTTTAAATGTCAGAGCAAACAGTTTTCTGAAATATAACTCTCTTCCTACAAGGTTCTGGCTTGAGACAGCTGGGCGAATAAGAGGACAGGAAGGAAAAAGCAGAAAATAACACTTAACAGACCTAGTTTCACTGTTAGGGGCTAACTATAGGGCAGCAAGGAGGCTGAAGAGAAAGAGAAAAATTGGTTTTCATTTGAGAAAGTTCCCTATTTTGAATAAGTGTTCACAAAATAAGGAAAGGCTTGGCATATTTAAAGATAATAATAATGCTAAAAGTAGAAGTATTGCTTTGTGTTTCTCTAGGTGGTTATCTGCGTATTTACCATGGACCTCACAGACATAATCTCAATAAACCATTATTAAGTTTTAGAGTGTTGAGTATTCTCCCTTCTTAAAGGTGATCAACACAGGAACACAGTAAAGGGGAAATGACTTGGTATGAGGCAGCAGTCAGGTTCCCCCAAGTCACAGGAGTGACAGTGTTAAGACAACTTGATGCCAAAGCAGCACTACTTTGTTTCAGAGGACAGTTCAAAACAGTTGTGCAATCAAGACTGATACTGGCACAATAGTTGGAAAAGCAAATTTTACCTCCAGAGCCCTCGTTGTCACCATTTCCACTAAGTATATTCTTTCTCTCAGGGATCTAGTAGCTTCCTGCCTGCTCAGTTGCTGTTCAGTCACCAAGTCGTGTCCGACTCTGTGACCTCATGGACTGCAGCATGCCAGGCCTTCCTGTCACTCACCATCTCCTGGAGTTTGCCCAAGTTCATGTCCATTGAATAGGTGAGGTCATCCAATCATCTCAGTTGACCACTCTCCTTTTTTATTAAACTTCTATGTTTTGACTCTGCTGGGTCTTCACTGCTGCTCAGGCTTTTTCTAGTTGCAGAGAGCTGGGTCTACTCTTCGTTGTCATGTGCAGGTTCCTCATTACGGTGGCTTCTCTTGCGGGAGAGCACAGGCTCTAGGGCTCGCAGCCTCAGTAGTTGTGGTGCACGGCCTTAGTTGCTCCTTGGCATCTTCCAGGGATCTTCCAAGACCAGGGATTGAACCCGTGTCTCCTGCATTAGCAGGCAGATTCTTTACCACTGAGCCACTAGGGAAGTCTTTCACCATCTCCTTCTTGAAACATTTTCTTCATTTGGTCTTCAGGACAAGGACACCACTCTGGCCTGATTTTCTTCTTGCTGTTCTGCTTGCTTTTCTTCAATACCTTTTGCTGTTATTTCTTCGCATCTAATGACTCAAACATCTGTTTCCAGCACCAACCTTTGCCCTCCACCCTCAGCACCATCTTGTCTCTGTCCCTTGGCTTCCTGGGGACAGACTCTGCCTCCGTGCCTCCCTTCTATACTGCCGGTGCCTCCTCCATGCCCTCGGTTCCCTCATACAGATTTTCTCCTGGAACTTATCCCATTTCTGAAACTCTCCCAGTTCCCTGTTCTTCTCAAATTGTTAAAACTTGTCCCTTTAAAATTAAGTCTTCTGAGCAGGATTCAGAGGTTAAACCTCTAATTTCTTATATTCCCTTATACTGAACTGTAAGCCATTGTCAAAGATTTTCCCAAAGTAATGGAAGATCCTCACAGATTTGCTGAGGAATTTAATATAATCACTCAAATTTACCAAACAGGTTTCCCTGGCTTAAATTAGCTAGTTCATATACATGTTGGTGAAAGCCAGGCCCAGCACTGGAGGAAAACTTCTAATTGGGAAAATCCTGAAATGTCTCTAGAATAATGACTGGGAGACCAGCCCACTAACTTACTATATGATCAGGTTTGAGCTATTGCTAAGCAACTTCACTGAGCAATTCCTAGGGCTTTTTCAAAGCCTGTTAATCGAAACAAAATTCAGGTCTGCACAGAAAAATCCGGTGAATTGTTCATAAATATTAAGTCAAATTCAAATTAAAAAAAAATTCTGGTCTTCCTTCACATGTTGATGCCACCTGAGAAATTTTCAACTCTATGTTTATTAATGAGCTGAACTGGGAGCTTTCCCTTCTACTAAAAAGGACCACAATAGAATGGGAAACTGCGTCCGCTTGA
This sequence comes from Bos indicus x Bos taurus, assembly GCF_003369695.1. Lineage (NCBI taxonomy): Eukaryota > Metazoa > Chordata > Mammalia > Artiodactyla > Bovidae > Bos > Bos indicus x Bos taurus. The sequence continues at coordinate 39,248,524 of NC_040085.1, forward strand.
GATTTCATCTGACAAACTAGCTCTCTTGCACGCTAAATGAATGACTAAACGGGAGACCACCAAAATTCTTAATCTTCAAATCCAGCAGATGAAGGCTCCTAAACAAAACCCAAATCCCCAGTTTCTGCTACTATTGCAGAGAGTCAGGACATTGGAAAAGAAATTGTTACACATTTAAGTACTTTAAGCACCTTTAGCTCTCTAACTAGGGCCTCCCAGGTGGCCAGTGGTAATGAACCCACCTGCCAATGCAGGAGATGCAAGAGATGTGGGTTCGATCCCTGGGTCAGCAAGATCCCTTGGAGGAGGGCATGGCAACCCACTTCAGTATCCTTGCCTGGGAAATCCCATAGACAGAGGAGCCTGGTGGACTACAGTTCATGAGGTCATAAATGAAGCTGTCAACGACTGAGCAACTGAGCACTCATGCATGCCTCCTGGTGGTCCAGAGGCTAAGACTCCTTGCTCCCAAAGCAGGGGGCCCAGGTTCGATCCTTGTTCAGGGAACCAGATTCCCTGTGTCGCAACTAAACCCTGCATGCCACAGTGAAGATCAGAGATCCCTGTGCTGCAATTAAGACCTGACAGCCAAATACATGCACACACATATTTTTTTTTTTAAGATTCAATTTGCAAAATTGTTGGAGGCCCTCCAAATACCTTGGCTAAAACTGTTGTTGTTAGTCCTTCCATATTTCAGATCTACCCTTTTTAGAAGTCATAAACTCTCACCCTTTGAGATAGTAATAAGATGTCCGATGCACTTGGCTCCTGCTTCTTTTGACCCACAAGTAATAAAAGGAGAGATAGTCCAATATTGCAGAGGCCTAACTGCTTCTATTAAAAATAACCACGCTTGACAGCGCAGTCTTTTTCACAGTGCACCCTGGGGAAGGTGAAGACTGTAAGCATTACACCCAGTAACCTGGAGATTTCATCTACTGGGAAAGAACTCTCTCATACCTCATTGCAAAGGCCCCTATCAGGCACCACCAACTCCTGTACCACCTAACTCCAAGGAACAGACTCTTGGGGAATCATGTGATACAAGTAAAGAAAGCAGCAAACCCTGAGGACCTCACAGTATCTGGTTATCTGAAAATGAAGATTTCCCAGAAATGAAGCAACAACATCCACTGAGCCAGCTTTCCCAAGACACCTGGACCAGCCCTATTGTAAGTTTACTGCCAAACCTCTGATTATTTGACATAACACTTCAGATGATCTGAAATATTTAAGATCTTGATAACATATGGACTTTAGATAAGAAGTGATTGTGAATTCTCCCTTCTGCCTTCCCTTGTCACTAGGATGTAACTGCAAATAGGTTTCTAATCTGTACTTTCCCTCTGGCGGGAGATCTTACACCCAGGAAAGGTCCTTCTTGCCACTGAGAGACAAAAACCTACTCAAACTACCTAAACTGACTTTTGGTCAGTGATACTTTCAGAGAAAGATCTTGATTAAAAGGGAGGGGGGGATGTGCAAAAAATTAATAAGCAAAAACCTAAGTAGAACTGTAAGACTTGAAGGTGTTCTTATGCCCTGTGATAACAGCAGAGCCCAAAAGGAAGAAGAATGTATCCTCTTCTTTCTTGGCAAGGACTCAATCAGGGTTTCTTTGTTTTCTCTAGCTCCCCAACTTCCATTTCCCATCTATAAAAGTGGGACTTGCATGTGGCTCATCACAGCTGCAGATCCCAAACTGCATTTCTCTGTCTGTCCTGAATGAACACTTCTTTGCTGAAGCAATATTTGGCAGTTTTATTTAAGTCAATAAAAGAAAAACTTACTAGTAGTTCCATTCTTATACATAGTGGGAGTCTTACTAGTGTTTGAATACAGTAATGGTTTATTTTGTGAGTTGAATAAGCATCTACTGTATTCAACTGAGTTAGTAACCAACTGTATGATTCTGGGCAAGCTACTTTATCTTCCTTTGTTACAGGACTAGACCTCTAAAATTCTGTGATTCGGTGAAAGGCTGTGAAACTCAAGCATTTAAAAGTATAAATGACTAATAAAATATTATTTCCTATGGATTCTTACCAATGATGAAAGACTTAAGCTAAAGAAAATACAAGGCAAGAAATATAAGGCATGTCATTTCAGATATTATTTACCTGGTAGAAAAAAATTTTAGCTGAGTGGGAGTATATATTGGTAAAGCACTCTGGAAAGCTATTTTATTTCTACCAAACTCATGTATTTCTAAGCAGATCTTGTAAAGCTAAACATAATCTACCCTATGACCCAACCTCTGACACTGAAAATAGTGACAGACTTTATTTTCTTGGGCTCCAAGATCACTGTGGCTGGTGACTGCAACCATGAAATTAAAAGATGCCTGCTCCTTGGAAGAAAAGCTATGACAAATCTAGACAGTGTATTAAAAGCAGAGACATCACTTCGCCGACAAAGGTTCGTATAGTCAAAGCTACGGTTTTTCCAGTAGTCATGTACGGATGTGACAGTTGGACCATAAAGAAGGCTGAGCTCCAAAGAATTGATGCTTTCGAACTACGATATTAGAGAAGACTCTTGAGAGTCCCTTGGACAGCAAAGAGATCAAACCAGTCAGTCCTAAAGGAAATCAGTCCTGAATATTCATTGGAAGTACTCATTTTGATACTGAAACTCCAATACTTTTTTGGCCACCTGATGCAAAGGGCCAACTCATTGGAAAAGACCCTGATGCTGGGAAAGACTGAGAACAGGAGGAGAAGAGGGCAACAGAGGATGAGATAGTTGGATGGCATCATTGACTCGATGGACATGAGTTTGAGCAAACTCTGGGAGACAGTGATGGACAGGGAAGCCTGGCATGCTGCAGTCCATGGGGTCACAGAGAGTTGGACACAACTGAGCAATGAACAACAACAACAAATCTATGACCCAGCAATTCTCAGAAACAAGAACTCATATTTAACAAAAGACATGTAAACGAATCTTCATATTAGCTTCACTCATAATAGTCCCAAACTAGAAATAACACAAATGTCTGTAAAAAGTAGAATGGATAAATTATGGTATATTCATAATGTAATACTATAAAGCTCTAAAGAATGAACTACTGCTACACACCACGTAATGGATGAATCTCACAGACATGATGTTAAGTGAAAGAAGCCAAACAAGAGTACATACTCTGTGATAACATTTCAAGATAGGAAAACTCATCTATAATGGTAGAAATCAGAATGGTGGTTACCTTTTGGGATGGTATTGACTGCAGAGGGCATGACAGAATCCTCAAGGGGAACTGGTAATGTTCTAATTCTGGATACAGGTAGTGGTCACACAGCCATATAAATATGTAAAAAGTCATCAAATCATGTACTTAATATTTATGCATTTATTTATGTTATACTTCAAGAAAACATTAAAGCAATCCAGCAAATTTGGAAAACTCAGCAGTGGCCACAAGCCTGGAAAAGGTCAGTTTTCATTCCAATCCCAAAGAAAGGAAATGCCAAAGAATGCTCAAACTACCGCACAGTTGCACTCATCTCACACGCTAGTAAAGTAACGCTCAAAAATTCTCCAAGCCAGGCTTCAGCAATATGTGAACCGTGAACTTCCTGATGTTCAAGCTGGTTTTAGAAAAGGCAGAGGAACCAGAGATCAAATTGCCAACATCCGCTGGATCATGGAAAAAGCAAGAGAGTTCCAGAAAAACATCTATTTCTGCTTTATCGACTATGCCAAAGCCTTTGACTGTGTGGATCACAATTAACTGTGGAAAATTCTGAAAGAGATGGGAATACCAGACCACCTGATCTGCCTCTTGAGAAATTTGTATGCAGGTCAGGAAGCAACAGTTAGAACTGGACATGGAACAACAGACTGGTTCCAAATAGGAAAAGGAGTTCGTCAAGGCTGTATATTGTCACCCTGTTTATTTAACTTGTATGCAGAGTACATCATGAGAAACACTGGGCTGGAAGAAGCACAAGCTGGAATCAAGACTGCCGGGAGAAATATTAATAACCTCAGATATGCAGATGACATCACCCTTATGGCAAAAAGTGAAGAGGAACTAAAAAGCCTCTTGATGAAGGTGAAAGTGGAGAGTGAAAAAGTTGGCTTAAAACTCAACATTCAGAAAACGAAGATCATGGCATCCAGTCCCACCACTTCATGGGAAATAGATGGGGAAACAGTGGAAACAGTGTCAGACTTTATTTTTCTGGGCTCCAAAATCACTGCAGATGGTGACTGCAGCCAAGAAATTAAAAGACGCCTACTCCTTGGAAGGAAAGTTATGACCAACCTAGATAGCATATTCAAAAGCAGAGACATTACTTTGCCAACAAAGGTTCGTCTAGTCAAGGCTATGGTTTTTCCTGTGGTCATGTATGGATGTGAGAGTTGGACTGTGAAGAAGGCTGAGCACCGAAGAATTGATGCTTTTGAAGTGTGGAGTTGGAGAAGACTCTTGAGAGTCCCTTGGACTGCAAGGAGATCCAACCAGTCCATTCTGAAGGAGATCAGCCCTGGGATTTCTTTGGAAGGAATGATGCTAAAGCTGAAACTCCAGTACTTTGGCCACCTCATGTGAAGAGTTGACTCACTGGAAAAGACTCTGATGCTGGGAGGGATTGGGGGCAGGAGGAGAAGGGGACGACAGAGGATGAGATGGCTGGATGGCATTACTGACCCGATGGACGTGAGTGTGAGTGAACTCCGGGAGTTGGTGATGGACAGGGAGGCCTGGCGTGCTGCGATTCATGGGGTCGCAAAGAGTCGGACATGACTGAGTGACTGATCTGATCTGATCTGACAGCAGGTATTAAGTTCTCTCTCAGGAGCATTCTATTCTGTCAAAGAATTAAAAACTCTGGGATATGGTTACCAACTCAGTCAACTTCCACAGAGAAAGTCTATCTCCCCTGAGGTTAATCAACAAACAATATTTTAACACCAGAAACTAACACTACATTGTATGGGACTTCCCTGGCGGTCCTGTTAAGAATCAGCCTTCCAGTGCAGGGGACGTGGGTTTGGTCCCTGGTCAGGGAACTAAAATCCCCCATGCTGCAGGGCAACCAATCTTTCATGCTGCAACTACTGAGCCTTCATGCTGCACCTAGAGAGCCCATGTGCCGCACCTGGAGAGTCCGTGTGCCGCACCTGGAGAGTCCGTGTGCCACAACTAGAGAGCCCATGTGCCCCAACCAAAGACCTCACACGATAAAATGAAGATCCCATGTGCTGCAACTAAGACCCAGTACAGCCAAATACATAAGAACCTGATACAACATTGTAAATCAACTATACTTCATTTAAAAAACTTTCAAAACCCAAAAAAAAAAATTGGTGTCAACATACGCCAGGGGATAGTGTCAGGCCTGAAGTGTAAAATATGCATAATAATCCTTTATTTATTGGCAACCTTTCTACATGTTTCTACTGTTACTATGCCTAGAGGGGCACAGGAAATTCATATGTTGTTGGTGGGTGTATAAAGCTGGTTCAAGCCCTGGTGGCAATCTGGCATTATCTTTCAAAAAACACATACTCTTTAACCCAACAAATCCACTTGAAGGTATTTATCCACAAATATTCTCAGTGTACAAAATGAACAAGGTGCTCGCAGCAGCAGTGTTTACAATAGCAAAAGATGGGAAACTAAATGTGCTTCAATGAAGAAGCAATTAAATATGTTTTTGAACATCCACATGATGGGATACTATGCAGCTATTAAAAAGAACAAAGCAACTATTAAACAAACTGATATGGAACAAAGTCTGAGATATACAGGCAAAAAAAAAAAGCAAGATACAGAACAGCAATTACAGTATGCTACCACTGTGTAAAAAACAAACAAGCATATAAATATCTGTTCCTAAGTGCACGGAAGGTCTCTTAAAGGATGAATAAACTAGTATTAGTGGTTTTCCCTACGGAGGGCAACTGGGTGGCTGGAATTCAGGGGAAAGAAACTTGTTTTTCATTGTATATTCATTTTACTGTTGAATTTTTGTGCCATATACATGTGTTACCTATTCAAAAAAAGGTAAAAATAGTAATTAATTTTGGTAGGACTATTTCAAAAATGTTTTTCCCTTTAGGAAAGCACACAGGCAATAATATACTTGAAAAGGGCAAATAAGTGGCAGGATAACACCATCTCTGAAACCCTGTCTCACTTCCTGTAAATGGGAAATGTCTCTTTATTCAATTCGGAGTATCAAAGTAACTGTGGAAGTTTTAAAATATGACCACAAATTCTTTGATATTCTTCCCTTCAGAAAGGAGAAGTATAACATGTAACTCAATGTTCACAACAGCACTATTTACAATAGCTAGGACATGGAAGCAACCTAGGTGTCCATCGACAGATGAATGGATAAAGAAGATGTGGTACATATATACAATGGAACATTACTCAGCCATAAAAAAGAACAAATCTGAATCAGTTCTATCTAGCGAGGTGGATGAACCTAAAAGCCTGTTATACAGAGTGAAGTCAGAAAGAGAAAAACATGTATCATATATTAATGCATATATATGGAATCTAGAAAAAATGTTATTCATGAACCTATCTGCAGGGAAGGAATGGAGATGTAGATACAGGGAACGGACTTGTGGACACACTGGGGAAAGAGTGGGATCATACACTACCATGCGTAAAGTAGACAGCGGGTGAGAAGCTGCTACAGGGAGTCCAGAGAGATGCTCTGTGATGCTCTATTGGGTGGCATGAGGGAGAGGCATGAGGGAGAGGCTCTAGAGGAAGGTGATATATGTATAATTATGGCTGCTTTTCATTGTTGTATGGCAGAAACCATCACTGTAAAGCAATTTTCCTCCAATTAAAAAAATATATATCATGTGGAAAAAAAAGAGAGGTCTAATTCCCTTCACGTTGAGTGTGGGTTACATTTAGCTACCTGCTTATAACAAACAAGAATGTGGTGGACGTAGCCTTCTCAGACTAGATGATAAAAGGCAATGTTTTTCTTCTTGGATTACTTCTCTTGAGGAAGTTACCTACTGTGTCATAAGGACACTGAAATAGCCTATCCTATGGAGAGGTGCATGAGGCCAGAGACTGAGGCCTTCTGCTAACAGCCCTGTGAGTGAGCCAACTTGGAAGTGATCCTCAAATAAGCTTTCAGATGATAGCAGTCCAGCTGACATTCTGACTACAATTTCACGAGCAACCTTGAGACAGAACCAGCTACTTAAGCCATTCTTGAATTGCTGACCCACAGAAAGTTTTAAGTTTTAGATCCTTACATTTTGGGGATAATTTGTTATACAACAACAGAAAACCTATGATAGTATTTTATCCTAAGTTGACAAAGAATTAATTTAACTTATTCCTTCATGGAGCAAATATTTACTGAGCTTCTATTACTTGCCAGGCATTATGGGAAGTATTGAAGTTATATATATAAAAAAAAAAACCAACTAAGAAGATACCAAGGTCCATTTCTGGGCTGGGAGAAAATATTAAGAGCCTACACTGGACTAGTATGGAGAACAAAGATAAACAAGGACAGCTGTTTGCTCTCATGGCACTGAAAAAAGAGGTTGGGGCAAGAGGTCACATGAGATGGAGTTTGCCAGTAGCCTCGAGTTTTCAAATGGAAACAGAAGTATGTAGCTATATGCTGCTTTTAAATCTTGTTTCAATCCCAATTTGCCAACAACTATAAAGGACAGAAGTGAAAGTGAAGTCGCTCAGTCGTGTCCGACTCTTTGTGGACCCCATGGACTGTAGCTTACCAGGCTCCTCCGTCCTTGGGATTTTCCAGGCAAGAATACTGGAGTGGGTTGCCATTTCCTTCTCCAGGAGATCTTCCCAACACAGGGATTGAACCCAGGTCTCCCACACTGTAGGCAGATGTTTACCATCTGAGCCACCAGGGAAGTCCAGATTAACATGCAAATCTCCCTTTGCCTCCTACCTACATCCCTCGCTCCCTTCAACAAATGAATATCTACTTTGGCACAGAGTATCTGGGATATAGCAATGCACAGAATTGACAGCTCTTGCTCTTATACAATTTATATTCAAGTGATGGGAGACAGAGAACAAGTAAATATATGTTAGATAGTGTAAGCCCTACAGAGAAAAATGAAACAGGAGCAAAAGAATAAAGAATGCGAGGAATGGGATGTTGCTATTTTACAATAGGCAGTCAAGAGAAGCCTCACTGAGAAGATGACATGCAAGCAGAGAAACACTGAGAAGATGACATGCAAGCAGAGAAACCTGAGAGTGTGAGCATGAGGAAGTTAGACGGAGGGACATTTGAAGCAGAGGAGAAAGCAGGTGCCAAGGCACTGTAGTGAGAACGTGCTTGGCGTGTTTTCAGGAAGAGCAAAGTGGGATGAGACTGAAGTGGGGTAAGAAGAGTGGGAAGAAATGAGGTCAGAGATCAGGGCAAGCCGGGATGTGTAGACGAGCGGTTTATAAACCTTTAATGTCAGGAACCCACAGCAAATTATTTTAGCCTTTGCAGGCCACACAGTCTCTATGGTAACTTCTCAATTCTTGTAGCACAGTCACAAACAATACACAAATGAACGGGTTATGGCTGTGTTTCAGTGAAATTACAAAAATTGGCAGTGGACTGAATTCGGCACTTGGACTGTAATTGCAGACTGTGATAGCAGCATCTTATACGACAAATAATGGAGGCCGGAGGGAAACAGTATATATGCCCAGGCTTTGGCCTTAGTGTATTCCTTCACTGAAACAAAGCTATAAATGAGAGCTAACTGAAACATTTCTATTGACATTAAGCACTCAAAGGTTCTTTGTTGAATAGATAAGATTGGGACCCAAAATAATAATTACTTAGCTGCTCCTATAAATAAATGTTTTTGAAAGTTAAATTAACTTTGGAAGAAAAGCCATTCATAAATTGAGGATTCAATATATGAAGTATATTTTAATATTTTTCTTCATGACTCAGGGACATTATTCTAGATATGATCATCTTGTGGTGTGGTAAAGGAATGTCCCTTTAAAGGTTACTGAAATATTAAGGGTTCAAGACTCTGTTCATTGAGACCAGACTTCTCAGTTGAGTTTTGTGTTTTGCTTTTACTGGATTAGCATTGGCAGGTGGACTTCCACCCACTGGACCACCAGGGAAGCCCAACATGTCTACCTTTTGCAGTAGTAGTCATTTCCATATTTCCAAGCTCTCTATCACATCCAACTTTCTTCTTATAATCTACTTTAGATGAGGAAATCAAGGAGTTAATACTAATATAACTCTATTATCAGGCCCTATGGTGTTCTTACCTGACTTCATGGCCATATACACTCCACATGCATTAATTCCATGATTCTATCTGTTATATTTGCAATGCAAAGTCCATGGGGAAAAATTCTATTGATATTAGCCAAAGGAATCAGTTAGTCAGACAAAATCATTTTTGGTAACTCTCTACAATTAATTTGTCATGAGCTTTGAAAGCAGTATGGGGTGTATGATCAATGTCCAATAAACAAAAATTTTTTAAATTGAAGACTTGTTTTTATTCCACTTTTAAGTATGTTTTTTCTACTAATAGGTAATGAGGGTCTCAATATAGATGCCAAGAATGCTTACACATGTCTATAAAATGAAACATACATCTTTAAGACTCTCTTAGACAGAGAAACTAAAAAGCATTGCTTAAGGTATGGATTCTCAAAGTATGGTTCAGGGATGTCTGACAGTCCCAAAGACAGTTTCAAGGGGTTTGCAGACTCAAAACTATTTTCATAATAATACTAAGACAAATTTGGATTTTTATTTTCATTCTATCCTGAGTGTACATAAGAGTTTTCCAGAGGAGGTATGACATGATATTTTGACAGATTGGATACAGAAGTACATATCAGAATCCAGATTGTCTCCTATTAAGCAAGACATTAAAAAGATTTGTAAAAATGTAAAATACTACTACTGTTTTTACTAAATTTTTGTTTTAGAAACTGTAATTATTTTTTCATAAATATGTTAACATGTAACAGGTTTATTATTGTTATTTTAAAATAGATTAATAAATATATTTTTAACAGATTCTGTTTTAATTTCTACCATGGCAAATGTCAATAATGATACTATCAATACATACTAAACAAAAGCTCTTAGAGTTCCTTACTAATTATTAAGGATGAAAAGGAGTCCTAAGTCTAAAGTTTAAAAACTGCTGACTTAAGGCATACAACCCAAGCATTCTTTTACTTCTGCCTTTTCATGGAGATGTTAACTAAGCTGCAGCCATCTTCATGCTGGGCGACAGAAACTTGGGGACCAGCTAGTTCTATGACTATTGTCAGTTTTGCCTTGTGGGGATCCACTTGCCCCGTTGGAATTCTAAGTTATGAGAATTCAGGACCCTAAAGAGAGGCAACTGATGATCTCTGAAGAAAGCAGAAAATCTGGGGCAAAATGAAAAGGCAATAAAAAGAGGAAGCACAGCTGGCTTTCTGTGGCATCTGGATACAAGCCAGTCACCATGGCCTGTCTATTCTGCCTTTGAACTCTCTCTGAATAATATCTTCTTCCCTATCCCCAACCACAACCATCAGAACCAAGTCCTCATTAACTTACCTCTAGATTATTCTAACAGACTGAATTATGCTCCTAACTCCAATCTTTAATTCTTTCTGTCAATCCAGCCAGTAAACTGCTCTCAGATGAATATGCCTCAAACACTGCTTTCATGCAATGAGCCAGCAAATATACATTACTGATTATACTTCATCATTATGCCAAGTGCTAGTGGAGATTCAAACCTTAACTGAAAATTTTACCCTGTTTAGGGGGAGGGAAAATGAATATATATCAAATCATTATTTTAAAAAATATGCTACACATACTGTTGGAGAAGGCGAAGGCACCCCACTCCAGTACTCTTGCCTGGAAACTCCCATGGACAGAGGAACCTGGTGGGCTGCAGTCCATGGGGTCGCTGAGTCAGACATGACAGCGACTTCACTTTCACTTTTCACTTTCATGCATTGGAGAAGGAAATGGCAACCCACTCCAGTGTTCTTGCCTGGAGAATCCCAGGGACGGGGGAGCCTGGTGGGCTGCCGTCTATGGGGTCGCACAGAGTTGGACACGACTGAAGCGACTTAGCAGCAGCAGCAGCAGCACACATACTGTGGTATAGACAGATCAGAGAAGAATAGGTAGGATTTTCTAACTTTTAAGAGGATCTGGGATGAGCTTGGCACACGTAAGGAAGAGTGAAACCATGTGATAATGAGCTGAGGCTACGTGTCGAACAGCAGGAAGAAGATCTGAAAAAGTCTAATATTTCATGCTAAAAAAATTCTTGTTAATTACTGATTAGTGTACTAATAGATTAAAATAAGTTATAGGGACTTCCCTGGTGGTCCAGTGGCTGAGACTCTGTGCTCCCATGCAAGGGGTGCAGGTTCAATCCCTGGTCAAGGAACTAGGTCCCATATGCCATAATTAAGAGCCTGCATACCACAACTGACAGATCCCACATCCATTTTTTTTTTTTTAAGCCCTATCCTATCTTACAACCCAGCTGGAACAGATAAACACACAAAAAGGTAACATGCTATCAGCCAGGAGCTGATAAAAAGAGAGTAAAGTTTGGCTGAATGGCCAAATGAATTATACCTTATTATATCATGACATATTTAGTGCACAAGGAGAGATAGGAAGGATGTGTATTTGGACTGATATGAACTGATATTAAATGAACTGATATGGTGCTGTTGTAAAATCTGTTAACCATTTCTATGCCTTCCTCTAGATGGTGCTAGAACAACCAGATTGTCTTTTGTAACTCGAGTTTCCTTTTACAATATAATGAGTAAGAGGTAATTTATGACTCATTAACAACTTGATGGCTCCTCTACCAATTTTATTGCCTTTTGGCTTGCATACAGTGTCCAGGATAGTGGGACGTCCTGGACACTGCTAAGAAATTTAAGTCACAGGCAACTCAAACCCCATAATGGTTTCTAATCCTACAAAAAACTATTTATTCAAAACATTGTACTATTTGTATGTGTTTGGGGTGGAGAAGTGGGGTTGTATAATTTTCAGTCTCTGATTCCGGGAAGCATATAATTTAGAATCAAGGGACAGAACTCTTAATATAAAACTGAGGACATTATCACCAGCCTCTAGCAATGTAAGAGATCAGAGAAATAACAAGAGTAGGTAAAGAATACTCTAACCTGCCTAAGGATACAAGGGGTTCCTTAAAGATTAGTAATAATTTTTTTAAAAATTGGCTTGAAGTTATTGTTGAATGTACATGTAGTAGCTCCTCAAGACTACAGGCATCTGATATACCCAGATAGAAGCCCTGTCTAGGAACAGGAATGGTGTGTATTCTGTATAGACTTTCAGTGTCTCATGTAATATGGGGTATAATGATGGAGAGTGACTGAGTTCTAAGACTGCATGTTATAATTTTTTTTTTAATTTGAATAACCGAAATTCTAGCACGCAGAGAGCTGAGGATGGTGGGGTTGTGGTGATGGCAGTGGTTAATCAGAGAGTAAGGTGAGAGAGCTAACACATAATATGTGAATAGAAACCAGTTTCCACTTCCTCCCTGAGATGGGAGCATCTGTAGAAAACTATAGTGTTGATGTCTGGAGAACACAGGTGACAAAACTTTTAACCAGGCCTTCACTCTCAGTTATCACTACCAAAGCAGCTTATAGACCTTTAGGTCATAGGTCCTTCTCATATAGTCCTCTTAAAAGCTCCCGTTACATTCTTTCCCCTCCAATGCTAGTGATTAAACTGGCTGGGCACTCCCTCCCTTAACTGAAAAGAAGCTAAGCAATGGCTCACTGCTCCTAACTAATCCATTATAACAACAGGTACCTACTGCAGTTACCTGGTCTCCTAGTTAAAAATAACTAGGCTGCAGAAGAGCTGCTGCGGTCTGCTCAGCTACCTCACCCAGAGTAACCCTTTCAAAAGAAGCTGAAAATGAACTCAGCTCTGTAACTTAGCCAAATGTGATCTCTTTCAGTTCTTGATTATATGGCATCTGCTACATCATTCAGTTCAGTCCAGTCACTCAGTCATGTCTGACTTTTTGCAACCGCATGGACTGCAGCGTGCCAGGCCTCCCTGTCCATTACCAACTCCTGGAGTTTACTCAAACTCATGTCCATCGAGTTGGTGATACCATCCAACCATCTCATCCTCTGTCATCCCCTTCTCCTGCCTTCAATCTTTCCCAGCATCAGAGTCTTTTCCAATGAGTCCGTTCTTCACATCAGGTGGCCAAAATATTGGAGCTTCAGCTTCAGCATCAGTCCTTCCAATGAATATTCAGGACTGACTTCCTTTAGAATTGACTGGTTTGATCTCCTTGCTGTCCAAGGGACTCTGAGGAGTCTTCTCCAGCACCACAGTTCGAAAGCATCAATTCTTTGGTGCTCAGCTTTCTTTATGGTCCAACTCTCCCATCCATACGCTGCTGCCAAGTCACTTCAGTCGTGTCCGACTGTGTGACCCTATAGACAGTAGCCCACCAGGCTCCACCGTCCCTGGGATTCTCCAGGCAAGAACACTGGAGTGGGTTGCCATTTCCTTCTCCAATGCATAAAAGTGAAAAGTGAAAGTGAAGTCGCTCAGTCGTGTCCGACCCTCAGCGACCCCATGGATTGCAGCCTACCAGGCTCCTCCATCCATGGGATTTTCCAGGCAAGAGTACTACAGTGGGATGCCATTGCCTTCTCTGATCCATACATGACTACTGGATAAACCAAAGCTTTGACTATATAGACTTTTGTCGATAAAGTAATGTCTCTGCTTTTTAATACACTGTCTAGGTTTGTCATGGCTTTTCTTCCAAGGAGCAAGTGTCTTTTAATTTCATGGCTGCAGTCACCATCCACAGTGATTTTGGAGCCCAAGGAAATAAAGTCTCTCACTGTTTCCATTGTTTCCCCATCTATCTGCCATGAAGTGATGGGACCAGATGCCATGATCTTAGTTTTTTATTAGTAGAATATCAATAATATCATTATTAGTAGCTATATCATTCATAGAACTTTTAACACATGTTGTTTGGTGGGCTTATTTACACATTATTTATTTGACGGTACTTCAATTATAAAATTTCCTGAATATGAGCTCCCATATACAAATCAAACGTGAAAAAAAAAAAAACTCCACAAATTTTGGAACCAAAGCTGTCTTTTTGGCATTATATGGCAAAAATATGTCAAGGTATAAATTTCTTTTAATTCTGGCTCATTTGAAAGTAAATAGGACTAGCGTTAGGCGAAGTTGTTGATTTAGTGAAGGTTTTACATTTCTAACATAACAAATCCATCAATCTTTGTGATTTCTTCCATTTATGCTAAGCCTTTTCATCTAGAAATTTGGATATTTACTTATGTATTAATTTAACTGAAGGACTTTATAAAAGTTAAAAAAAAACACATATCTAAGAATCTTGAATATATATGTGTATTTATATACACATAGATGTACACATAGAACTTATTTTTTCTATTTTGGAAATTATTTTATTTTAGAATTATTTTAAAAAATCAATATATAATTGACAAGTAAAATTTTCAGACATTTAAAGTATACAACGTGTCAATTACAGATATGTATACCTTTACGTAAACTTAGAGAGTATAAGATAGGTCTGTGAATCAATTTTTTTTTTCTCCTCACAGAGGGTTTCCCCAATACCTATATTACTAAAAACCCGTTTCCATTTCCCTTAGTTTGTGTATAAGTTAGGGCTTGTTTCTGAACTGTCAAATTGGTTCTACTGAGTGAGTGTGTGTGTGTGTGTGTGTGTGTGTGTGTGTGTGTGTGTGTTAAGTCGCTCAGTCGTGGCGGATTCTTTGCGACCCCGTGGACTGTGGACTACAGCCCACCAGGCTCCTCTCTCCATGGAATCCTCCAGGCAAGGATACTGGAATGGGTTGCCATTCCCTTCTCCAGGGGAATTTTCCTGACCCAGGGATTGAACCCAGGTCTCCCACATTGTGGGTGGATTCTTTACCATCTGACCCACCAGGGGAGCCCTACCGAGCCGCTACATTTGCATGTAAAAAATGAAAAATAACCTGTGCTACCCTGTCAAAATCCCAATGATGCTATATTAGAAGAGGTGATATCTACATTTTTTCCCTTTACCTACATAAATACTTAGTAGGTACTCAGTAACTGCTAAACAGGATGAATAACCCCAATACTGGTTCAATCCATCAAGGCAGGGTTTGGATAGGCACCAGATCTCACCTTTGATTGATGGGATGACAAGGGGTATAGGAACTCCTCAACTACTTTCTTAAAAATTCCAGTTATTTTCTGATTACCAACCCAGTGTGGTTCACCAAATTTCCAGCAGCATGAGTGCATGTGCACACAGGTTAGAGCTCAGGAAAGAAGTGCTGGAAAGCCTAAGTGACAACATCCTTACCAACAATAATCAGTTTATGCTATTTGTTTTGTTTTTTGCTGTTGTCTGAAGGTGACCATCTATTTCTGCTTTATTGACTATGCCAAAGCCTTTGACTGTGTGGATCACAATAAACTGTGGAACATTCTGAAAAAGATGGGAATACCAGACCACCTGACCTGCCTCTTGAGAAACCTATATGCAGGTCAGGAAGCAACAGTTAGAACTGGACATGGAACAAAAGACTGGTTCCAAATAGGAAAAGGAGTACATCAAGGCTATATATTGTCACCCTGCTTATTTAACTTATATGCAGAGTACATCATGAGAAACGCTGGGCTGGAAGAAGCACAAGCTGGAATCAAGATTGCCGAGAGAAATATCAATAATCTCAGATATGCAGATGACACCACCCTACGGCAGAAAGTGAAGAGGAACTGAAGAGCCTCTTGATGAAAGTGAAAGAGCAGAGTGAGAGAGTTGGCTTAAAGCTCAACAGTCAGAAAACTAAGATCATGGCATCTGGTCCCATCACTTCATGGGAAATAGATGGGGAAACAGTGTCAGACTTTATTTTTCTGGGCTCCAAAACCACTGCAGATGGTGACTGTAGCCATGAAATTAAAAGACGCTTACTCCTTGGAAGTAACCTAGATAGCATACTCAAAAGCAGAGACATTACTTTGCCAACAAAGGTCCGTCTAGTCAAGGCTATGGTTTTTCCTGTGGTCATGTATGGATGTGAGAGTTGGACTATGAAGAAAGCTGAGTGCCGAAGAATTGATGCTTTTGAACTGTGGTGTTGGAGAAGACTCTTGAGAGTCCCTTGGACTGCAAGGAGATCCAACCAGTCCATTCTGAAGGAGATCAGCCCTGGGATTTCTTTGGAAGGAATGATGCTAAAGCTGAAACTCCAGTACTTTGGCCACCTCATGCAAAGAGTTGACTCACTGGAAAAGACTCTGATGCTGGGAGGGACTGGGGGCAGGAGGAGAAGGGGACGACAGAGGATGAGATGGCTGGATGGCATCACCGACTCGATGGATATGAGTTTGAGTGAACTCCGGGAGTTGGTGATGGACAGGGAGGCCTAGCGTGCTGTGATTCATGGGGTCACAAAGAGTTGGACATGACTGAGCGACTGAACTGAACTGAACTGAACTGAAGGTGACTGACAGCAATGGGTAAATTAAGTCATGCTGCTAATTTATCTCCAAAGGTTTATTTAACACATCAGAAATATTTTTTCTCTTAACATGAAGAAAAATCAATGAAGTGTGCACAAATTTATGGTATTAAAATGTAGTATAAAGATTTAGATTTTCTTTCTGAACAACAAATACAAGGAAAGGGGGTCTTAAATTTCTGATGCTTCACTTAAAGTTAAAATTCTACTTCTTCAAAATCACCTTAGGGTTAAACACTGTAGAAACCCAACATGTTTTTATTACATTGGGTTCATATTTAAAAGCAAATATCTGAATTTCTCCAACCAATCAAAACCGCAGTCAGTTCAAATTCTTGCCTTTTACTTATGTCCTGCTGTCAGACAAAATCTGTTGTAAGTTTGGCAATAAGTATCCATCTTCCCCTTCCATCTATGAGATGAACCATCAGTAGTATCCTAGACCTTAACCATCATCACATACTGAATATGCCCATTGAATTAAGATTTAGACTCCAATTTAATCTCCTAACTTTGTTGAAGAGGCTTCCCAAATCCTAAATGATACAAAAGGATGCTTAGTCCCACATAAAATGGGTTAAATGCTTTGTTGCTTTCTTTGATTTTTTTTTAAATTTTTGGTGGGGGAGGTGGCGTGTACATTATTTCTGTGAAGGCTTGATGGCTTTCAAGATAATAGTTCCCACTTACTGTGTTTAAGAGCCTTCCATGTATTATCTTATATTTAATCCTCTCAACAACCCCCAAAATATTATCATTCCCATTGTACAGATGAAGAAATGGAAGCTTAGAGCAATTTGTTCCAATGTAACATAGCTAAACAAGATGCAAAGCCAGGATCTGAGTCCAAATCAGTCTGGCTCTAAACTAGAGCCTGTATTTTTAACTATGCTGTCTCGCAAGATGAGGATATACTTTTTTGGTTCTCAGTAGCTCACATTTCCAGGTGTAAGACACTAAATAGTCCATGTACTGTACTTGAGAATAAAATTGTGGACTGGAGTGAAAGACATCAACACTTACAGGTTTATTTTTGGCTGAGAAGCAGCTCATTGATTTTATGTTTGACCTCTCTCTACCAGAAAATAAATAGAAGCAGCAATAAAAACTGCATATTGGTGGCAAAGAGAAAAATATATGGAGCAGAAGAGGCAAGAAGCAAAAAGAAAATGTCAAAGTAAGCAAAAGGCACCAAGAGGATAGAAATAGAAAAAAGAACAGGAGATAGAAACTCAAAAGTCCCAAGCTGCAAGGTTATCATGAAACACATACAGTCATCCCTCAGTATCTGCAGGGGATTGGTTCTAGAATACCTCCTACCCCTTGCCCAGTACTAAAATCTGAGAATACTCAAGTCCCTAATATAAAATAGCACAATATTTGCATATAACCAATGTACATCCTTTCATATATATTAAATCATCACTAGAGTACTTATAATACTTAATACAATGTAAAAGCAATGTAAACAGTTGTAAATAAAATGCTAGCAGTTCCCAGTGAGTGGCAAATTCAAGTTTTGCTTTTCAGAATTTTTTTTTTTCTGAAGATTTTTGTTTCATGCTCGGTTGAATCTGTGGATTCAGAACCTTTGCATAGGGAGGGCCATGCAAAGGGACCCTTTGCAAAGGAAACTGTGTTCCCTTTGTCTACGAGTATTTTATTGATGACACGAGAAATGAAGCTCAGTTCTTAAAGAGCTGCAAATTCTCATGTCTTGGGCTTCCCAGGTAGTGCTAGTGGTAAGGAACCCGTCTGCCAATGCAAGAGACACAGGAGACATGGGTTTGATCCAACTGTGAACATCCGCTGGATTACAGAAAAAGCAAGGGAATTAAAAAATCTACTTCTGCTTCATTGACTACACTAAAGCCTTTGACTATGTGGATCACAACAAACTGTGGAAAATTCTTAAAGAGATGGGAATACCAGACCACCTTAGCTGTCTCCTGAGAGACCTGTATGTAGGTCAAGAAGCAAACAGAACCAGACATGGAACAACGGACTGGTTCAAAATTGGGAAAGGAATACGTTATGGCTGTATACTGTCACCCTGTTTATTTAACTTACATGCAGAATACACCATGCGAAATGCTAGGCTGGATGAATCACAAGCTGGAATCAAGACTTCTAGGAGAAATATGAACAACAAGAGAATATGCAGATGATACCACTCTAATGGCAGAAAGTGAAGAGGAACTAAAGGGCCTCTTGATGAAAGTGAAAAAGGAGAGCTGGCTTAAAAACTGGCTTAAAACTCAACATTCAAAGAAGATCATGGCATCTGGTCCCATCACTTCATGGCAAATAGATGGGGAAAAAGTGGAAACAGTGACAGATTTTATTTTCTTGGGCTCCAAAATCACTGCAGATGGTGACTGCAGCCATGAAATTAAAAAATGCTTGCTCCCTGGAAGTAAAGCTATGACAAACCTAGACAGCATTTTAAAAAGCAGAGACAACTCTTTGCTGACAAAGGTCCATATAGTCAAAGCTATGGTTTTTTCCAGTAGTCATGTATGGATGTGAGAGTTGGACCATAAAGAAGGCTGAGCCCCAAAGAATTGATGCTTTTGAACTGTGGTGCTGGAGAAGACTCACGAGAATCTCTTGGACTTCAAGAAGATCAAACCAGTCTATCCTAAAGGAAATCAACCCCGAATACTCACTGGAAGGACTGATGCTAAAGCTGAAGCTCCAATAGTCTGGCCACAAGAGCAGACTCCTTAGAAAAGACCCTGATACTGGGAAAGATTGAGGGCAAGAGGAGAAGAGGAAGACAGAGGATGAGATGGTTGGATGGCATCAGTGACTCAATGGACATGAGTTTGAGCAAATTTGGGGAGACAGTGAAGGATGTGGAAGCCTGGCGTGCTGCAATCCATGGGGGTCACAAAAAGTTGGACATGTCTTAGCAACTGAACAACAAATGAACAACAACTTACCTAAATCAATCATGATACATCCTTAACATGGAATAATGTGTAGCTATTTAAAATGTTATAGCAGACCATTTAATGTTACAGGAAAATGCTCATGGTATTTTCCTCTATAAACAAAAAAGACTACAAATATAGAGAGATGGGCACCAATTTGTTAAAAGAAGTATATGAATAACATAACATAATTATAATAGTGGCTTTATCTCTGGATGATTTATGACTTTCTTCTTTGCAATTTAGGATTTCTCCTTTTTCTTTGATTCCCAAATTGCCAACAATAAAAAGCTGTTACTTTGTGAGAGGAACCATCATCACTATTATTTTCAAAACTTTTTCATCAACTGAAACAGAAACGCTGTAACTTGTATTCCCTCTGCCCCCTAGCTCCTAGTAACTCTATTCTCTCCTTTTGGTTTCTATAAATTTGCCTATTCTAGATACCTCATCTAAGTGAAATAATACATTTACTTTTTTCTGTCTGGCTTATTTCACTTGGCAAAATATCGTCAAGGCTTACACACATTGTAACATGTATCATAATTTCATTCCTTTCTATTGCTATTCCACTGTAAGTATATACCACATTTTGTTTATATATTCATCTGCTGATGGACACTGGATTGTTTTCATCTTTTGGCTATTGTGAATAATGCTGCTATGAATATTCCTGTGTACAAGTTTTGTTTAAATATCTGTTTTCAATTCTTTTGGGTGCATACCTACCTAAGAACAGAATTCCTAGATCACTTGTTAATTCTATGTTTACCTTTTTGAGGGACCACCAAACTGTTTTCCACAAAGGCTGCAACACTGTATGTTCTCACCTGCGGTCCACAAAGGTCCCAACTTCTCCACACCCTCTCCAACACTTATTTTCATTTTAAAAGTACAGTCATTCTAGTGGGGTATGAAGTGGTATATCACTGTGGCTTTGATTTGTATTTCTCTTATTAATTATGCTGAGCATCTTTTCAAGTGCTTATTGGTCAGGTGGCAAAACATCTATTCAAGTCCTTTGCTCAGTTTTGATTGTTGCTTTTCTTGTTTGTTTGCTTTTTGGCCACCCCATGCAGCACGTAGGATCTTCCCTGACCAGGGATTGAAACCATGACCCCTGCAATGGGAGCACAGTCTTAATCACTGGACTGCCAGGGAAGTCCTTTTACTCTGAATTTGGTTGTTCCGTTCTTTTGGTTGTTGCTATTGTTGAGATGCAGGAGTTTTTATATACTCTGGATATTAATTATCAGGTATATTATTTGCAAATATTTTTCCCATTTTGTGAGTTGTCTTTTTTCATTATCTTGATAGTGTCTTTTGATGAGCAAAATGTTTTAATTTCATGAAATTCAATTTATCTATTTTTTCTTTTTTTGCCCTGTGCTTTTGGTGTCATATCCAAGGATCAAAGCATCACTTTTTAAATCATTTTTAAAAATGTAATTTTAAAAAACATCAGGGGGAAAAAGTAGTTGCTAATAGTGGGGTAGAAAATGTAGGAGGAAGTATAGTTTACTTTCTCTCATTCTGAATACCAAGCACAGCATAACACAGCTTAAAACAAAGACTGTTTTAAGGATCCAGATCCCTCCTTTTCCTAGAACATGACCTGGTAGAGGAGCTCTTGGTCCAAAGGTGCGTATAAACGCCTCTCTACTTCATGAATCAACTATACCTCAATAAATGAAAACAGTTCAGAACAACATTAAAATGTTTGGGGGAATATTGTGAAAATCACCATAAGAATTACTTCTTGTAAAAAAAAAAAGATTAGACTGGATCAAGGGCTTGTCAATTTGTCTCACCAACTACAGATAGCATGTCAGACCTTTGTTCAGTGTCCACTTCGGACTTAAAAACTAGTAAGCATTTGGCAACAGCCCTTTGGTATCAAATGATTTTATACATTTTATGCAATTTACAATTGATCCCCAAGACTCACATCTCAAGAGAAGCTCTGGTAAAAAGATTTACTCCTGGGTGTGTGAACACTAGTCCTGTTATTTAAAACAAAACAAACCTGTTTCTTTGTTAGTCTCTTCTTTAAAAAGCTTGTCACCTTAGAAAAAGAGCTAAACCTAATGGGAATGGTTAATAATAAACACTAATGGTTGTCGCTGACATTTTTTACATTGGTGCCAAATTGTTGTTCAATTTAGTCCTATCTGGGCTTCCCTGATAGCTCAGTTGGTACAGAATCCACCTGAAATGCAGGAGACCCCTGGTTTGATCCCTGGGTCGGGAAGATCCGCTGGAGAAGGGAAAGGCTACCCACTCCAGTATTCTGGCCTGGAGAATTCCATGGACTGCATAGTTCATGGGGTCGCAAAGAGACACGACTGAGCAACTTTCACTTCACTTCACTTAGTCCTGTCCTATAGAAGCTGAGTATGCTTTTCAGCTGTGCTCTTTGCATTCCTGGTAAAGTCCTCCTTACCCTTCCCAAGCCTCTTATCTGGGCCAATGGTAAACAATCAGTATATATAGCCACCACTAAATAATCAAGAGCCTACTAATGGGCTCTGTGTAGTCCAAGTTCTTTCTAAAGGGGAAAGACAGACATGTTTGTCTACTAATGTTAGGAGGGAAATGCATCTGTGGCAAATCTCAGCTCCCAGTCAACACTAGTTTCAGGTCTTCTAGTCCTCTCTAGCGACACAGATAAGAGAAAGAGATCATAAGAAAGTCAGTAAGTCACAGCTTCTGGAAGCCTGTAAGCACACCTGCAGTTGGCCAGCAGCAGTGTAGTACAGGAAAGTGGCTAGCAGGGAGTTACAAGGGGATGCTGGTGAGGAAGGCTGGTTTGAAACTGTGGGTACTACTACCTCCATGGAAGCCTCAACTAGGGGAATGGAGGAATCGCTCACTTCCCATAGCTTATCTCTGGTACATTAATGAATAATATTTAATCTTGCCAAGTGATAAGAGATTATGCAAATTTATGAGGACTGTTTCTTCCATGACAAAAGTTCAAATCACAGATGCAGAGAAAGGGTGAATATAATCAGAAATTCACAAGAGTGAGCAGCATTCAGAAATTCTGAAAAGGCCAGGGAAAATTAGGACCATCTGTGTTTCATCTACCAACTAAGATTTTTTTCCCTGTAAGTTGGTTATTATCTGAAAACCACTTTTTTATGGGTTTGCTATGTAGTAACATCAGGAACTTTGGTAAAGAGTGTCATATTTCAAGGAAAACTCTAGTCCCAAATCTGTCTACTGCAGTGAAAATTATTAGAAAGAATGTTTTGCTATCTATAAATTCTATGTCTTATCAAGCCTCATGCAGGCAGAACTTAAAATCAGCTTAACAGCAACATTTCCAGGTTTTTATCTCACTTATCCTAGGAATTTATCTTCAAGTCATAGATTTGACTGTAGGGAAGGATCAAATCATGTATGGATCTTTTAAAACCAGAAACCCAAAGGCAGAAATGTGGTTATTATTCCTTTAAAGAGAACATCTGAATACTTTCAAAGAGAATCTACACTTTCCAGGAGCCCTTTACTAACATTCTAAGTAGAAATCTGTTAAGTTATCCAATAGAGCAATTTGGGATGAAGTCTTCTGCAGAAGTGTTTGAAACCTATGGAGCGGTGGTTCCCAGCTTGCTGCACATTGGATGTACCTGGAGATCTTTAAAAAAATATTGACACCTGGTTCGCACCTACAGTCATTCTGATTTCATTTAACTCGGTGAGACCTCAGCATCAGGGCTTTTTAAGTCCCTGCCCCCACATTCTAATGGGCAGCAAAGGTGTTCTAGGCATGACAGAAAACAAATATCCTAAACCCTTATTTCTGGGATCCTCTGGGGCAGAATGAGCCAAACAAAGTACAAAGGTAATACCCATCAGCCGGGAACCCTTTTCACATGACTATGGTGTTTTCTTTTTTTTTTTCTTTTTTTTTTTGACTATGGTGTTTTCTCTCCACAGAAATTCAAGTAAAATAATAGAGACCAGCTGAAACCATTATCAGGCAAGTACCAATTAGGGTAGTAGGTGAGGTAGATCTGATGCTAAAACTCTAAGCAGGAAAACTATATTCAAGTATACGTTAGAGGTGTAAGGCCAAAGTGGAACATCCACCCAGTGTAATCCACTCCACCCCCAGACCATGGGGACCAAGAGGTTGAGGAGGAAAGCTAAAGATCTAACAGTTCCTCCTCCCACCTACAAGTTCCCACACCATGGAAACTGTCTAAGTGTAACAGAGGCTGCTTCACCACACCCTTAAATCTCACACCCTCCCTTTCGTCTTGGTAAGGCAACCACACTGTATACCCAGTGGGTATACAGAGAGAGGTGGCTCAGAGAGACCATCACGCCTTTGGTTGTCCATCTGAAGTCTTTATCTGAAAACCTCTGGGTCTAAGAAGGAAGGTATCATCTCAGTGGGACAGTTTTGAGGAAATACTTGCCTGGGGTTGAGATGGAATCACACCTGGCCACAGTTTTACTGCTTTTAAGACCTTGTAGGAAGAATCAAGATAAGAACATAGCTAGGGGATAGCCTACAAGAGGTACTTTTCCTTTCAGCCCTCTTCAGCTAGAGGTTGAGAGAGGTAAGTAGCTGCTGAAGCTTCTTTGTCTTGCTGGTAATCTCCACTTGGCATTTTCACGGTTTGTTAACAGAGCAGAACTGAACCACATTGTGGCTCTCAGAGCCAAGGAGGGGAGGAGGGGAAAGTAATGTAGCAGAGGAACAGCTGGGATCATGGGGTGGATGCTCTTCTGCCCAGACTGGCTTGGGAAGCAATGCCTCTCATTAGTATGTGCAGTTCTAGATTTCCTTCCTTTCTCTAACTTGTGACAAAAATTATTCTGAAATTTTCGATGGCCTCTGTTATGGGCTGAATTGTGTCCCCATCAGCCCAAAAAAAGGTTGACTACTGAAGTCTGAACTCCCAGTACTTCAGACTGTGACCTTATTTTGAAACAGGGTCCTTACAGAGATAATCAAATTTCAATGAGGTTATTTAAATGGGCTCTAATCCAATATGACTGGTGTCCTAATAAAAAGGATAAATTTGGACATAGTGACAGATGCACTCAGAAAGAAGAAAATGTGAAGGCACACAGGGAACAGAAAGCCATGTGAGGGACTTCCTGGTGGGCCAGTGGTTAAGACTCCACACTTCCAGTGCTTCCACTGCAGGGGGTGCGAGTTCAATCCCTGGTCTGGGAACTAAGATCCCACATGCCATGGTGTGGCAAAAAAACAAAGAAAAGAAAAGAAAGCCATGTAACTGGAGTGATGGCACCTACAAGCCAAGGGACACCAAGGATTGCTGGCAAACACCAGATGCCAGAAGAAGCAAGGCAAGACTCTCCCCTTGAACTGTCAGAGAGAGCACAGCTCTGCCAACACCTGAATTTCTGACTTCTAGCCTCCAGAACCATGAGACGATAAATCTGTCATTTTAAGTCACCCAACTTTTGGCACGTTGTTATGGCAGCCCACCAACAGCAGAGTGGTATTGATTAAACAGGTCAGATTTTACTTTAACTAGCTTCAGTGAATTACTGCCACTAGCCAAGGAGATTATAGTCCAGGTCAGCAGTTCACCAACAAGGTAGGTGGAGAACAGTGGTGATGGCAGCAAATCATAAATCTTGGGAACTGTTTCACAATAAACATGCCCAAGCTCCATCCTGAACCTGATGATTCAGAATATGAGCATGGGGGAGGGGTGGGGAGGGTAGCTAACATGTATTTTAAACAATCTCCTCAAGTGATATCACTGACTTTCTCTGATTTTGCACCACCTGCCAACTGAGTAATACTAAGCTTAAATAAAAGGATAAAACTTTAGGTCTTCCCCTAAATTGATCTGTAGATTCAATGTAATTCCAATCAAAATTCTCAACAGGTTCCCCCCTGACCCAAGTAAAAGTTCACAAGCTGATCCTAAAATTTATATGGAAATACCAAAGGCCAAGGACAGCCAAGGCAATCCTGAAGTACCATAAAGTTGGAGGATTTACACTACTAGATAGCAAGACGTATGAAGTTATAGTCATTTAGACAGGGTAGCACTGACACAGACTAGACAAATGGATGACCAGAACAGAAGAGAGAGCCTAGAAATAAATCCACTTATATATCAGTTGATTTATGACTTATGTGACACTGAAGTTCAGTGGGGGAAAGGATGGTCTTTTCAGTAAGGTGCTAGGTCAGTTAGGTATCCATATGAAAAAAACAGAATCTTGGCTCCTTATTCACACCCTAAACAAAAATCAAATTCAGATACATTACAGATCTAAAGGGGAAAAGAAAAACAATAAAATTTCAGGAAAAAAAAGGAGAATATCTTCATTATTTTGGGAAAGGCAAAGTTTTCTTAAACAGGACATAAAAAGCATTAACTAAAAAAAAAAAAAATGAAACCAAAAAAACTAGCCTTTATACAGAGAACTTCCATTCATGAAAAGGTACCATTAAGAGAAAATACAGGAAACAGGAGAAGATATTTATGATATGTACATCGAACAAAGGACTCCAAACCATACTATAAAGAGAACTCCTAACAAATCAGTAAGAAGAAAACATACAGCCCAATTCAAAAATAGATAAAAGATTTGAACATGTACTTCACAAAATGGGATTTCCAAATGTCCAATAAGTATATGCTTAATTTCATGACTTATCATGGAGATGCAAATTAATACTATAGTGAGATACCATTACCCATCAACCAGAATGGCTAAAATGAAAAAGACATAATGTCAAGTGTTGACAAGGATACAGAGCAACCAGGATTCTAATTGGAAGTAGGAGTTATAAATTGGTTCAGACACTTTGGGAAATTGGCAACATCTATTAAAACTGATCATATGTTTACCTTATGACCTAGGAATTTCATTCCTAAATATATACAGAATAGAAATGTGTACATATATTCCCCCAAAAGACATGTACAAAAATTTTCACAGCAACACTTTTCATAATAGCTCCAAACTGAAAACAACCCAATGTCCATCAACAACTGAGTAAATAAGTAGTGTTATATTCACACTATATTCACGAAATACTGTTAAAAAAAAAGAGAGAATAAACAAAGTACAACTACATGCAACAACATGATGAATTTCACCGGCATAATGCTGAACAGCTACAAGGATATACAAACACACAAGTAAGTACATATTCTATTTAGGTTCAAAATGGGTAACACTATCTTGAAAACTCAAGGACCTGTATAATACTTTTATTTATATTATTGTTGAATAAGATCTATTAACATAAAAACAAAGACTTGGGGTTTGTGACTCCTGTAGGTCAGTGCCAGGATCAGCTGGAATGCAGACTAATTTTACCCTTTAGGCAGTCTGTCCAGCCTCCAGTGTGGCAGACCAGTCTGGAATCTAAAGCAGCAGCATGTGAGGGTGGGGGTGGGGTTCCCACTTTCTTTCTCCATATTGATACTTGATTTTGGTAGATTTAAAAAATACAACAATTCAAAGGAACACAGTAAAAGCTAAAAAGCAGAGGCGAGTTTGCTAAATGGGAAGATGCACTGTGTTCCAAGTGTACTGAATGAAATAGGAAAAATTTCAAAAGATGGGAATAATCAGAGTCAAATAAGGAGAAAGCAGGTTGTTCACTGAATTAGTTCAGGGTTAAAACTTTCATTTGATTATGAACTCAATGGGGGTAGAAAATTATTTGATAGCAGTCTTTCAGGCTTTTTCGAGACATCCTTAAGAGAAAATAGAGTACAACTTGTGGGAGGGGAACTGCTCAATTTCTCACCATAGCCTTTTTGTCATAGACCTTGTTGCTATGGAGAAGGCCATGAAGGCAGCAACTGAGGGAAATAAAGGATCTGGCAGCAGTAAGCACAGGGACAGTGGTTTAAACAGAAATTCCTTATGTAATTAGCAAGTAGCAGCGCCTATAAATGACACACTTTCCATTTTTTCTTAACCCCTAACCCTCTAAAAGTACATGGGCCTGGCTTGCCACTATAATTTCAGAGGAGCCTAAATGGGCCTAACAAAGCCCAAGCCTGGCAGACAAAACACATGGCCATTTAGCAGGGCTGCCTCATGCCAGGGGGAAGCATCTACCTACCTACCCTATCCTGGGGAAATTATCTCCAGCTGCCTAAATTACAAAGTTGATGCCCTATGATTTCTTTGTTCTGAAAAGCCTAAGGGAGATGGGATAATGAAGTAGCAGAAGAGGTAGAGAACAGCCTCTCGTTTCACAGAGTAGTCAAGAGACAGAGAGGGGGTGCGAGGCGAGAGAGAGAAAGAATATGAGAATCTCACTGGTGTCATTAAGAGGCAGCAGCAGCGACCTGCAAGCAAAGCTCTGTCTAAACTGGTCTGAAACTACTGCTGTGGGAGAAAAAGGCTAGTTGCCAAGTCTGTTAACAGCTTCTGCCCATCATAGTTACAGCGGCTTTAACAATCAGGGCAGGGCCAGGACCTGTTTTGAGCAGCACTGTTAGCACTGAAACAGGAGGGTACAACGACATCTTCAGCAGATCTCGCCACAACCAATGATGAACAAAGACAATCCCTCTTCTGTTCCACACAAATGATCAGAGAATCATAAATATCAGAACAGAAAGGACCACAGAGCTATGCAGTCCACCCTCTTCATTTTACAAATGAGCAAACTAAATCCCAGACCAGATAAATAACCTCATCAACAGGACAAGAAAATGTGAAGGTCTCTAACAGGGTCCTTCTCCCTTGGAATCATACGTCAAAGCTGAATTAGCTGGGGACAGTGATCAGCCCCCCACTTTAGACCAGAACTATATTTACTGCCTAGGTATCACTTACCAAGGTTTACACAGAAGTATCAGGAACTAAACTGTTAAAGGATAGCATTAGTAACAACATGGGTCTTTTTTTCAGCCCATCTGAGAAGCTTTTGTTACTGAAATATCAAAAGAATCTCATTTGAAATAACTCTTACCTATCTGGCAAGCCCAAATCCTGGCCACCTTGTTGCCTGATTGTCCTTTGCTGGCGGGCAGGGAGGAGGTAGGTAAGAGTGCACAAAAGAATCTCTCTGTTTGGAGATTAGTTTATTTTGCAATTTGCAAAATGCAACTCAAAAATAGTCTGTAACTGAAATTTTTCCTTAGGGCTTTGGGATTCAAATACATGACAGTGGACAGATAACATGATCCCATCAGGGTGTACAAACATGTAACTGCCCTAAAGCATCCCCTAGGAGTAAACTGCTAGGTGGGAAGAATGTGCTGGCTGTTGCTTTGCTGTATAGGAGGCGCTGGGAGAAAGTTAAGTATTGATTTCCCTAATGTTTCCTTTGTGTGTCTGCTGTTGCCATGTGGTGGTCTGTTGCTATGAAGATCTGTGGTGCCAGACAATGGCTGCTAGACTCTTTATGACTGTGCTATGGGTACAGCTGATTCTGCAGGAGTCAGGCTGGTAAGCAACTGGCTAAGCAGTGGAGAAACCCCGGTCACTGTGAACCATCTCTCTCTAGGTAAGTGCTGCCCGAGGCGAGGCTGAAGGTGAAAGAGTATTAATCAAGCTAAGGAAAAAGAACAATCAGAGGCGATTTTGAGACCCATCTTAACTTTTCAGCGTGCTTGTGCTTAGTCTCTCAGTCGTGTCCAACTCTCTGTGACCCCATGGACTGTAGCCACCAGGCTCCTCTTTCCATGGGGATTCTCCGGGTAAGAATACTGGAGTGGATTGCCATGCCCTCCTCCAGGGGATCTTCCTAACCCAGGGATCGAACCCAGGTCTCCTTCATTGCAGGCGAATTCTTTATCATCTGGACTACCAGAGAAGCCCAAGAATACTGGAGTGGGTAGCCGTTCCCACAGGGCATCTTTCTGACCCAAGAATCGAACCAGCGTCTCCTGCATTGCAGGCAGATTCTTTACCAGCTGAGCTATCAGGGAAGCCCCAACTTTTCAGTACAAATATCTAAAATTAGATTATTTCACAGTTCACATACATACTTTCTTATATCAGAATCACAGAGTAACCAAGGGTAACTATCAAGGTTATCATCTTCATGCAAGATTAATGGACAGCCTCTTCGTTTTAGTGAGAACAACAAAGACCCACAGCTGGGATATGTAAGCAGATGAGGATAAAGAAGCGCTGAAGCAGGTTCTCAGCGGAGCTACCACAGGCAAACTAACTTCCTGCTAAGCAAAACCACTGCCTACTACTCTGATAATGAGAAAACTTTGGCCCACAGACCGAAGTACAGGGCTCAACCACAGAGTCTGAAGCAGGGCCAATTGTTCTGCTAGGTAACAGGGGCCACAGTACACAGAAATCACCCGGGGTCTTGGAGATGTCACCTATTTACCTGCCCTCATCCTCCTCCATAGATAACCTTTCTTTCCATCTCAGAGCACATATACACTTTCAGAATATTTGTAATTTAAAGACCACCTAGCCCCCATGATGTTCAATATGGTAAACCACTAGCTATAAAGAATATTTAAATTTAATAAAAATTAAAATTCAGTTCCTCAGTTCAGTGAGCCACATTTCAGGTGCTCAAATATCATGTGTCACTAGACTATCATTTTGGAGAGTCTCTTTCCTCCACAAAAAGTTCTACTGGACGGGACAGATCTAGCCCAAGGTCCCATAAATTAGAAATCTCATGTCAGGAGAAGTTCAGAGACTTATCCACGATCACACTGCTTGCTAACTGTATAATCTGTTCTGGAATCCAACTCTCCAGACTCTAGTTCAGAGGTATTTGTTCTGTACTACTATGCCTTTAGAGCACTATTATTCCTTGGAACAACTCACCTTAAACAGCTGCAGACACTCTTAGCTGCTGGACTAAAAATATATCGCCTGATGTGGAGCTGGGGATGCGCAGCCTTTTCATGTTTGTGCGCATGGATGACAAAACCTTTTCCAATCACAAAAATCGAGAACTTTCTCCTACCCACCAAATCATTAAGCTAGAATTCAGCTTTGGAAGACAGGCCAAGCTTATCATAGACCTTTTCATACCCTCTGACATACCAGGGATTTGTATTCCTTCCTACTTCAAAACTGTGGTCTTAGGGCTTCCCTGGTGGTCCAGTGGTTAAAATCCACCTTGCAACGCAGGGGACATGGGTTCAATCCCTGGTCCAGGAAGACCCAACATGCCTTGGAGCAACTGAGCCCTCATACTCCAACTACTGAGCCCACAGGCTTAGAGCCTGTGCTTGACAGTAAGAGAAGGCACCACAGCGAGAAGCCTGCACACTGCAACAAAGAGCAACAACCCCCCCCCGCCCCCCGCCATGCTGCAGTTGCTTTTAAGTCAATCTTAAAAACGAAAAGTATACCCCATTAAAAAAAATTGGTCTTACAGCATTACAACTTCTGTCTTTCCAATTTCAGAGATGTTTTAAGCAGGTTTTCTACATGGAATGGGAGGATGAACCTAGATAGATTATCAAAACTTTTTTTTTTACCAGCAGAATCCTCTTCAAATATAGTTTTTCAAAGGAGTTTAACACATAAATCATCCAAAAGTAGAATGGCTCTGGGTTGCATCTGGCTGGGTAGCAGAGGTGGGGCTGGAGCCTGCCCACTCAACACCTCTCACCCCTTATGACTGCTTCTGAGGTTCCTCCATGCTCATGTTGCTCAGAGAATAACTTCAAACCATTTCCTCTGAAAATGTCTGAAGGTTCTATCTCTGACTTTTATAATCTCAAAAGACTGAAGGTGGAAGTCACTGTTTTTTTTTTTTAAAGAAAGTATTCAATACCTTGCAAAATCCCTCATTATTTTTGATCAATACATAGCAAATGAGCCCGAGAGGCTAATAAAAAATTACCATTTTTACCTACATGCCTAGAACATATGGGTACAAGCACAATTTTATTAATCAAATATTTACTGATTATTTTACTTTTTGTGTAAAGACTGAATTAGTTCTTGGGAGAAATAAAATGATACATAAAATGTGGTTTCTGGTTTCAACCATCTTATAATTTAATAAAGGAGAAAAGATACATAGGAATTGTGGGTGGCATATATTCATGTCACTGTAGTCCTAGAAGAGAAAGAGGATGGTGCAGAATAAATGTATGAAGAAGTAAAGGTCAGACCCCCAAAATTTGGAAAAAGAAATGCACAGACTTAAGTGAACTCCGAAACAGGATAAGCCCAAAGAAGTCCATGTTAGACACATCACACATCATGATCAAAATGCTGAAAATGACAGAAAAGCTTTGAAAGCAACCAGGGGAAAATAACATATTACTTACAGGGGAACAACTTAAATACATTTAAAGGTGTATTTCTCAGAAACCATGATAGCCAAAAGGAAGTAAAACACTTTTAAAGTGCTAAAAGAAATGTAAACCTAGATTTCTATATAAGAAAAAAAATTTTTAGGAATAAAAGTGAAATAAAGGCATTCTCTGAGAATTAATAGGCAGTGAACCTACTCTAAAAGAATTAATAAAGGAGAATCTTCAGACAGAATGCAAACAACAGAGGGGACTCAGAACATTAGGAATGGAGGAAGAACAACAGAAATGTGAAGTGTCTGGGTAAATATAATAAACTAGTTTCTTGAATTCTTTAAAGTATAAAAGATGACTGAAAGGGAAAAAAATTTAAGTGGTCTGATGGGGTTTTCAGTGTATTAGATGTAATACATAAAACCAGGGGTTTGTAAACTTTTTCAAAAGCTTGACAAAAGGAAATGGATTAGGTGGGAGGCAGATGCTGTTTTACTTTTCTCCTTTGTTTCCAAGCCTGAAGAGTATATGTGATAGCTAGAGCTACATTAGCAATTTCACAATAAGTAACTTGAAGGAGCCTGGAACACTGATTACACTGAAGCCATCATACCAGCCTTAGATTGCCTACCTTTAGAATTTTCATACATTTACACCATTTTCTGTTTCTAGCAGCCAAACTTCATTCTTAACTCAATGTTTCAACTTTCCCCACTGTGGCACACACAGTAAATGAAAAAACACACTCTGGATAAAGCTGCTTGTCTGGAGGAAAAGGGACGTGGCGGGCACCAGCTGCCACTGGTCCCACCCTAGAGCACACTGGGACAGAAATGGCCAATATGTCAGCATCCTAAAACCCATCAGGAGTTTCCACCTAATGAGTAAAAGGAGGAAGAGGGACTGACACAAGAGAAGCAGAATGACCAATTTAGAAAGAAACATGGGAATCTGGGGAAGTTCAATATTACAAAAGGAAGAGAGGTGAGTTCAGAGAATGAATAAATAGCAGAGCTTCTAAAAGCCTAGGAAGAGCAGAGAGAAAGACCTAGGAAGAGCAGACCTTTGGAAAGCAGATGATCACTGGTATGAGAAATGTTTCAGACAAATGGTAGCAGAAGAAATCTGATGGCAAGATAGATGATAAAGGGCAGGTAAAAAGAGACTGAAAACAGCAATAGCAAGAAGTGAAGAAAAGGGGAGAGGTCAGTAGTTCAAAGGGGTAGCAATGATGAGGAAAATATTTTCACTATAAGGAAGTACTGAAGAGGGAAAGAGCTTAAACAGAAGTGGAAAGCATGAAGATGAAGAAAAAAGTAGATAAAATTCAAGGTGTCAAGTCAAAGAATCTTTGGAATAAGAGATAAAGGAAGTAACAGCATAAGAAAAATACACTTTAATAAAGAGGAGGGAAGCTAGAGAACTTAGGTGGGTGGCTTTGATCTTAGTTATTTAAGAGCACAAGGAGAGAATGAATTGGACTGATGAAATCTTGAGAATGAAGTAAGTCCTGTGGAATGCAAATGTAATAGAGAGATGAAGGGATTGCCAAGCAGCACTGCAAGCTCATTTTATGTCAGCCAGCATAAACTTGCATCAAAAACAGCTCAGTTTTGTGAATTCTTTCATTGTCAGTCTAGGATTGGGGCTGAAAAATGGGAGGTGGAGATTTCCTGAATTTGAGACTGGCAAGATAAGCAGATTAATTTTCTGTTCTATATAAACAAGTGTATAATAAAATTTCATCAATGGTATTAATATTTTTCAGTCTTCACTCTCATGATTGACATATGAAACCATTCATTTTCAAGATGCCATAGTCAACTAGTATTGAATCCATGCTGATTTCAAGGTTTAAAGCCATAAATTATAATAACAAGCTTGGATATGTCCTTATTGGTCATCCAATTCCACTATACTTAAGATATGAGGTAACTAAGGTCCAAAGAAGTTAAGAAACTTGTCCAAGGTCACAACAATAGTGGCAGAAACATAGAGGTCTCCTGATTTTCACTCCAGGGCTCTTTCCAGTATATCACAAATTTGTCTAGAAAGCACATTTGCCAAAGTAAAATATATCACTAGTGATGGCCTTCGACCTAGTGCTGCAGTTTAGAAAGGAGAATCTGTAGCACTTTCTGGAATTCTTATCTAATAAGTCAGCTCTGCCTTTCTTTAAAATACCATAGAAGCCAGTAAGCAATTTTGCCTCAACAGAAGTATATGGTCTTATACACTGAGGTTTCTTATACATTGTTTCCAGGACCGTGGGTTAAGGTAACATTTGTGAACCAGAAATAGACTTGGGACCTGTTATTTTGATTTGAAGTAAGGTAGGACAAGGTGAAATCAGGGAGAAGCAGACCTCTGCATAAATGCTAAGAATACATCTCAAAAAACCAAAGGAAGACAACACAGTCCAGGTTATACCTGGGTCTTCTTAATAGTCCTAAAGTTGAGCCTAGTTAAGGAGGATCTTTGTAGATGCCGACTGAATTACGAACAACCTAAAAAGAGATGAGATCTGCAGGAATTTCAAAATGCCTCCAAGGTAAGGTTTATAGTGAGAAATAGGAAAGAAAGAAGCAACAATGCAGAACAGGTAAGCAAAGAAATCAGGAAGAACTCAGGCCATGACTCCTACACCTGTTCTCTGCAAGGGGGCTCAGTTCTACAGGGAGCGCAGGACCCTCCATTCCCCTCGGAGCCCAAACATTTATAGTTTCTCTCTAAGGCAGAAGGGCTTTTCAGTTTGAAGACAGTAGTCTGCTGGGCAAAGAGACAGAAAGTATAAAAAACTGGGGTAGCAGACAAGAAACCTACACGGCAGGACTTTTTTTTTTAAAGTACATATATATAGTTCTTACTATATATATATATACTGGAAACGAACTCAGTATACTAGGTCTTCTAGATTTGCCAAGAATGACCCTTGCAGGAAATCTCTGTTATCTAAAGATGAAAAGGAATGTGAACCAGCTCTGATCCCAATTCAGACCTTTGTCAACAGACAGTACAGGTGAAGGCCCTCTGGGACGGCCAGAAAGCAGAGTAGAGTGTGTCACTCGAGAACAGTTCTCTTTCCCTTGGGATGAAAGAAAAAGAAGAGAAGAATAAGCCCTGAAACACAATATGTTCAGTGGGGAAAAATACAGTATTAAAAGTAAGAGAACTAACATCTTACAGGTTTAAATAAATTAGAATGATCTTAAACTTGGTGAAAATAATATTTATTCTGAGTTTCAGAGAAGGTATAGAATTCTGGAAAGTATCTAGTACATATATCCTAACATAGATCCAGAAATGACAATGAGATGGTATAAGCATCCATTCATTCAAATAAATATTTGTGAGAGCCTGGCACAGGTGCCAGGCATTAAGTATTGGGGATATAATAGTGAGAAAAAAACAGTTCCTGAGCTCACAGAACTTTTAGAACACTGGAAGAAATAGACATTAATAGAAAAATGCTGGGATTTCCCTGGCGGTCCAGTGGCTAAGACTCCCGTGCTGCCAGTGCAAGGGACCTGGGTTCGATCCCTGCTCAGGTAACTAGATCCCACATGCTGCAAGACCTGGCACAGCCAAATAAATAATATGTTTTAAAAACAGAAAAATGTAATTATACACAATATTACAAATTGTGGCAAGTGCTGTGAAAGTACACAGGGTGCACTGAAAGTGTGTAACAGGGGAACTTGCTAATAGGCTGCCAGTGACAGCCAGAGAGTCTTTCATAACAAACAATTAAAAAAAAAAATCTATGCTAACATCCCCCTAGTAGGGAGGGAGAACAAGAATCCCCAGATAAAAAGGTAACCATTGTTCTCAGGAGAGGGAAAAGGTTATTAGCTTCGTTCTCACAGCTTATATCAGGTTTACATACAGGAAAAGTATATTGCCCTTGGAGAAAATCACTACTATAAAGATGGGTGGAATACAGTAAATTGGCAAGAGATTGATGTTTTTTATCTTCAATATACTGAAGTAATAGGCCCTGAAGTTTGCTTGGTGGCACAGAGCTGTGATCTGGATATGTTTGTAATTCCAACAGACTCTGGCTGTTCAGACACGTGGCCATAGGCAGACGACATTTTTAAAATTAGAGATAGCCACTTGTGATTTCCAGACTGTATACTGTATACACACTTACAGTGTCAACCTCTAGGTCAACCTCTCTCTTCACAGTTTCTAACACAATGGGATTATTTTCTTCTTCTTTTTGCATTATGGTCTCAGACACACAATAAAACCTCATCAGCAATGTTATTCTGAAAGCTGAAACTTTACTATATTGCTAACAACAAGAGAGCCAATAACACAGAATTTTTAACCTGTATCACATCAGTGCCTACTGCATGGAAAACTGAATCACAACAAAATATTTAGAGAAACAGAATTTTTTTTTTTTTTTAACTGGAATGATTAAAATGAAATGCCTGAATTTCCATGGGCAGACTGACAAGATAGCTTATGATAATCAGAGATAATTAGCTGTGCTCCTCTGGGCTTCTAAACTCCTCAGAGTGGTGATGCTTTGAAAGCCTGGTTACTGATGCAAAGACCTGATGGGACTCTGAGGCCCAGCCTCTCTAACCACACATTCTTCGACAAGGACTTGGATTCTTTATAAAAAGAATGTATACTGAAATCAAATTGCCATAGATGGTACCAAGGGGATCTAAAATATCTGGTTAAGTCCCTTTGCACCCCTAATTTTTCAGGTTAACAAACTTTCAAAACAGAAGAGATTCTGTTGTCAGGGACAAGCGGAACATCCAAGCAGCAGCACCCTACAGTGAGCCAACTGCTTGCTGAAAGCCTGAAAACAAGACCATGTAAACAGTTCCCTATTGCCTGGGCCTATAAAATTTGTACTAAGTGACAGATGCATAAAGTGGTGTGGGTGGCTGGGCAATGAGGCAACTAGTAGGAAGGAGCTGGCTGTGCCTCCAGGTGTTAAAAAAGGCAAGACTTGCATATTCAATGAGTCAATACTAAGTCAAGACTGACTGTTTTCCATTTCCTTGACTCCCACAGCTGCCCTTTTATTACTTTTTCTCTTCAAGCCTGACCCAAAAGTTCATGTATATTCAAATTCTCCCATATAAAATGATAAGAGAGGGAAACAGTATAGATACAGTTTGAGTTATATGGCCAGCACCTATCAAACGACTGCTTAAGTACCAGGGCCAACACTGTTGAATGGCTATGAAGGGGAGATAATTAATTTTAAAAAACTGGCAATCTCCAGAAGCTAAGCAATTTTACAGAGAAGTTTGCTATAATCCTCTGGGTAGGCATCACCAAGCAAACGACGGTCATATGAGACTCCTAATAAATACTTGGTATTATTTACAACCATCAGTCCTTGATGACAGAAGCAGGTTGAGAAGGTACAGGAAAGCCACATGTAGTACTTACCGTCTTCGGTTTCCTGCCACACGATGCCCTCAAGGTTGACACTTGTCCCAGGTTCGCAGGGGCCCAGGCACTCAGGCTCTGTGGCCAGAGCCACATCACATGTGTTGACCCCAACAGATCGGGTGCGCACCATGATCTGCTCACAGGGGGATGAGATGTCGTTACTGACCACTGGCACCAAAAGGTGCAGTGGCAGCACTGCCGGTGTGGAGACAGGGGACTCCATCTGTGGGGAGAGAGAGCAGCAGATGAGCTGCAAGGAGAGCATTCACAGGAAACAGCTTCTCTGCATTTAATCTAGTCCTACATCCTTTCCTGCCAGAAAGCAGACGGCGTTAAATATAAGACTTTAGTCCTTATTTTCAAGTTCTAGCTCATGATACCACTATAAATCCGAGTGCACCCTGGGCTAGGAGAAGCTTTATTTCTTATTAACAGCCCTCCTCATAAACTGTGCCTGGCTAAAAGTGTATTAAAAAAATTGTCTCTCTTAAAAATCTGCTGAAAGAGAATCAGGGCCAGACTTCAACAGCAAGAGAAGACAGCACACAGACTGATGAGAAAGAAAGGTTCAGCTTCTGAGGCATGTACTACTGCTGCCACTCTGCTTCTCTGCAACCTATCATTCAACAAATAGTACATTAACCAGGTATAAAGTCCAAGAATACATACAGGGATAAAGAGATGGAGAAACATCCAGATCCTAGGAATGCCACTCCAGGAAGACTGGAGCTTTAGTTCATCTTTGGGTAGAAGGAAATGTACTTAAAAGTTACAGGAGGGCTGATGGGGGTTTCTAACCCATAGAGATTATAACAGCGATAGGTTAATGACAATGATAACGATAATGACAGGTTAATGACAATTCACATTTCAGAGTGTGAATCTAACATCAGATGTGCAGAGAAGAAACAGGAGGTACTGTTACTACCCAGAAGCCAATCCACAGCAGTCTGCACATGAAGCTGAATACACACACATACATAAGAGTAGTCAAACACAAGAACCAGCTGTCTGGGACTTCATGGGTTCGATCCCTGGTCCTGGAAAATCACACATGTTGTGGGGCAACTAAGCCCGTGTGCCCCAACTACTGAAACTTGGGCACCCTAGAGCCCATGTTTTGCAACAAGAGAAGCTACCGCAACGAGAAGTTGATGCACAACAACTAGGGAGTAACCCCTGCTCCCCGCAACTAGAGAGAGCCTGCCTGTGGCAACGAAGACCCAGCATAGCCCCCACCTCAAGAGAACCAGCAATCTCTACCACCGAAACTAGACCCTCTCACAAGAATGCAGTTTTACTTAGATTCCAAGAAGAAATTAACACATCTAGAGTTAAAAGTTGTAACAAAGAGCAATAATCCCTTAATTCTTTAAACACTAGCATTTATCAGGTTGACAAAGTACCAATTCTGAGTTAATAGTGCCCACATCCTAACTAGCAGATTCCCTGGTATCTCCACCAGTGTCTCCCTGGTGGCTCAGAGGGTAAAGCGTCTGCCTGCAATGCAGGAGACTGGGTTCGATCCCTGGGTCAGGAAGATCCTCTGGAGAAGGAAATGGCAACCCACTCCAGTACACTTGCCTGGAAAATCCCATGGACAGAGAAGCCTGGTAGACTACAGTCCATGGGATCGCAAAGAGTCGGATATGACTGAGCGACATCACTTTCACTTTCACATCCTAACTAAACGGTGTCAATCAGAAGACCTAAAAAAGAGGAGTCAAATATTGGGACACTCTTTCCCTTTTGAAAGACCAGGTTGACTATACTCCTTCAGCAGGCCCACGTTCAGAGTGAGGCGCCCATGTGCCCATTATCAAAGCTGCTGCACAGTTCTGCGCCAGGACTTTGGTCCTGAAGTAGTTTACTGCATGACCACCACTCTACCTATAATCCATCTCCCTCATTTTAAACACAAACATGCACACACAAACATCTTCCTGGCCTCAAACACTACCCTGGAAGCCAAGGTCTGGGTATTGAATCCATTCTCTATAAGTAGCTCTGACTTCTTGGCTTGAAAATCAAGTGATATTTGCAGAGTATCACTATCAGAGTCCACAGAATGCTAAAACACTGGTTCTGATTAATTCTGGTCCCTGAATAGCTGCCAAAACATTATCCTTATCTGTTTGTGGTTACACACATCCACCCTGTACTTTCCTAACTCCACCCTTTTCATTAAATGAAAGTGGAAGCCTGTCCAGTGAATCTTCTGCATAATGATAAATGCCAAGAGGCATTTTTGGTCTTTTGTACTCCTGAAAATCAGGCATTTATAATTCAATTTGACAAACTTCTTGGGATGTGTTAGATCCCTGAAAAACTCTTTAAAATTTCTAAGCACAGATTTGAAGGTAAGAACAACAGAAAAAATAAACTGGATTTCCTACTACTCCTGTGTAGTGCTAGACTCTGGATCTAATCATTAAGCCCTCTCAGGAATGCTTTTAGATGATGGTTCATTAACCCTTTGGAAAGAAAGTTTCCTAGAGATTTCACCCATGAGAATTATCAGAAAGGGAAATTAGAGAGTATTCAGATCATCTTTACTCTTAGCCTCGCCTGTTTCTCGGATCTTTCTCTTGGGGAAGAACTGAGATAGAAGTAACTTCAGAGTTAGTTAATATGTGCATTTCCTTTGCTTAGAATTTGTCCCCTTTTCTATACCTTTCTTCTACTAGCAAGAGAAATTCCTGCAAAGTCCTCTTTCTTGAACAAAGAAATCGGCCTAAACCTTCTAGGTCACTCCTGTGAACTTTCTGACTGCCTGGCTTGAGCAAAAGAGCTATTGCCAACCTGTCCCATCGCTGAGGCAGCAATCCAAATCAGAGAAGGAAGTCCCCAGGGAGTCACTTACACACACTCTGCCATCAAGAGAGCTCTTTTCCAGAAGTGGTTTCATTTCCTGTTAATTTATTCAGTACTGCTGGGAGGCCAGGGAAAAGATAAGCTACTGACATTCTGGACAAAGCTAAGCTCCCAATTCTATACTGACAGATTCAGAAAACAACCTCTAAGATGTAAGCACAAAACACCACTGTTGTATTCAAGCAGCTTGTTAAATTAAACCCTAAATATCTGAAGAGAAGAAACTTAGCTGAACTGATCACTAAGAATAACAGAATTAATACATGAGGAGCTGATTAATGTGTGTGTGCACATCAAACTATTCCTAATAATCGAAGTTATTAGTAAGTTACTAAGTAGAGCTCAGCATCTGTTTGTGTGAGGATGACTTTACTTAACTATTCGATTAGTAAAACAGGATTTCTGGGAATGAGGAGAAGGGAGAACATGCACCTTTGGATTTGGAACTACGGTTCAATTTCCTTCTACTTTGCAACAGAAATCTAAGGAGAAATCACAGAGCAGCACAATAATGTTTAATTACAGCTCTAGCTCTGCTAATTACTGTTTGGTCACATCTATAATCTACATTAAGCCATAGTGCATAATAAGCAGCTCTGTGATATTCATCTAATAAACTAGGTGACTTTGTGGGATTTCAAATTCTACTTCTCATTGGAACAAACATAGCTTCATTTATCACTCTCCAGGAGAGGATAAAAATCAAAAAAGGAAGGGGAAAAAAAAAAAATCAAAAAAGGACTCATTTTGCCACCTTTCCTGTATACCTAGGATGCAAAAAGCAGGGACTGTCAAAAGACTGATGCCAGCAGGGAAAATAAGGAATAAAAATAGGAAAAGTTAGGGTCACTGAATACCTTCACAACTATGACAACAGTAAACGTTGGCCAATCAGATTCTGAAATACTAAGAAGTGCCACCGTGACTCCAGGGGCTCACTGACACGGGAAGGTAAACAACACAACGAAAGAGAAACCTGAAGAGACAGAAAACGTAAAGATGGAGATCTCTGAAGTTTCCTAGTATTTCGTGTCCTTTATCTTTAATGATACTTCTTTTCAATTCACCTTTAGATATTAGCCTAATAGCACCTATTAGGGATCTGAGTGCTGATAGGCAGGTGACACAGAAATGAGGACTGGGAGAATAAAGAAAGGCCAGAGCCATTAATCGCCCTGCAAGAAGTGATTATATATTGACTTGAGCTGCCTCCCATACTTGAGAGGCACTAATGGAGGAAAAGGCTGCAACATAATTTTAGGGGTAGAAAATGAAGTGAAAAAGTATTTGGGACAGACTCTCTCCTTCACAAATATGAGTCTGATAGCATTACCTTCACACACAAAAGGCAGAAAGGAAGCTGGTTCTACTGATAACTTCAGTAGCTCTCAGCAACTCCCTTTTATCCAAGAATGAAAGATTATTGGGGATGATGGTTAGATGAGTGTTCAGATTAATCAGAAAAGATTGTGCAGAAAGTAGAATGTCATTAAATATACTAAATACTACATTAATAAGATCACTGGAGTAGGAAATGGCAACCCACTTTAGTATTCTTGATGGGAAAATTCAATGGACAGAGGAGCCTGGTAGGCTACATATACATACAGTCCATGGGGTTGCAAACAGTTGGACACAACTCGGCACGCATGCACACACACACATTAATAAAATCAGTCCTCTTTCTTCAATAATTCCAAAGGTTCTTCAAGATTTTATAGTGACTTGACATTAGTAATACTAATAGTAATGTATGTTCTTGATTCATGGACAAATGTAAGTACTCACCCTGATACAGTACAGCAAACCTGATTTGCTCATAAGGCCATCTTGATGGCTCAGATGGTAAAGGATCTGCCTGTAATGCTGGAGTCTTGGGTTCAATTCCTGGGTTGGGAAGATTCCCTGGAGAAGGGAATGGCTACCCACTCCAGTATTCTTCCTGGAGAATTTCAAGGACAGAGGAGCCTGGCGGGCTACAGTCCAAGGGTCACAAGAGTCGGGCATGACTGAGTGACTAACACACATTATTAAAAAAACCAAGTAATTAAAAATATCCCATTTATCAGTTTATTGTGTTATTTATATTTTTCTCAAGTTAAATATTCATTGGAAGGACTGATGCTGAAGGTCCAATACTTTTTTTGCCACCTGATGCAAAGAGCCAACTCATTGAGAAAAAAGACTCTGATGCCAGGAAAGATTGAGGGCATCAGAAGGGTACAACAGAGGATGAGATGGTTGGATGGCATCACTGAATCAATGGACATGAGTTTGAGCAAACTCCTGGAGATAGTGAAGGATAGGGGAGACTGGTGTCTGCAGTCCATGGGGCTGCAAAGAGTTGGACATGACTTGGTGACTGAACAACAACAACAAATTAAAACACAGGGGGAAAAAATTCTCAAATTATTTGAATTGCCTTCTATTGATTGGCAATTTGAGATAAAATAAGTTTACTGTATTTTTTTTGTTTTTGTTTTAAATTTAGGGCTGGAACTTCGGTGATGGCCCAGCGGATAAGAATCCTTCTGCCAAAGCAGGGGACCAGGATTTGATTCCTGGTCCAGGAAGATTCCAAATACAGTGGAGCAACTAAGCCCACAGGCCACAACTACTGAAGCCTGCAAGCTCTAGGGACCACAAGTCACAGCTACCGAGCCTATGTGCTGAGACTACTGAAGCCCATGTGCCCTGAAGCCTACTGAGCCTATGTGCTGAGACTACTGAAGCCCATGTGCCCTGAAGCCTACTGAGCCTATGTGCTGAGACTACTGAAGCCCATGTGCCCTGAAGCCTACTGAGCCTATGTGCTGAGACTACTGAAGCCCATGTGCCCTGAAGCCTGTGCTCTGCAACGAGAAGCCACTGCAGCCCCTGCTCGCCACAACTAAGAAAGCCTGTGCAAAGCTCTGAAGACCCATACAGCCAAAGATAAATAAATAAATGTATTTAAAAAAAATATGGGGGGCTTCCCTGGTGGTCCAGTGATTAGGAATTTGCCTTGCAATGCAGCAGATGCTGGTTCAATCCCTGGTTGGGGAACTAAGACTTCACGTGCCTCAAGCAACTAAGCCCACGCACTCCAGAGCCCACGCACCACAACTAGAGTCTGTGCTTCACAACAAAAGATCCTGCACAACATAACAGAGATCCCATGTGCTGCAACTAAGACCTGACATGGCCAAATAAATAAGTATTTTTTAAAATTTAGAATTTTTTTTTCTTATTCTGAAGGATCCTTATTGCTAGAGGCTGGTGGTGGAAATCATGGAATAACTGAAGATGAAGGCAGAAGTCCAAATTCTTCCTCTCCATGAAGCTCTTCTCAGGACACAACAGAACATTCCTTGTAAATCCCAAAACAGCTTAAGGTTTAACTATTAGTGAAGGAGAAAATAGCCCCTTTCAAACATTAAGTATCTTTCCAAGTATCTCTCCGAGTAAAGGAAAGAAGGAAGGGAGGGAAGAAGGAAGAGAGAAAAGGAAGGAAGGAAGGAAGGGGCGAGGGGGGAAGGGGAGGGGAAAGGAAGGCAGAGTGGGGAGAAAGAGGTTTGCTGGTTTCCTGAACCTCCAGATTTCACGTGGGTTGCTTTGAAGAATTTTACTGTAACTCTGGTTAACTTCAGAACATTTTGAAGCACAAGACAAGGAGAAAAAAGAGCAAAAGCTGTGGTAGTTGGCATCACTGCCAAACATCAAATAGCTCTTAGAAGCTACATATTCTATTATTCATAGAAGACTTACTTTCGCATTCAATTTTAACCAGTCAGCACCTGGTCAAGGTCAGCAGTGAAGGCTGTTCCAATGTGCACTAGAAAATGCAAGTGCAGTCAACACATAATTTGAAGACTACAGATTAGCCATAGGGAATTCTCCTGTGATGATTCCTGTAGAGAGACTCTCAGGCTCAGACCCTAAAGACCTCTAGTGAAGAGGAGGAGATATCAGATCAAACGATCCTAATATTCAAGCCTTTCTCAAACTCCCAATGTGTGGGACTGAATAAATTATGCTGGGAATTGAACAAAGGAAAAAAAATGTTATAAGCAAAACCAACACACAACACAAATCATATGGCAGTGTCCAATGCAGTGGCAAAGGCTTTTGCTGAATGCAGCGTCTCTTTTGCTCTTCCAAGTCTT
Source organism: Bos indicus x Bos taurus (assembly GCF_003369695.1). Classification (NCBI taxonomy): domain Eukaryota; kingdom Metazoa; phylum Chordata; class Mammalia; order Artiodactyla; family Bovidae; genus Bos; species Bos indicus x Bos taurus. Next base: position 39,292,712 of record NC_040085.1, read on the forward strand.
CTCACTGCAATCTCCTGCCTGCTTGAATTCACCTATTTTCCTTCAGCACAGCTATCCCCTGTGATGAGTTACCACAGGGACCCAAGAACTACCTCTGAAACTGACTACAGTTTTTTTTCCCACAGAAGGTTGATGATCCCTGCCCTTCCATTCCTATAATGTTCCAAGGGAAGCACTAGAATTGGCTCTCAAGAATAAAGGATTGTATAAAAATTCATCCTTTGGCTACAACTACTTCCCTTCCTGAACACATGTCTTACCTCCTTTTACCTACTTATTTCCTAAAAAGTCACGGCTGGAACGTGTCTTTTCTACTCCATTCTCTTCCCGCTTAAGTAAACACAACAGAAAGCTAAACCTTTCTCTGAATCATTCAGAATCACAGATGTCAAAGAAGAGTCTCAACTTATCCTCTAATATGGATGGACAAATTGTACTAAAGAACCTAATTATCGTCTGCATCAACAGTCCCATGAGCATTTTAACTGAGACATCACAAACCACACTGCGCTCTGCAGTAGCTTGGGAAGGCGAAATGGGAAGGACTCTCTCTGCTTTAAGCCAGCTGTTTCTAAACTTCTGGTCTTAGGAAACCTTTACAGATTTTAAAATTGAGAACCTTACACGGCTTTTATCTATGCTGGCTATATCTATTGATATTTACTGTGTTAGAAATTAAAACTGAAAGATTTCAGTTCTTGACTGCGTGGCAGATACCCTGACTAGACATGTGATGACACTGCACAGAACTAAACACACTCACACACGACATGAGTACAAGTAAGACGGGGAAAATTTGAACACGATAGGTGGACTGCAGCAATGTCAACATCCCTATTGTGGCCTGGTTCTATAGTTTTGCAAGGAGTTACCATTGGGAAAAACTAGGTAAAAGTTACACAAGATCTCTATGAATTGTTTATTATAACTACAATTATCTCAAAATAAAAAGATTAATAAAAAGCTGAGAATCCCAAAGAGCTTTTATTTACTGGGGTGGGGGGGATCAGTCTCTCTAGTGCCTATGTGTCTCAAATTGCTGAGGATAAGACGTCTCTGAGGGGCTTCCATGGTGGCTCAATGGTAAAGAATCTGCCTGCCAATGCAGGAAACATGAGTTTGATCCCAGGTCCAAGATCACCCCACATGCTGCAGAGCAACTAAGCCCGTGCCCCACAGCTGCGCCTGTGCTGTGAGGCGCACCACAGTGCACTACACACACAGTTCTGTGCCTTATCTCTAATGGAACAAAAATGTAGGTAACTGTTTTAAGCTATAAATGCTCATTTTCCTAAAAGACTGGATGAAATCTCAGCTCTGTAAAAACATGGAGGTATACCTGTACTTCCTATGGTCACTGTAGCAATCAACTGAATATAAAGTTTAGTATACAGTGTATAGTGCCCAAGACACAGTACATGTTCTAACTATATAGGATAGGTTCTCCATAAGTTATGGAAGTGTGAAAGTGTTACTCGCTTAGTCATGTCCAACTCTTTGCGATCCCATGGACTGTAGCCCACCAGGCTCCTCTGTCCATAGAATTCTCCAGGCAAGAATACTGCAGTGGGGGGCCCTTCCCTTCTCCAAGGAATCTTCCCGACTCAGGGATCAAACCTGGGTCTCCTGAATTGGCAGGAGGATTCTTTACCATTGGAGCAACCAGGGAATCCCTCTACAGGTTATAGAGATTCTTTTTCCCTCTGGTCCCTTAAGCTGGAAGGACTAATTAAACCTGGAGCTGCTAGTAGCCATTTTTCCTTAATACTTCAAAAAGGCTTGTCTGAGAATAAAGCCAATTTAGGAGAAAGTAGAACAGAGAGATGAGCAAAGGCAGAATCCCAGTGACACTATTTGAACCCCTGTCAGAAACTAAAAAACTCCACTGGTGAGAACGTATAAATCCCTTGTTTGCTTGAACTAGCTTGAGCCAGGTTTCCAACACAACTGAAAAAGTCTTGACCACAATATATCACCCACAAATTTATATGTATACTCTCTATTTATTCACGTTATAATGAAAATGCTGAACAAGACTAGACCAAAGGCAGAGTCTTGTGGTATACCACCTTTATCCGAGGGAACATCCAGTGACCAATACTCTTTAAATTTGGAGCTTTTCAGCCAACTATAAAGTCACCCAACTGTATCACCATCCTGTCCACTGTTTCACTGACATGTCATCAAAATATCATAAAGGCTTTTTCAAATATCTTGAGGAAATCAAGGCACTCCAATCTACCCATCCAAGAACTCTTTTGGGAAAAGAAAGTTTAGAGTGCTATGTTTTAGAACTTAACTTGGCTTCTAATAAGCATTATTATTTTTTTTTTTCCAGATTCCTCTCTTCGTTCAGAAACGGTAAATACTTACTACAATCTAAGCATTATATTATGGCAAGTGATTAATCTTAATATGATTTCTATCCCTAGGTCCAGACAGGCAAACAAATGTGAACAGGTAATTAAAGAAATATAAAGGATGCAAAAAGAGGTAAGCACAGAAGTGGCTAATCACTTCTGTACACCTGGGAGAGAAGCAGGTGATATTTCAGCTGAGTTTTAGGAGCAAGTTCAAGGAAGAAAAATTAGGTTATTTTAGTTAGATGCAATACCAAAGACGTGGTTAGAGAGGGAACTACAATAGTTCGGCAAGAAGGGAATGGTGGAAGTGGTGGGAAATTACATGTCATGTTAAAAAGTCACTGTGGGGTTTTAAGCGTGAAAGTGATACAATCCAATGTTGCTGTTGCTGTTGTTCAGTTGCTTAGTTGTGTCCAACTCTTTGCAACACTATGGACTGCAGCATGCCAGGGTCCCTTGTCCTTAAAGGTCTCCCAGAGTTTGCTCAAATTCATGTCCATTGAGTCAGTGATGCTATCTAACCATCTCATCCTCTGGCACCCCTTTCTCCTTTTGCCTTCAGTCTTTTCCACCATCAGGGTCTTTTCCAAAGAGCTGGCTCTTAGGATGAGGTGGCCAAAATATTGGAGCTTCAGCTTCAGCATCAGTCCTTCCAAAGAATATTCAGGGTAGATTTCCTTTAAGATTAACTGGTTTGATCTTGCAGTCCAAGGGACTCTCAAGAGACTTCCCGAGCACTACAATTTGAAAGCATCAATTCTTCAACACTCAGCTTTCTCTATGGTCCAACTCTCACATCCATACATGACTACTGGAAAAACCATAGCTTTGACTATACAAACTTTTGTCAGCAAAGTGATGTCTCTGCTTTTTAATACTCTCCCTAGGTTTGTCATACCTTTCTTTCCCAGGAGCAAGTGTCTTTTAATTTCATGGATGCAGTCACTATCTGCAATGATTTTGAAGCCCAAGAAGATAAAATCTGTCACTGTTTCCATTTTTTTCCCATCTATTTGTCATGAAGAGATGGGACCAGATGCCATGATCTTAGTTTTCTGAATGTTGAGTTTTAAGCCAGGTTTTTCACTCTCCTCTTTCACCCTCATCAAGAAGCTCTTCAGTTCCTCTTCACTTTCTGCCATTAGAGTGGTATCATCTGCATACCTGAGGTTGTTGATATTTCTCCTGGCAATCTTGATTCTGGCTTGTGATTCATCCAGCCTGGCATATTGCATGATGTACCCTGAACAGAAGTTAAATAAGCAGGGTGACAGTATACAGCCTGATGTACTCCTTTCCCTATCTTGAACCAGTCAGTTGGTTCCATAGAAGGTTCTATTGCTTCTTGACCCACACACAGGCTTCTCAGGAGACAAGTAAGGCGGTCTGGTATTTCCATGTCTTTAAAATTTTTCCAGTTTGTTGTGATCCACATAGCCAGAAGCTTTAGCATAGTCAATGAAGCAGAACAGGTGTTTTTCTGGAATTCCCTTGCCTGCTCTATGATCCAATGAATGCTGGCAATTTGATCTCTGGTTTTTCTGCCTTTTCTAAAGTCAGCTTGTACATCTGCAAGTTCTCAGTTCATGGACTGATGAAGTTTAGCTTGAAGGATTTTGAGCATACCCTTACTAGCATGTGAAATGAGATATGGTCCAATAAGCTTTTGTAAATGGTTACCTTGGCTTTGAGGGAGATTAATAAGAAGGAAGGATACCAGTTAGAAACCAACTATAGTAAACCAAATAAGATATAATGATGGCTTGAACCAAGACAGTAATAGCTGTCATGGAAAGAAAGGAATGAGTTAGAGGTAGAATTAATACGACTTGGTGAGTGACTCAGTATCAGAGAAGTAAAGAAAAATCTGGGCTGACTTCAAGGTTTCTGGTGCCATTTTCTCTGGACAAGAAGAGACAGAAGAAAACAATAGCAATGAATGACAGAACCAGAAAACAAGTTAAACTTTGCATATGAGCTTTAAGTAGATAGCTGGATATACAGAACTGGAACTCAGGAGAAAGGTCAGGGCATGAGCTCGCTTGGATAAGATACCTTAGGGATAGAGGATAGAAAAGAAAAAACAAAAAGAAGAAAGCTGGGGAAAGAAAGTAAGGATGATCAACATTAGAGGCTTAAATCCATGAAGAAAGGACTACAAAGAAGCTTAAAACAGTAAAAATCATAGTAATAGAAGCACAGAAGGTTAAATCACATTGGGTGAAGGGAAGCATGGACAAGTGAAGGAAAGATTATCAGCACTTATCTAACTGTGCGCCATGAGTTCTACATAGGGTATCTTGTGAATCTCCTATACCCTTATGAAGTAGATGATTGCTTTGTTTGATAGAAAAGAAACAAAGCCTGGGATTCCCTGGTGCCTTGGTGGCTCAGTGGTAACGAATGCACCTGCCAAAGCAGGAAACAAGGGTTCTATCCCTGATCTGGGAAGATCTCACATGCAGCAGAACAAGTAAGCCCATGAGCCACAACTATTGAGTCTGTGCTCTAGAGCCTGGGAGCTGCAATTACTGAGCCCACAGGCCGCAACTACTGAAGCCCGTGTGCCCTAGAGCCCCCGCTCCGCAAAAAGAGAAGCCACAATGAGAAGCCCACACACTGCAACCAGAGAGCGGGCTCCACTTGCTGCAACTAGAAAAAAGCCCGTGTGGCAACAAAGACCCAGCAGAGCCAAAAATAAATAATAAAATTCGTTTTAAAATAAATAAATAATTTTTTTTTAAAAGAAGAGAAAATAAAGTCCCATGAAGGGTAATTGATTTGTCCATAATGACCCAGTTACCAAGTACCAGGGTCAGGATTTGAACCAAAGTATGTCCGACTCCCTAGCTTATGCTCTTTTTCATGACGCAATGCTACTCCAAAGCAGCTTTGGCATGACCAGGAAGAAGAGTGAATGTCAATAGTTCACAAACTATCTGTTTAACATTTTGTTCTAGGATTTCGCTGAAGATTAGTGTTAAATTTGATGGCCTACCATTTTGAAAATGTGGACATTTGCCTGTCTGCAGTCTTATGGTTCTCTCCGATTTACCAGGATTCCTTGGACAAAAGGATCTTTGACTACGTGTGCAAACTCTTTCAAAATTTTACAGTGTGATTAATTTGGATTTAGACATTTGAACTCTGTCAAAAATTGAGGTGCTCTGTCAGAAAAGAAAGATTGTACTTGCTGTTTAGTATTTGGTAAAGCAAACTCATCTTTTGTAAAAAGAACAAAGGCTGTTCAAGAGTTTTTAATCTGTCTTTGAGATCTGGATTTGTACAGTTGTTTTGGTAAATCCTTAGTTTTATACAACAAATTTTTGCTTCAAGTTGCACCATAACGGCTCTAATTTTTCAGTACAAATATCCTCTTGAAGTGGAAATGAAATACCTATCATAATGCAGTTAAGCCTTGCTAAACTATATTTTACTTTTCAACAATTACTTAGCTTAGCTCCTCTAATACAGAGCAACAAAAATGAAAATACCAAATAACAACAGTCTATGAAATTTAGAATTTTGTACAACATACTTAGGATACAGGGCTCACAAAATCTTATAGAAACTGAGAGGGGCAATTCATCTTTCAAGGGACAGAAAAGTTAAATTTTCTAAGCATCATAACTACAAAGGCATTAGAGCATTCAATACTGGAAAGAACTCTGTCCTTAAAAATCTCTCACCAAGGTACAGCATTAGGCAAACCCAACAACGTAAATAAGAGTCACTATATTCTAGGTAACAGACTTTTACTGCCTTCATTATTAAACATGGTCCTTATTGTAACACTCACAAACCCATTCATCAGAGTAATAAAATGGAAAACTACTAAGGCTCAGAAAAAATACAGATATCCTATATTTGTAGAGTCAACACAAAGTTTATATTCTTACTTGGAAAACTTCATTTTAGATTAGGAAACAAACTGATAAACAAATTATAACAAAGATGAACAGAGGGCTGCAAGTACCCTGTCCAGGGAGTGACTGCTAGAGGCAAGAGGGAAGACCTCATCCTGGAGTGGATCTAAGGAGTTTCCAAAGAAAAGAGTAGAAAGCATACTTTACCTGCACAGCAAAGGAAACCATAAACAATTGCAGACCCTTGCAAATGTGATGACAAGGGCTTTTTACTTCTAAAATATATAAAGAGCTCATACAATTCAATAACAGAAACAAACAACCCAGTCAAAAAATAGGCAGAAGACCTAAAATAAGCATTTCTCCAAAGAAGACATACAGATGGCCAACAAACACATGAAAAGACGCTCAACACTGCTAATTATTAAAGAAATGCAAATCAAAACTACAATGTAGTAACACCTCATGCTGGTCAGGACGGCCATCAATAACAAAGTTTACAAATAACAAATGCTATGAATTGGTGTAGCACTAAGGAGAACAGTATGAAGGTTTCTCAAAAAATTAAAAATAGAGTTGCTATATGATCTAGCAATCTCACTCCTGTGCATATATCTAGACAAAACTATAATTTGAAAAAATATGTGCACCCCAACATTCACTGCAGTGCTATTTACAATTAGCCAAGACATGGAAGCAACCTCAATGTCCACTGACAGAAGAATGGATAAAGAAAATATAATACATAAATACAACAGGATATTACTCAGCCATAAAAAGAATGAAATAATGCCATTTACAGCAACATAAATGGACCTAGAAATTATCATACTAAATCAGAGAAAGACAAATATTATATGATATGACTTATGTGCATAATCTAAAAAAATATATAGAAATTAACTTATTTATGAAACAGAAACAGACTCACAGACATAGAGAACAGACTTGTGGTGGTCAAGGGGGAGGAGGGTGAGGGAGGGTTGAATTGGGAATTCAGGACTAGCAGATGCAAACTATTATATACAGAATGGATAAACAACAAGGTCCTATTGTGCAGCACAGAGAACTATATTCAGCATCCCATAATAAATCATAATGGGAAAAATATGAAAAAGAATTAATATATATGCATATCTGAATCACTCTGCGGTACACCAGAGACCACCATAACAAAGTAGACCAGCTATACTTAGCTATACTTATACTATAGTTAAACGAAAAGAAAAAAGAAAGCATACTCCAAGCAGAAGGAACAGCCTGTTCAAAGGTACACAAGCATGAACAAACACAATCGGTATGTTCAAAGAACCACAGGTTGTTTGGTTTGGTTGGAATAGGGAGCAGTACAGGGAGAGTAAAATTTGGACTTAACTTTGCAGGTATTAAGAAACTTCTAAGGAATTAAAGCAAAGGAGTGATATCACGTTTGTATATTTAAAAGCGAAGTTAATAGAAGCAGGTAGACTAAAAGAGACTGAAAAGGAGGGGCCCTAGCTGGATGGACGCTTGCTGCTACAAACCCTGGGGGGAGGGTTCAGGAGACATTCAGGGCATGTAAGTATGTAAGCAGTAAGAAGTAAGACTTCATGAAGTATCAGACATGTAGGTAATCAGTGAAGGAGTCAGGTATGATTAGAACTTCTAATTCATATGGTTGGGAGACTATTCATTCCACAAATATTTACTAAGCAACTGCCACATGCCAAGCACTATTCTAAGTGCAGAGGATATGCGATGAACAAAACAGACCAAAATCCCAGTCTTTGGAACTTAAGTTCAAATGGATGGTATTCTATTACTGAAAGAAAAAGAAAGGAAAAAGAGGAGGAACAGGGTTTAGTTTTGATCTGGGGAGGCTGGGGAAAGACTGAGATTAGTTTTACTTTGCTTAATTGCCAGCATTCCAGGAAAAGACTGGAAGTGTGTTAGGAGGAGGAGGTGGGTCTGCAGTGCACAATCTGAAGGGGTAGATCAAAGAGTTGAACAATTTGGCAAGAGTATGGAAAAAAATGTTTTTTTTTCTCCCCAGTGGTCATGTTTGGTTTTTCCAGTAGTCATGTATGGATGTGAGAGTTGGACTAAAAACAAAGCTGAGTGCTGAAGAATTGATGCTTTTGAACTGTGGTACTGCAGAAGACTCTTGACAGTTCTTTGGACTGCAAGGAGATCCAGCCAGTCAATCCTAAAGGAAATCAGTCCTGAATATTCATTGGAAGGACTGATGCTGAAGCTGAAACTCCAATAATGTGGCCACCTGATTTGAAGAACCGACTCATTGGAAAAGACCCTGATGCTGGAAAAGATTGAAGGCGGGAGGAGAATGGGACGACAGAGGATGAGATGGTTGGATGGCATCACCGATGCAATGGACAAGAGTGGCTCTGGGAGTTGGTGATGGACAGGAAAACCTGGCGTGCTGCAGTCCATGGCGTCGCAAAGAGTCGGACACAACTGAGCAACTGAACTGAACTGACTGATGGGAAAAAAACAGACACTCTTACACATTATTAGCTGATGGGAGTATGAATTGGTAGAAACTCTGAAAGGACAAGTGCACAAAAATGTATGATGTACAGTGTGTTTCAGTGTTTTTTTTAAACATTTTTTTTAACATGTTCACTTTATTCATTCACGGCTGTCCTGGGTCTTCGTTGCGGTGTGCAGGCTTCTCACTGTGGTGGCTTCTCTAGTTGTGGAGCATGGACTCCAGGGTGTGCAGATTTCAGCGTTTGTGGCGCAGGGGGTTAGTTGCCCTAGGGCACGTGGAATATTTCTGGACCAGGGATCAAACCCCTGTCCCCTGCATTAGCAGGCAGATTCTTAATCACTGGACCACCAGGGAAACCCTCAGTGTTGTTTTTAATAACCAAACAAAAACCCAGAAACAATCTGAATGCCCATCATAGCACAGATTTATAACTAGCATCAAGGACATATATCCACAGCATATTTTTGAGTGAAAAAAAAATATTACACTACAGCATGTATTAAGTTAGTCCATTAATGTTAAACTGATTGTATGCAACTGCATATGATTCTTTTTTTTTTTCTGGACACCCTGGGTGGCGTGCAGGATAGAAACTCAGGTCTTAACCACTAGACCACCAGGGAAGTCCCTATATACGCTTCTTATGTACTATGCAGATCAGAAGTGAGAAACATAAGTTGAGATCTAGAAGAGTATTCTTTGTAATCATCTTTGAGTAGTGAGATTCTGGATGATGTTTCATTTCTTTTATATTTTTTGGGCTTCCCCGATGGCTCATACAGAAAGGAATGTGCCTGCAATGCTAGAGACCTGGGTTCGATCCCTAGGCTGGGAAGCTCCTCGGGAGGAGGACATGACAAACCACTCCAGTATTCCTGCCTGGAGAATCCCATGGACAGAGGAGCCTGGTGGGTGACAGTCCATGGGGACGTAGAGTCAGACATGACTGAGCAACTAAGGACGCAGCCTTATATTTTTCAGTATTTGATTTTTTCATTATGTTGAAAATTTATTATTCTAGTTTTTTTAAAGCTATTTTTATTTTAAAGGAAAAGGGAAAAGGGAGGGATATTTATATATGTGGAGGCTTATTATAAGAAAAGGGGCCTAGGTTGACGAGGAAATCGGGAGGCAGGTGAAAAGAGTGAGAATAATGGGGCACATAAGTAGGAGGGGGAAGCAGAAAAGTAACAACATTAAGTCAGTACTTCCATTGCATAGGTCACTGGGACAAGGGGCCACAGGACTGGCCTCTGTTCCTAAGAGCTGGGATATGGGCCGTACTACATAAACATTTCTATGACCTTTGTAAGGTGAATATTCATAACTCATGACTGCCTGTATTCATTTGATTCTAATTGCCAAGAACTGAATGGTATCTTCTACGCATGTGCAAATATGCAAATTCTTTGTTGAGAAATAAACAACAATCCCAAATCCCTCTCTGTGGCAACCAGAATCCTACCTGGAACAGGGCCAGAAAAAGCCATGTCTCCACTACTTCTGAGAAAACTGTGGCTGCTGCTTATCAAATTAAAATGCAAAGCAGCTCATTCCAGTGTCACTGGGAACTGTCAGAAAAGGATTATGGTTCCCACCCCAAGGATGCAGGTCAGCTAAACAATACCCATCTTCTTGTGCTGAGAAGGAGGGAGGAGGAGGAGAAAGATTAGGCCTGTTTCCAAATAGCAGTCTGGCCTGCTTGTTACCGTGGTAACCTCCCTTCCCTGAGCTGCTCTCATTTGTCTTTCTCTGCCTGACCTTCATGTTGTTCTGACAGTAACTGAGGAGGAAAAGGTGCCTGCCTGCCAGCTAAGCACTCAAGTTGAGGGCACTGCGCAAGAAAAAGAGGCACTCAAAGTCCTCCTCATTCTTGACTTGAAGCAGTGACCTGAGAGCGATTAGAGTTCTGAAAGAGACTGCTGGTGGCCCTCGTCACTCCATCCTTCCCCTGCTCTCAGGGCCACTCACTTCTCCGATACTCCCTTTCAGTGTGAGGAGTCTGAGTCACAGTCAAGTGGGTAGGTGAGAAGTCCCAGAGAAGAAAAAAAAAAAGCACGACAAGCTGAAGAATAGAGGTAATAAAATATTAACTCAAAAATGCCTGAGACAATAATCAGTACAGTGGTTAAGGACAGCTTTTAGTTTCTGCTGTCTTCAGGATCTGTGCTGTATGTTTAGTCGGAGGTGTGTGGGCAGTTTAAGGTACTTGGGACAGGGCTAGGGGAAGGGCCTCAATACTCAGAGCTTTTATTGTTTAAGCCTTGAATACCTTTAAAATTCAGTCACTTGACAAATAATTACTGAGTACTCCCTATGTGTAGGTCTTGTCCTAGACACTGGGTATGGAGTGGTAAATGAAAGAGACTGGTGCATAACTATAAATTAGAATCCCACTAAGCAACAAACAGGGCAAGTGTAAGAGGTTGGAGGACATGGGAGCCACCTAGGGTGTAGGTCGGGTTGGCCTCCTGAAGAGGATGGATTTAAGCTGACACCTAAAAGATGAGAAGACATGAAGAACCTAGGATTGAGCAATACAGGCAGAGGGAACAGTGTATGCAAACCCCCAAGGCAGGAAAGAGCTCGGCATGCATTTGAGGTCCATATTTCATTTAATTACTACACAAGCCTATGCAAAAATGTTTGAGGCTGCTTATTCTAGAAGCTTAAGGAGGCCCAGGAAATGGGCAACATGAGAACAACTAATCAAATATTATCCACTAAGTTAACAGATAATTGAGTCACTAAGTCATCAGTCATTAAAGCAAATGGACAGAACTTTTATCTAATAATTTGAAAAATACAGGAGCCAGTTCTCTGCAAATAATAGTCACTGTCATCCCAAAAGACACACTGTATGTAGCTGATTTAGTTTATCTTAAATGGCACCCTCAAACTCACCAAAGACTTTACCCCAAACATACTTACGAACTGATTTATGTTGGAGTAATGAGCTTATAAAGGGGTAGCAGGCCAGGTCTAGTCCCAGTTTCCCACTACTTAGCTGTATAACCTTAGACAAGTCATTTTACTTCTCTAAACTTTGACCCTATGAAATGAAGTAGTTGGACTTTGTGATCTCTAAGGAGACTGTATGAGGACTTTTTCAGTTACAAGTGACAGAAAAGCACAGCCAGACTGACTTAAAAAGTCCAAATGAGGCTACCATAATACTTAAAAAGCTCAAACTAGGCGTGATCTGATGTAGGGGCTTGCATGACGCCATGGGGGCCTAGTGTCCATCACTCCCTCTCTTGGTGCTGTTTTTTTCACTCTGCTTCACTTTCAGACAGGCTCTCCTCCTGGGTAGCTGCAGCAGCACTCTTAACTCAGTGGAAAGACAGGCTCTCTCCTAAGCACTTTAACAAAACCCCTGAAGCTCCTTCTGATTGGACCAGCTTCTGAAACTCATTATAATCTTTATATTTTGTAAATATTTGAGCGTATTCCCTCCAAGTCTTTGCCTTTTCAGGTTTTAATTTTTAAAACCATAGTGTACATAGTACACTATAGTTTTTGTCTGCCCAGTACCCATTTTCCATAGAAAACAGCCCTTTCCCCAGTCCCTGTGCTCTTCTTAAGACAGACAATCACAGTGCCTCTCCGGTCACCTGTCTCTGGAGGGGGTTCAACCATCAATCTACTTATTTCCTCTAAAATAAGCTGTTGATAGAATACTTATTCCATTTTTTTTTTAGAAGGTAGAGAGTCATGCTTCATCCTTAATATGCCTCTTCAAGATATAAAACCCATCAAATTTCTTCTGCTCTTAAAAGCATTAAATTTTTGCATCTGCCTCAAACAAAACACTTAAGGGATAGTTAAGGCACATCACAAAAGTATTAATATGGCCAGACAGCAAACATAAGTCCTTCTTATCTACTCAATTATACTACAGAAATGAGTTAGAGTTGCCTTGTTATAATATTCTGAATTATTATTAAATATGGGAACTTTCTTGAAGACCAAACGGCATTTTCAGATTGCAAAAACCCAGATTATCAGAATTTCACTATACCACAAACATTTCTGTCAAGTAATTTATTTTTTTTTGCCCCACCCCCTGTCAAGTAATTTAAAACATAATTTTAAATATTTGTGCTTAAACACAAATATATTGAGCAAACAAACAATAATTTATTTGACCAATTTCCTACAGGTAGATATTTGCTGCTGCTGCTGCTAAGTCGCTTCAGTCATGTCCGACTCTGTGCAACCCCAGAGACGGCAGCCCACCAGGCTCCCCTATCCCTGGGATTCTCCAGACAAGAACACTGGAGTGGGTTGCCATTTCCTTCTCCAATGCATGAATGTGAAAAGTGAAAGTGAAGTCGCTCAGTCATGTCAGACTCTTCGTGACCCCATGGACTGCAGCCTACCAGGCTTCTCCACCCATGGATTGTCCAGGCAAGAGTACTGGAGTGGGGTGCCACTGCCTTCTCCGAGGTAGATATTTAGGCTGTCCCAATTTTCACTTGTATAAACAAGGCTAATAGAGTATCTTATAATATGGTAAAGTAATTAGCCTCCAATTAAAATAAATAAATTTATATTGAAAAAAAAGAGTATCTTAATGGCTACATTTCTTATACCTATTTTATGACTTTCACAGGCTAATATCCTATATATGAGATTAGAGAATAAAAGGGTATGGATATTTTATGGCTTTTGATACACACTATTTCATCAACTTTCAGGCTCACTAGAGCTTAAAAAAATTATTAAACTATAACCCTGTAAACTGGCATTTATCACCACTACTCTTGCCTTCACTTAAGCTCTTGCCTTCACTTAAGCTCTTGCCTTCACTTAAGCAGGTCTACACTAATTCCTGATTCCTTTCCTGGGTAACAAATGATTACCCCAAACCCAGATACACACACACACAGTCCATGGAGTTCTCCAGGCCAGAATATTGGGCAGGTAGCAGCTGCCTTCTCCAGGGGATCTTCCCAACCCAGGGATCGAACTCAGGTCTCCTGCATTGCAGGCAGATTCTTTACCAGCTGAGCCACCAGGGAAGCCCTATATATCATGCCTCCTCCTATACACACAACCTTATATCTATCCATGTGCTGTGCTTGGTTGCTCAGTTGTGTCTGACTCTTTGCGACCCTATACACTGTAGCCTGCCAGGCTCCTCTGCCCATGGGATTCTCCAGGCAAGAATACTGGGGTGGGTTGCCATGCCCTCCTCCAGGGGATCTTCCCAATCCAGTGATCGGACCCAGGTCTCCCGCACTGCAGGCGGATTCTTTACCATCTGAGCCACCAGGGGAGCCCATAGGTAATATTCAAATAGTTCAGGCCCCACAGCTTGAATACTGGGCAGTCTGAATGCCTCTTAAGCCAAGACAATAAAAGGCTAGATTTCTTTCTTTCTTTATTAAAAAAAAAAAAAAACAAAAAATTTTGTTTTTAAAACGTTTATTTATTTGGCTGTGTCAGGTCTTAGTTGAGACATTTGTTGGGATCTTTCGATCTTCATTGCAGTATGTGGGATCTTAAGAGGTGGCATGTGGGTGTGGATCTAGTTCCCTAATCAGGGGTTGTTTCTGGGCCCCTGCATTGGAGGCTTGGAATCTTTAAAAAGCTAGATTTCCTGGAGTATAGGTTGGGAGTTGAGATTTCTAACCAGCAAGTGGTTGACAGGAAAGACTTAAGTTCATAAATGAACTGGGGGCAAAGTGCAGTATGTGTTTTTTTCTTCCTCTCTCCAACTTCTTCTGGCAGCTCTTCAACTTTCTAGTAAACTAGGATAATGTTTTAGCTTTTACCATAACCAACAGGATCAACCATACCATCTAATATTTTACCAGTATCTATCAGTCTCAGTTTTCAGTCACTTACCTATAAAGTTTTTCTTGACAAATCTCTATAATAATCAACAAACCTCGAGTTTCTGGGGCTACTTCCAATATGTAAACTTTCTTAACTACTTTATTTATAATCTGGACCTTGTAAAAAAGACAATTTCACATAAAAGGACATCTCTAAAAATTACATAGATGTGGACTGGCTTCCCAGGTGGTGCCAGGGTAAAGCCCTGCCTGACAATGCAGGAGATGTAAGAGACAGAGGTTTGATCCCTGGGTTGGGAAGATCCACTGGAGAAGGAAATGGCAACTCACTCCAGGTATTCTTGCCTGGGAAATCCCATGGACAGAGGAGCCTGGCAGGCCACAGTCCATGGGGTTGCAAGAGTTGGACATGACTTAGCAACTAAACAACAAGAGGAAGTTTCTAGATTAAGAATGAGTGTGATAAGGGTTTGAAAGACATCTTCAAACAGAAGAAAAAGGTGAAGATAAGT
The DNA here is from genome assembly GCF_003369695.1 of Bos indicus x Bos taurus. Classification (NCBI taxonomy): domain Eukaryota; kingdom Metazoa; phylum Chordata; class Mammalia; order Artiodactyla; family Bovidae; genus Bos; species Bos indicus x Bos taurus. Next base: position 39,307,748 of record NC_040085.1, read on the forward strand.
GAAAAGAGATGATTAAGAGAAATGGACTTTGATGATAGTCAACTTAGGTTCAAACAGATCTTCCACGATAGGTTGTGCAATGTTAGACAAGTCATTTAACCTTTTTAAGCCAGTTTTCCCATTAGTAAAATGGAAATCATAATACATGTCTCACAAAACTACTGTGAGAATTAAATACTATACAAATAACATTCAGCCTTGTTACCTGGCACATACTCTGATAAATGCTAAACACTGCTCCAGTTTCTGTTGTTATTAAATGTGGCCTAGGGATCCTCCAAAGGGGCATCATCCACTGACCTTTACTACGAGTAAAGGTCAGGTTAGAAGGCTCACAAGTCAGATATCAGCATTCTCTTTTCAGGCTCAAAGCAGGTCAAGAGTTGGCTACTAAATCAGCAATTTAAAAAAATCAAATGAGTTTTTTATTTTTTATATATTTTTAAAGCTTATCAAGCCCATTCTTATTTCAGGTTGGGAGATGTGTACAAAAGGTGAGTACCTGTTCCATAATTCCTGTACCCCTCTACACCTGGCTCCCTCATAAGAGTTAGAATGGAACTCCACTAGTGTGCCTCTGAGCTACCCAGGAACAAACCCAGGAGAAAAAGTCCCCAAATGACATTCTGATGTGCAGTTAATGATCTGTCTTGCATGAATAGCTGAAACATCGTCCCTGTCATACTACAAAGATTGAGAAAGAGGCTGCCATAATCTCCAACTGTCTGTACATCCATCTCTTCTTGTAGAAGACACTGTATAATCTGCCAGCACAGTCTCCCTAAGCAGATAAAACTGGTCAGCAGGTGACAAATGGTATTAATCCTAAAATTCTCTAAGGAGTCAGAGAGAAAGCACTTAATCATCAGTTCAATGAGGCATTTGGCTAATCACCTGCTGGAGAAGGAACTTTTGGAAAAACAAATGAGTAGGACATCTTCCAATAAGGTGGAAATGCCTAAGAGCACAAATACTGGATTGGCCAAAAAGTTTGTTTGGGTTTTTCCATACCATGTTATGGGGAATCTCAAACAAACTTTAATTGTTTAAAGTATTTAAAAAGATCACTGAAGCCCTCCCTCAATCCTGTTCCTCCTATATAGGCCCTCTCTAACTATCAGACCTTAATTTTGCAAAGGAAGGTCTCCTGGCTTCTATGACTATTTTCCAACCTACTCCAGTATTCTTGCCTAGAGACTCCTGTGGACAGAGGAGCCTAGTGGGCTGCTGTCCATAGGGTCGCACAGAGTTGGAACCAACTGAAGCAACTGAGCATGTATGTATGCATTGGAGAAGGAAATGGCAACCCACTCCAGTGTTCTTGCCTGGAGAATCCCACGGCCAGAGGAGCCTGGTGGGCTGCTATCCATGGGGTCGCATAGAGTTGGACACAACTGAAGCAACTTAGCATGCATGCATGCATTGGAGAAGGAAATGGCAACCCACTCCAGTGTTCTTGCCTGGAGAATCCCAGGACAGAGGAGCCTGGTGGGCTGCCGTCTATGGGGTTGCACAGAGTCGGACACGACTGAAGTGACTTAGCAGTAGCATGACTATTTTCCAGCACTCAAGATTTCTAGATAATAGCTGTGGTCATTTAAGCTCTCTTAACCTCAGCTTCTTTATGAGATTCAAAAAACAAAAAAGTAGCTAGGATTTTATTTTATATTCCTAAATTCTAACCTTCCTTAAACCCAAACTGGTATAACTGTCAAGATGTCATTTAGTTGCTAAGTCATGTCCAACTCTTGTGACCACATGGACTGTGGCCTGCCAGGCTTCTCAGTCCAAGGGATTCTCCAGGCAAGAATACTGGAGTGGGTTGCCACTTCCTTCTCCAGGGATCTTCCTGACCCAGGAATCAAACCCGTGTCTCCTGCATTGTGGCAGATTCTTTACCAACTGAGCTATAAGGGAACCCTGTGACTGTCAGGTAGAGCTATCCTTAATACCATTTCTATTAACTTCAGCCTTCTTACAAGGGCATTCATCAAAATGAAACCTCTACATTCAGACACACATTTTCAGTATGAAAATAAAACAGTGCCAACCAGGAACCTCTTCAGAATGATATAGATAAGATAAAGGCAGCACCTAAACCACAGTGGTTTTGGACTAGCATCAGGTTCAGGGTCCAAGCATGACAGGTGCTGGAAGAAACACAATTTTAGAGCTCCATAGAGATTTGTGTATTTCAAATACAATAAATGGTGGAAAAGTTGAGATGCATTTATCCCTCAGGCAATGAGATATCTTCTCTCAGTATATAAAATATTAAAATGGCCTACCCTGGTATGGTTTTCACATCTCTAGTATTCTAGAGTCTAGTTCTAAAGATATTCTTTCTTTTTTTCCTTTACAGGTTTTGCTCAGGTTGCTAGAAGAGATTCTCTGGATTTCTAGCCTCAAAGTTGGGTGGATCTGATCAAGTAGAAGTTCAGAGTGAGTAAGCAGGCACATGTACATAAGAATGAAAGAAACCAAGTCACAACTACCAAAAAGGAGGAAGCGACCAGTATAGAAGAAGTATATTACGTTTATGTTTCTAACAAGTCCGAGTGGCAGAAACACATGCTTTTTAACTTGCTATTTACCTCATGTCCTTAATCAACATCCAATTAATCCCAATGGTCAAAACTCCTAGTAAAATTTCACTATGGGCACCATTCTGTGTCATAGTAAGACCACACCAGCAGACCCAAACTAGATCTTTCTGTTCTCTCTTACACTAAGGTTTTGCCTAACAGTATATAAAAAAAATTTCTTTTCTAATCTCCTGTAGAAAATAAAGTCAACATTCCAAGAAGCTCTCATTTCATATATAGTATATTCCAAACCATGTGGCAAAGTACCAAGCTGTTTCATTTAAGAGTAGGATGAGGAAGAGAAAGTAAGACTTTCCGCTCAGGTGGACGTCTAAATACACATATATTTAGAAGGATGTTATCTTAGTACACTGTCCTTGTTTCACAGCACTCAGAGAAAGTGAGACTTTTCCCCTTATAAATCTTAGGGAATGCCCCAAGAATTTTAAAATTTCCACCCCTGTATCCCCCCCTTTGGGTTTGTTCTTTCAAAGCATGAGATTAGGGAAAGAAAAGACAGGCTTCAGTACACAACATACTGACAGGTGCTCATACTGTCCTTAATTACTTTCTGGCCATATTTAAAACAGTATTATGCACCCATGATTCTGGTTAAAATAAATAAATAAATAAAAGTTGACAGTGCCAGGAACTGATTAAGCAAGACTGGTGGAGGCATAAACTACAGGTTCAAACTAAAGGTCCACTTTCATCAAGTGGCTATACCTAGTGAAGTAGAACATGTGCACATCCAACTTCCTAGCAATTCTACCTTTAGGTTTGAACAATAGGGAAACTTTGGCACTTGTGGCCTAGAGACAACAATGTTCAAAGCAGCAGTGTTGGTGATAACAAAAATGCTGGAAAGAGCCTAAATGCCCATCAAAAAATAATGCAAATTAACTATACTGCATATAGCAACACAACAAGGAAAAGCCAAGTCACAGAAAAAGGTGTGACACTGACTCTACTTAAATCAAGAAAAGAATCAGGTAAAACTAAGAAAGATAGCCTAGTGACACAGACAAATAAGCAGGTGACTAATACAAAATGCCAGATAATGGGAGGTAAAGAGGAAGGAGAGGGTACAGCGAGGAAAGGGCCACACAGGAGGTTCTAAACCTAAAGTGTTGTCAAGCTTTACTTTTTAAGGTAGGTAACACGTACATGTGTTCTTTTTATCATTATTCTTTGAATCTTAACAGGATATATTTCTCAGTTTAAAACCAACAAAAGAAAAAAATTACACTAAGATATTCCTTATTATCTAGTATGTACACATTGATACAATGAGGAAACATGCCAAGCTTTCTGATAACCCTTTCAAGTGGTAATGTGCATAACCATGTTAGTTTTCAGAAAAATTAGCTAATGGGTCCACTTCCATAGTATCTCAGAGGGAGAAGTTTCCTTTGCAGCATAGTTATCTCATGTAATAGAACTTTTTATAATGTCTCCTTTCCATGATAAACTGGAGATTCCATGAAGGAAGGCCTTCTCTCCTTCAACACTCTATCCTGAGGTCTAACACTGTTCCTTGATACAGGAAGTACACAACAAAAATTTCTGAATGAATAAATGATCTTGAGAATCTAATTAGGCTGGGGCAACTATCTAGTCTCTCCACAAATGTAGGAAAACACACCACAATTCTTCAGAAACTTCATGTTTCATCCCTGTCATTTGGCTCTCTGAACCCCTGTCCCAGAAATTAGTAGGTATTTCAGCATTTATGAAACAAAGTTGACTAAGGTCTCACTGTAAGTTGGCACTGTCCTGGGTACTAAAAACACGGCAGTGACAGGATAGCATAGTCTCATTTGTCTATAAAACAGCCCTTCGGTGGTGTAAAGGCAATGGCAGGATAGGATTGTCCCCACTGACCTCTTAGAACACTGAAATGTATACAAAGGCAAGCCTGAGATTTCAACAAATGGTGTGTGGCAAGATCCACTGTGGAAAACAATGGGCTGCTATTTCCTTCTGCTGCTCTAAACAATGAACTAATTCCTTTAGTCTCTGTACCCCTGTGACTTAAATTATTCTTCATTCTGCAGAGTAGCTTCTCCTAAAGCACTGAATACACACAGTCCTTCTGGAACCTCTTCTAGAAAGCAACAGGCAGAGACATACCTCACAGGAGGGAAAGCCATAAAGGAAAGTAATTATTATCTTGAAGACAAACATCTCTATTCTGGAGATAAAAGACGTGAGCCATAAGTGGTCACATTATAGATGCCTCTGCCTGTGATTAATAAAAAAGGTTAAAATTAGAGACAAGGAATGGACAAGCATTAAATGGTGGCTGTAATAAGCCTGATAACTACTTCATTTCACTGAACTCAAAACATTTGCTGCTTTTCATTCTGTTTCAATACAGTCATCATTCTACCCAGCATTCCTTTAAAGGCCACAGTAGAAAATGCTGCTGACACCTATTATCAGTTCTAGCTATTCCTGACTCCCTTCTTCCTAGAGCCAACCTAAAATTTCAGAAATGAAAGTTGGTGAGTAGTGTAATTAGGGAACAACTGACATCCTTCAAAATGGATTATGCTTCTATTTCCTTCTTAGGCAATTAACTTGCTTCCTGAAAATTTAAGAAAGTCATCAGTAATTTGACTTTGCAAGGCATTATTTCCTTTTGTATATTATCTCCATTAAAAATAAGTATTAAAAAACTAAAAAAAAAATGCATTTCAAAGTATATTCAGTTTTCATCTCTGTGAGTCATTGTTTATGGAAGAAGAATGCCACACTCGGAATGCTGAAGTAATTCATTCATGCCCAAATCTAGACTGAGTTATGGCTGGCACAGGGGCAATGAAGCCAAAGGTAAATGAGCATTAACTAAGGATACTGAATACTCAATTAGGTGCTTGGTAGCAAAACTGGAAACTAGTTAAGGAAATTTAGGAACTGAGATTTCCCTGGCAGCCCTGTGTTTAAGACTGTGCTTTCGCTGTAGAGGGCATGGGTTTGATCCCTGGTCAGGGAACAAGATTCCACATGCTGTGCACCAGGCAGCCAAAAAAGAACATTTAGAAATAAAATTTATTTATTACTGTTTTCAAAGGGAATATATAGGGATATTTACCAAAAGTTGGGTAACTTAACTCAGTTAAAAAGCATTCACAATTTGCTGTAGAACTGAAAAAATAGAGCAGAACTGTGTATCAGATTCAAATTATTACCTAAAGATAGCAGCAACAAATAAAATATCTAGGGCTACCATCAGCATAAGACCTTTCTGAATTAGAGAGAAGCTGCCATCAACATACTGACCAGGTTCAAGACAGTGTGAGCCAAGCTCAGGCTGGATATCAACCCTTTATTCAGCGCCTCTCAGGAGGGGACCTTCCTGAAAGGCAACACTCTGTACAACTGAGAATGACTGTCTTATAATGTTTTTCTCTTCTGTCTTCCAAAACCTAATTAAAATGAAAATGTGTAAACAGAAAAAAAAATAGGCACAAATCTCTGAGGAGCAAGAGAGAAGAGCAGAGGAGACATGAGATATCAAAAACATTTCAGAAACTAGAAAACAGATGTACAAATGTTAACCTAGCAGATCAAAGGAAACCTATGAGAGACCTCAGTCTATAAAGTAAAGGAAAAGGAACTATATTAAATATTCAAAACCCAGGAAAAGCTCAGGTACTTCTAAAAAGAGGATAGGGCTCAGAATAGGAAGATCAGCTCCAAGTCTTTAAAAGATACATCAGAACTCGAAACCATCTTCATCAACAATGCAGCTTCCTCACCTCTCCACCCACTACCCCTCACAATTCTAGCAGAAGTCTGCAGGTTTATTCTCTGGATATGTTGAATAAACAGACTCTGTACTTACCAACACCAAGCACAACTGAGAATAAAGTACAACACTGACAACAACAGTGAAACATAAAACTCCTTTCCCTTCACTGGGCTCTGCTAAAGCAGGCAAAAGATTGGCTGATTCCTCTGCGGGAAAAATGACTTCTTCCCTAAGTCAAAAGACCACTGTTGGTGACTGGGTGACCCTCACCTAAACAGTCAATTACCCCTACAGTAAAGCCTAACAACTGACAAGCTCCATCAGTGAAAAAACAGCTTCTAAAAAAAAATGGACTGTAGTGTTTTGCTTTTATAATCGTTCTTTAGGTTCAAATTATTTTGGCATCTTAGCAAGTATTTATTATACACCACCTGGCTGGGAACCTTAGTTCCTGAGTATTCGTGCTCAGTTGCACAGTCCTATCTGACTCTGTGACCCCATGGACTGTAGCCTGCCAGGCTCCTTTGTCCATGGGATTTTTCCAGCAAGAATACTGGAGTGGATTGCCATTTCCTCCTCAAACGGATCCTCCTAGCTCAGGGATCACGCCCGTGTGTCTTGCATCTCCTGGATTGGCAGGCGGATTCTTTACCACTGAGCTACCTGGGAAGCCCCTGTAGTGTTTTGCTTTTAAACACAAGTGGATAATCAAGAATGGCAAGACATTTGATTGAAAAACACTGTGAGTTTAAACAATGAATGAACTTGAAACAAGTTAAGATAATGTAGAGAGCAGAAAGAAAAAAAAGAAAAAATTACTGTATCATATATAAGATATTACATCCATAGAACAAGAGATTATGAAAAAGCATTCAGAGTATAAGAAAGCTACTGTAGAAATTAAAAAAAAAAAAAAATATATATATATAAAGTAGGAGGTCTGAGGACGTATACTGAAATTTATCTTAACTTGCTTCCTTATTAGAATTTTGGGTTGCTTGAATTTTTTTTTTAATAATTAATTAATGTTTTGATTGTACTAGGTCTTCATTGCTGCACACAGGATTTCTCTAGTTGCGACAAGCAGGGGCTTCTCTTTGTTGGGGTTCGCAGGCTTCTCTTGTTGCAGAGCATAGGCTCTAGGTACATGGGCTTTTGCAGTTGCAGCACACAGGCTCAGCAGTTGTGGCTTGTGGGCTCTGTAGTTGTGGCTCTCCAGCTGTAAAGCACAGGCTCAGTAATTGCGGCACACAGGCCCAGTGGCTCCAAAGCAGGAGGAATCCCCCAGACCAGAGATCAAACACATGTCGGCTTCACTGGCAGCAGATTCTTATACACTGTATCACTAGGGAAGTCCTTGAATTTTCTTTTAAGCATCCTTGTTTGTAAGTTATTGCAAAATGTTTCCAATTACTTTCTACAAGGGTAAACTCCTTACAAGGAGAATTGTAGGGTTTTTGTCACATATTAAAAAAAAATTTATTTATTAATTTTAATTGAAGTATAATTACTTTACAATATTGTGGTGTTTTTTGCCATACATCGACACGAATCAGCTACGGGTGCATATATATCCGCTCATCCTGAACCACCGCCCCCCGTCTCCTCCCCAACTCTATCCTTCTGAGTTGTCCCAGAACACAGGCTTTGAGTGCCCTGCTTCATGCATCGAACTTGCACTGGCCATCTATTTTACATATGATAATATACGTTTCAGTGCTATTCTCTCAAATCACCCCACCCTCACCTTCTCCCACACAGTCCAAAAGTCTGTCCTTTACATCTGTGTCTCTTTTGCTGCCTTGCATATAGGATTGCTGTTACTATCTTTCTAAATTCCATATATATGTGTTAATAGACTGTATTGGTGTTTCTCTGGCTTACTTCACTCTGTATAATAGGCTCCAGTTTCATCCACCTCATTAGAACTGACTCACATGTGTTCTTTTTTATAGCTGAGTAATATTCCATCATGTATATGTACCACACCTTCCTTATCCATTCGTGTGCCGATGGACATCTAGGTTGCTTCCATGTCCTAGCTATTATAAATAGTGCTGCAATGAACACTGTACCCTTTTTCAATATTTCTCTTTCAATTCTGGTTTCCTCAGTGTGTATGCCCAGCAGTGGGATTGCTGGGTTGTACGGCAGTTCTCATTTCAGTTTTTTAAGGAATCTCCACACTGTTCTCCATAGTGGCTGTATCAGTTTGCAGTCCCACCAATAGTGAAAAAGGGCTCCCTTTTCTGGACAACTTCTCCAGCATTTATTGTTTGTAGACTTTTTAACGGTGGCCATTCTGACCGGTGTGAGATGATATCTCATTGTGGTTTTGATTTGTATTTCACTAATACTGAGCAATGTTGAGTATCTTTTCATGTGTTAAATTCCTTTCAGCAATGTTTTATAGTTTTCAGTGTTTACATTTTACATATCTTTTATCAGGTTTACCCCTATTTTATATTTTAATGCTATTAAAAATAATGTTTTAGAAACTGATTCCCAGTATATAGAAATACAATCAATTTTAATACAATGAACTTCTGAACTATCACTAAATTCACATATTACTATTAATAGCTTTTTTGTAACTTAAGAGTTTCTCTTTTTAAGATTATAAAAAATATTTCTTTATTAAATCCTCATGTTACCTGTTTTTTCCTCGTAGCATTTTCTACACAATGATCATAACATCTTTATTTACATAAAGACAGTTTTATTTCTTCCTTTTCAATTTTGGATGCCTTTTATTCCTTTTATTTCTTTTTTTCTGGTCTTACTGGACTAGCTAGAACCTCCAGAGTAATGATGGATAGAATGAGTAAGAGGCAACATCCTTACCCCAGGCTTTATCCTAAGGCGAAAAGTATTCAGTTTTTCAATGTTAGCTACAGTGCTAGCTGTAGGTTTATGATAGATACTCTCTATCAGGAAGAGACTCCCTTCTATTCCTGGTTTCTTGAATAGGGTGAGGCAAATGACAGGCAAATGAGCCATGAAAAGTATTGACCGTGGGTGCAAAATTTAAGGGAGTACCAAGAACCTCCGTAATCGAGAAATGATATTTTAATACAATATTTTTTAAAAGTCAAAATTAATGCAAAAAAGTCACAATAAACAAAATACTGAGATTTAAATAAAGATCAGATTATTCTTACTGATTTTTCCTTTGGCTTTTGGCTTTAATTTGGGTCTGCAGAGCACTGTTATTGAAGCCCTAAGAATAACAGAAGGATGGGTATTGCAGACACAAGGAGCAACACACATAAAGGCCACAAGCTAGGGGTGTGCCTGGAGCATCTGCGGGATATTAAGGAAAAGAGTGACAGAGGGAGAAGAGACAGTAAAGGAGGTAAGAGTGAAAACAGGAGCCAGACGATCTAAGTGACTATAACTTCGAGATTTTTGAATGATATGAGAAGCCACTATATGGGTTTAAGTAGAGGAGTAAAATAATTTGATATGCTTTAAAAGGATCACTCTGACTGCTAAGGCACTAAACACAAGGGGACTAGTTAAGGGCTATTACAATAATCCACAGTTGTTTAGATCAGCTGGAAGCAGGGAAAGTGGTAAGAAGAGTTAGATTCTAAATATTTTGAAGATAAAGCCAGTATAATTTGTCGGTGGATTGTATGTGGAGAGGGACAGAATGAGAAGAGAGACTCCTCGGCCCAAGCAATTAGAAAAATGGAATCACTATTTACTGAGATGATGAAGACTGAGAGAGGATCAGGTTTTGGACAAAAAATTCAGGAGTTTTTATTTTGGACATTTTTTAAGTTTGAAATGCCTATCAGATATCTATTAAGTCAAAATGTCAGTAGGCAGATGAATACACAAGACAGATAGTAAATGTGAAGCTGTCAGCATATAAATGAGAGCAGAGGAGATAATGGAGAATAGGACTGAGTCCATGGGCACTTCAATGCTTAGAGTTTGGAGGGATTAAAAATAAGCAGCAAAGGAGACTGAGGTGAAGAATACAGTAAGATGAGAAAAACAATCAGGAAACTGATGTTCTCAAAATCAAGTAAAGAAAGTATAGGAAAGAGAAAGTAATCAAATCTGCTGAAAGGCCAAGTAAGATAAGGATTGAGAACTGAGAACTATTAAAGTAAAAAGACAACCTACTAGGGAGTGGAAAAAAAATATCTGCAAATCACGTATCTGTTAACAAAAAGACAACGCAATTAAAAATGGGCAAAGGGTCTGGGGAAACCCCTGTTGATCCAGTGGTTAGGCTTCCAGGGGCTCACTGCCAAGCTCCAAGGTTCAGTCCCTGGTCAGGGAATTACAATCCCACAAGTTGGGTGACCACCACCACCAACAACAAAGGCAAAGGATCCAAATAGCGATTTTTTCCCCCAAAAAGTAAGTATATATACAAATGACCAACAAGCAAATGAAAAGATGATCAGAACCACTAATTATCATGTGCCATATGCTCAGTCATGTCTGACTCTTTGCAACCCTATGCTTTGTACCCACCAGTCTCCCCTGAACATGGGATTATCCAGGCAAGAATACTGGAGTGGGTTGACATTTCCTACTCCAGGGCATCTTCCCAAGCCAGGGATCGAACCTGCGTCTCCTGCATTGCAGACAGATTCTTTACCAGCTGAGCCATCGGGGAAACCCAGCTAACAATTAGGAAAATGCAAATTAAAACCACTTCACACTCACGAAGATGGTTCAAATAAAAGAGGATAACAAGTGCTGGTAAGGACAAGTTGGAACCTTCTAACATTGCTGGGAGGACTGTAAACTGGTGCAGCCACTTTGGAAAAGTTTGGCAGGCCTTCAAAATGTTAAACAGAGTTATCATGTGACTTAGCAATTTCACTCCTAGGTATAAAACCAAAAGAACTGAACACACATGTCCACACAAATTGTGCAAATGAATGTTCACAGCAACATTATTCATAATGACCAGAAAAGAGAATGAACTTAAATTTGTCCATCAACTGATGAATGGATGAATAAAATGTGTTTATATCCATACAATGGAATATTTGGCTATAAAAAAGGACAAAGTGGACTTTCCTGGTGGCCCAGTGATTAACAACCAGTCTGTCAATATAGGAGACACAGGTTTGATTGCTAGTCCAGGAAGATTCCAGATGCCACACAACTAGGCCTGCATGCCACAACTACTCAGCCTGAGCGCCTAGAGTCTGTCCTCTGTAACGAGAAGCCATCACGATGGGAATGAAGTCCATATACTGCAACTAGAGAGTAGTCCCCGCTCGCTGCAACTAGAGAAAGCCCATGCACAGCATTGAAGACCTAGTGCAACCAAAAATAAATAAATTAAAAAAAAAAACAAAGTATAGATAAATCCTGTAACATGGATGATCTTTAAAAACATTATTCCAAGTGAAAGAAACCAGACTCAAAGGGCCATATATTATTTAATTCCACTGATATGAAATGTTGAGTCAGAAGCAGAGTAATGGTTTCCAAAGGTGAGGAGGAGGCAGGAATGTATACTGACTACTAACAGGCATGGAGTTTCTTTCTGGGGTGATGTAAATGATCTAAAATAGTGATCATATAATAGTGATAGTTGCATAAGTCTGTGAATACACTAAAATCCCCCAAATTTCATACTTTTAATATGTGAATTTTATGGCATGTGAATTGCGTCTCAAGAAAATGCCTATTTAAAAAATGTTGAGAATTGATCACTGGATTTACCAATGTAGAGGTCACTGGTGACTTTGAGAAGGGCAGTTTCTATAGAATGGCAGGGAACAAGAAGTTGGTAGGGCTATATTTCTTTGCAGAGGCTCTAGGGGAAATTTGTTTTCTTGCTGTTTCCAGTTTTTAGAAGCTGCCTGCATGCCCCTGCTCATGGCACCTTCTTCCTCCATATTCAAAACCAGCAGTATAATATCTTGAAATCTTTCTCTCTTACTTCCCTATCTTCACTTTCCGTTATCAAGACTTCTGTGATTACACTAGGCTCACCTGGATAATCCAGGCTACTCTCTCCATCTCAAAATCCTTAATCACATATAGAAAATTCCTCTGCTATGTAAGGTAATCAGCTTCCCTGGAGGCTCAGTTGGTAAAGAATCCACCTGCAATGCAGGAGACACAGGCTCAATCCCTGGGTTGGGAAGATCACCTGGAGAAGGGCATGGCAACCCACTCCAGTATTCTTGCCTGGAGAATCCCATGGGCTGAGGAAACTGGATGGCTACAGTCCACAAAGAGGTGGACACGACTGAAGTGACTGAGCACACACACATGCATGTAAAGTAACATTCACATGTTCCAGGGGTCACAGGATATCTTTAGTTGGCCTTTATTCTGCTTATCACATATATATAGTTTTTGCATACTACTGAAATTAAATTGGTATTAATCTAAACTAGATTATTCCACTAAGAAAACAACTCTAAATGTTTTATTAAAAGAAACAATCAAGGAATTTAAATGGTACATTAGAATACCTCCCTTTAACACAAAAGAAGACTTGGTGGAGGAACAGAGGAACAAAAAAGACATAAAACATATAGAAAATAAACAGCAAATGGCAGACATAAATCTCTCATAAGTAATTATGTTCAGTTCAGTTGCTCAGTCATGTCCGACTCTTTGTGACCCCATGAACTGCAGCACGCCAGGCCTCCCTGTCGATTACCAACTCCTGAAGTTCACCCAAACTCATGTGCATCAAGTCGGTGATGTCATCCAGCCATCTCATCCTCTGTCATCCCCTTCTCCTCCTGCCCCCAATCCCTCCCAGCATCAGAGTCTTTTCCAATGAGTCAACTCTTCGCATGAGGTGGCCAAAGTATTGGAGTTTCAGCTTTAGCATCAGTCCTTCCAAAGAACACCCAGGGCTGATCTACTTTAGAATAGACTGGTTGGATCTCCAAGGGACTCTCAGGAGTCTTCTCCAACACCACAGTTCAAAAGCATCAATTCTTCGGCGCTCAGGCTTCTTCACAGTCCAACTCTCACATCCATACATGACCACAGGAAAAACCATAGCCTTGACTAGACGAACCTTTGTTGGCAAAGTAATGTCTCTGCTTTTGAATATGCTATCTAGGTTGGTCATAACTTTCCTTCCAAGGAGTAAGCGTCTTTTAATTTCATGGCTGAAATCACCATCTGCAGTGATTTTGGAGCCCCCAAAAATAAAGTCAGCCACTGTTTCCACTGTTTCTCCATCTATTTCCCATGAACTGATGGGACCAGATGCCAAGATCTTAGTTTTCTGAATGTTGAGCTTTAAGCCAACTTTTTCACTCTCCACTTTCACTTTCATCAAGAGGCTTTTGAGTTCCTCTTCACTTTCTGCCATAAGGGTGGTGTCATCTGCATATCTGAGGTTATTGATATTTCTCCCGGCAATCTTGATTCCAGCTTGTGCTTCTTCCAGCCCAGCGTTTCTCATGATGTACTCTGCATATAAGTTAAATAAGCAGGGTGACAATATACAGCCTTGACGTACTCCTTTCCTATTTGGAACTGGTCTGTTGTTCCATGTCCAGTTCTAACTGTTGCTTCCTGACTTGCATATAGGTTTCTCAAGAGGCAGGTCAGGTTAAATATAACCAAATTAAACACCCCAATTAAAGAATGAGGGGGCACTTCTCTAGTGGTTCAATGGTTAAGTCTCTGTGCTCCGAACGCAGGGCATATGGATTCCATCCCTGGTTGGGGAACTGAGATCCCACACGTCACGCAGCATGGCCAAAATGAATGAATGAACAAGGGGAAGCAGCCCAGAGTCTATAAAATTACTAAAACAGACAAAAGATAAGACTTACAAACCTGGGAGGTTTTAAAGAATAAGGAAAGAGAGCGAGATCCACAAGTGCGGAGAAGGGAAAAAGATGACACCCACTTTTAGGTTGACTGACACAGGAACATGAGAGGACTGCACTGAAGCAGGATCCTATGGAGATGTTTATGATCTTTTCTGACAAAACGAAATTGAAATTTTTTGCTTCATAAACATTTATCTATCTTTTCCTTTATGTTTCTTCCCTTAGCATTCATGCTTAGAAAAGCAGTCATATTCTGAGAGCCAATAAAAAATACTCGTCTATGTTTTCTCTTCTTTATGTACGATTCCTAAATTAGAGCCTCAGTTCATTTTAACCTTAGTGTAGACTCTGCTGTTTAAAACTCTATTTTTCTTTCATAAATCAGAAGGAAAGGAAAGGAAAGGAGACAATGTATTATAGAAAAAGCACTAAATTAAAAGGCGGTAGTACTGACATATTTAATCCAAACTCCACTACAAAGCCACTGGATGGCAGGCAGCTTGATCTCTGGTCTACTGCCCTCTTCCCTCATTGCCCCAGTTTAACATCACATTATCTCTGGGGTTGCAAAAGAGTCAGACACAACTTAGCAACTAAACAACAACAACAATCTTATCAAAGACCTTTGGGGCTCCCTTGGTGGCTCAGTGGTAAAGAATCTGCCTGCAATGCAGGAAACATGGGTTCGATCCCTGGGTTGGGAAGATCCTCTGGAGAAAGAAACGGCAACCGATGTCAGTGTTCTTGCCTGGGAAAACCCAGGGACAGAGGGGCCTGGCAGGCTATAATCCATGGAGTTGGAAAAGAGTTGGATACAACTTAGTGACTAAATAAAACATCATCATCTCTGGTCTATGGCTATAGGTTATTATAATATCTCCCAAATGTTGGTGAATTGGCCAAATTGACAATAATCTTTTCTTCTTTCAATCCATCCATCACAAAAGCTAGAAAAGCCTTAAAATGAAGGATTCATATCTATAGGTCATATAAATTGCTCCTACAAATTAGGAAAAACAAATAATTCAAGAGAAAACTGAGTAAAGGTTAGGAACAAGCAACACAGAGAAGAAATACAAATGACCAACAGATATATTCTAAAAATTATATTCAACCATACTAATAACTTGGAAGGCACAAATTAAAAAGACAAAAGCATCTTCCTCATCAAATCAGTAATTATAAAAATCATAAACACCAGGTTTGATTAAAGACATGGAGTAGCAAAAACTTTCATATTAAAATCTTATATTAAGAAGTTTCATACTCAATAATAAGGAAATCCAAACCCCACAATATGACTTAAGCCCTTTCACAATATGGCCTTGGATTATCTTTCTTTTCTCTCTGTCCTCTACCCATCCTGGGTTTTAACTGCATGTCACATAAAAAAGCATGAAACATATTAGATTTTTCATCCCTCAACAATTAGAAGCATGTGCTTCCTATTGTCTGGAATGATCCTTTCATCTCCTCAATGCAAATGCCATATTTCCTTTCAAGATAAAATTCAAACGCCCTCTTCCATGAAGTCCCCAAATTTAGCTGACTTCTCCTTTGTGTTCTTCCAGCACTTTAAAGCCCAAGAGTCTTTACCCCACATTTCCACTTGAACTTACCCGTTGATAATTTTTTGTCTTCCTATCAGACTGAGGAGAATGGCCCGTGAGATTCTAGTCTTATTTATTTTCATTTTTACAGCGCTGAGCACATAGTTGGTGCTCCATAAAAGCTGAATTAGTAACATTTCACCCACTGCCTAAGGCGAACAGCAGGTTTTTTTCATTTCTCAAAGTCTACAAAGACCAGTATTTAATATTATCTTAAAATTACAACACTCTAACACACCACTGTCCAAAACACCAAAACCAACTACCTTAAATTGGTAACCTAAGTTTTATTATTGATCATTTACAAGGCTAAAAAAGTGAAATGTTACTTTTGTCAATATGTGGTTTCAGGAGATTAATTAGAAATTTAAACACTCCTCTTTAAAGAGAAGCAGTGGTATGCAAAGCAGTTGACTCCACCTTGACAGATTAAAATCACCCAGGGTTTTATTTACATTATGAAACCTGGAAACACTACAAAAAGTCCCATCTCCTCCTCCAAGGTGGTTAAACATTTACCAGCACACCCCTGGACAAAAGTAGACCAGCAGTGTGACTAGCTAATAAGGAAACAGTTATTTAAGTCTTCTTTCTTCTTCAAGAAGCTTTCTGGTCTGGTGTTACTAGTTTCATTTATTTCCCCCTAATTTACAACTCCTAAATCACTTACGTCTATGTCAAACAGCTTTTTTTGCATTCACCTTATTCATTCAATAAATATGGACCTGTGGCCCTGTCCATACTGATGATTGCTTTATCCACTCATTTTTTACCTTCAACTAAAGAGTAAAGCTTTCTGAAAGAGCAGTTTCTCAAAAAGTACTTAACACATAATGACTAGGGTAGCAGACGTTGTGGTCAGCTTTCAACATCCATTTTACCAGAGAACATCAGTCTAAGACAATTATTGAAATCCCATTCCCCAAGTCAGTGATTAGTTTAAAAGAGGGCTTATGACCCAGTTCGCTGATTACTAGCATGTCGATGTTCACTCTTGCCATTTCCTGTGGTGTTGGAGAAGACTCTTGAGAGTCCCTTGGACTGCAAGGAGATCCAACCAGTCCATTCTGAAGGAGATCAGCCCTGGGATTTCTTTGGAAGGAATGATGCTAAAGCTGAAACTCCGGTACTTTGGCCACCTCATGCGAAGAGTTGACTCACTGGAAAAGACTCTGATGCTGGGAGAGATTGGGGGCAGGAGAAGGGGACAACAGAGGATGAGATGGCTGGATGGCATCACCGACTCGATGGACTCTGGGAGATGGTGATGGACAGGGAGGCCTGGCGTGCTGCGATTCATGGGGTCGCAAAGAGTTGGACACGACTGAGCAACTGAACTGAACTGTGACCCAGTTATGGTTAGAGATGTAAGAATAAAAGTCTGCTGGGAGCTTCTGGGAAGGGCTTTCTTGCTCCTATGAGCTAGAAGCAAGTTCCCCTTCTTAACCTCATGTTGTGGTATTTGGATGAAATTCTTACAAAGCTGGAATCATCGTATAATCCAAAGCAAATAAACAAAAACCCCACACCTGACCTATGTCTCAAATTCTATTATGAGTGATAAAAAATTTCCTAATGCCATTTAAAAACAGGGTTAGCAAAAGCACCTTAACTGATAAATCAGAAACATAGACAAAGATCTATGTATTGAACTAGGATTTTCACCGCAGTAAAATTTATTGTTTACAAAGAATAACTGTGTTCTAAATTGGTTTTTCTCCCTTACCATTGTTTAATATACAACTATTTTTTTTTCAATTCAACAAAAGATTCTTTAAATTCTATGGTGTTTTACAGTTTTCAAAGTTTCACACACGTGATTTCATATAATCCCATGATAACACTTCTCCCCCACCTCTATTTTGCCCCTTCCCCCTCTCCTTTACCCACTGGTAACCACTACTTTGTTCTCTATATCCCTAAGTCTCTTTTTTAATTCACTAGTTTGTTGTAGTTTTTAGATTCCACATATAAATGATATCATAATTGTCACTCTCTGACTTACTTCATTTAGCATAATGCCCTGAAAATCTATCAATGTTGCTGCAAATGCCAGGGAAGTCCCTCTATTTCACTCTTGATTGGCACTTAGGTTGTGCCCATATCTTGGCAACTATAAATAATGCTGCTATGAATAATGGGGTGTGTGTATCTTTTTGAATTAATGCTTATGCTTTGGGGGAAGATACCCAGTAGTGGAACTGCTGGATAATACGGTAGTTCTATTTTTAGTTTTTTGAGAAACGTCCATACTGTTTTCCACAGTAATGGCTTCAATTTACATTCCCACCAACAGTATACTACGGTTTCCTCTTCTCCCTCAACATGTTGTTATTTGTGTTCTTTTTGATGAGTCATTCTGACAGGTTTTAGGTATCATCTCGTGGTTTTGATTTGCATTTCCCTGATGATTAGCCATACACAACTATTCTTTAGAGATTAAAGTTAAACATACACATTGTTTAAAGAATAAGAGTTTTACCAAGTGTGTTTAAAAAAAAAAGTTGCCCCTCACCCCTGTTGCTGTCCCATTTCTACCCCCTAGAGAATAAACCATTGAACTTCTTTTAAGTCATTATTTTCAAACTAATCTTTATGCTTCTAAATGACATGCTTGTGTTGCTACCTCTTGATTTTTCAGTTTTGTGAATTATCCTTTAATTTCCCACTTTGGAAGATGATCTCTTTTCTTCCTTCTGTACCCAAGATACACATGCATCCTTTCTATCTCTCAAACTACGCTTTATAGTGATACTATAATTCTGACTAGTTCAATATTCAGTGCAAGTAGTAATGATTATGTAAGCCTATTCACACTTGAGCCATATAGTAAACCATGATTCCTTTTCCTTTCCTACAAAAATTTTTTATTTTTCTATAAGTACTATCTTTTTTAACTCATTTGCTATGTATTTATCGGCATTTTGCCCCAGAAAATCTTTGCCAATTGTCTAAATTTCCTCTCAAGATATTCATATCAATAAAGTATTCTATTTCATCTTCCTAAAGAAGTCTCTCTTGGAGACTTTGAACCTTCTCCAATCTGGACTGGCTGCCCTCTCAGTGTTGGTAAACTGTTTATCTGAAATCTCCATTCACTAATCTGAGGAATCCCCTAGTTCATCTTGTTTACTGAGTCTCCCATTTCCTCAATCACGTCTCCGTCTTTCCTGGTTTATGACCTTATTTAGTGGAGAACATTTTTCAGTAGCTTCCGAGAATGGTGCATGGGAAGGAAGGACATTTTTTGAGACACTGCAAGTTTATTCTAGCTTTCTAGACAAGACAGGTAGTTTGGCTGAATAAAAAAAAAAAGTCTAGGCTCTGTTCTTGGATACAGTTTCTGACAATGATGTGCACTGACTTTAATTTTTAGAGCAAAACTTTGATAATTAATTGAGTTGACACAGGAACTGAGAAACACATGACTACAGAAGTCTGTATCAGAATTTATAACACACTTAAGCTAGCCTAGACTCAATGTTCATGTGTAAAGAAAGCATGGAGGAGGGCATGGCAACCCTCCAGTATTCCTGCCTGAAGAATCCCATGGACAGAGGAGCCTGGTGGCCTACAGTCCACAGGGTCACCAAGAGTTGGACACAACTGAAGTGACTGAGCACATGTGCAACGCTTGGTATGATGATGAAAATGGCCCTTTATTTCCACGGTTATCTTCTCAAAAACCCGTAACCTTTATTTTATCGTAAGAAAAACTTCAGACAAATTCCTACAGTGAAATTGCCTACAAAATACATGACCACTACACTTCAAAATTGTCAAAAACAAGGAAAAGTTTGAAAAACTGCTACCACCAAGAAGAACCTAGAGAGACATGACAACTAGATGTAATGTGGTATCCTAGATTAGACTCTGGAACAGAAAAAGGAAAGGTTAATCTACATAAGATATAGACAATAAGAATAAAGCAGTATTAGTTCACTATTGTAAGGAGTATTTCATCTACTAATATAGGATGTTAACAGGGAAAACTGGGTATGGGGATATATAATTGTCTAAACTACCTTCTCAACTTTTCTGCAAATCTAAAACTGCACTAAAACAGTAAAGTCAATGAAAAATAAAAAAACAATAATGATCCCTGCAGCTAGGGTAGAATGTGATCTGACCAAACCAAGATGGGAAAGGAACTGAATCAGAGTTCACAAAGAAACACATACTGCATACCTCCCCCTTACCTTAGGAAAAAAACTGGAACCTGTCATCCAGTCACACAATATCAGATCAGTTGTCTAATCATAAACACATATAAGACAAGAAAAATCAAATCAATAAATATTGAGTCTTATTTATATGCAAGAGTTATCCTTAGACTAGATTCCTTTAAGCTCTAAAGAAGGTCTCCAGATTGGGAGCATCAGCATTTCCTAGGAACTTTTTAAAAGTGCCAAATGGCATCACACCAGATTTACTCAATCAGAATATCTGATGGATTCAACCTAGAAATCTGTGTTTTAACATCCTCTCCAGGTAATGTGCATGAATCTCACTATGGTAGGCAGCATGAATGAGGCAAATTCGTACAGTGGTCTGGGATGCAGGTAAGCAGATGGAGAATTCATGTCTCACAGCAACACATGTGCCACGCGATTACCAAACAGCACTGGTAAAGAGGAGTCAGCACTCTTCTACCAGATACTGAGTAGAAACACAATGGTTAGATCCTCTGAGCATCTCCTGGCAATAAGACAAGCAGAAAGAAACAGAAGTCAGAGGCAGGCTGAAAATGCTGGCCAGATAAACGTAATAGTAGGTGTAATGTATATGCTACTCAGTGATCCCAAACAGATTAAGTGTTGTAATCCAGCTCTTTTAACATCTCTAGGTTCTTGCTTTTCATAGAAACCTGGGGATTAGTTTTGACTCTTCTGCACTTTGAGATTGCTGTTTCCATCTCGTGTTTGCCTATTTAAAAATGAAAAAGCACTTTCTATATTACCAACAAAAGCAATTCAGCAGAATTCATTTCTATATATTGTGCTGCCAAATATAAGCTCTATTAATGAATAGCACAAGGGACCAGCGCTTGGCTTGGTAAAATGATTAGAGTGTCAGGAGAAAATCTAGCTCTGCAAGCTGCTGCGTTTAAAAAGAAAAAATGCATTTAACTGCAGCCACAGGTCCCTGCCTCCTATGGCTTCAAAATCAGATGTTCACCCATCCCTAGCAGCAAGATGAAGACCTCAGAGAGAGGGCCCTGACAGCAAACCACAGAGGCTGCAGACACATCTCATTTTAATTGCATCAGCAACTGCTAAGCAATTAATGAAAAGACAGAAAGAGGGAGGAAGCATCAGGGCAAAGAGAACAGACACTTGAGCAACCATGTGGAAATACTTCATCCTCACCCCAGTGAGAGTTAGGTTATTTATGGCAGCTGCACAGAGCATCAGATCCTTGCATCTGAACTCCCAGGCCACTTCCCAGGCAGCAATAAAGCTACATGGTCTAGGTTTCCTCTTGCTTATAGTTTCATGTCTCCCATATTCCTCCCTGTAGCCACCAACAAAGATGAGGGGGGGTGAAACCAACAGATCAAGTAGGTTACTCAGCTATTAAGTCCCTTGGGCAGATTCTATGCTTTTTACAACACTGGATATGAGAATCAGTAAATACTAAATACTACCAGCAGTGATTCATCAGAAGCATGCACAGACTAGGCCTAAGGCCTAGGGGGCGGGAACTCCATCAATAACCCCCTGCAGTTTCCTTCTTTTTTTTTAAGCTATGTTTTTACCCTATCACAGAAGAGAAAGAGAAAAACTTCCAACAAAAACTTCTCAGACAGAAGGTAAATTCTCAAATGTGGCCTTGGGTACCAAAAAAACATCAGCATGAAAGAAAAACGAAAGTCATTTAGTGCCAAAATTCCAGCTGTTATCTCCCCAGTGAACTGGGAACCTTAAGGTTGGTGTTTTTTTGGGGGGTGAGGGTGGGAACTGATGAAAAATTAGAAGGTCTTGACTAATTCATACAGGGAGTTTCAAAAGAGAGTGATACTCAGATGCCCTCAACTCCCTGCTCAGTCACAATTCAAACATAAGGACCAGAGGTCTTGGGTTTTCTGCAACAACCCTCACTGAAAAATTTTACCCTACTGTGTCTGAATTTGAGATTGTAAGGAAAATGATCATTATATATATATATATATATATATATATATATATAGCTTATCCCAAAGTCCTTCACACAGATCTTAATAAAACATGACAAACCAACATATGCAGACAAAAGGCAACGCTAAATAAGTGAAAGTTGCTCAGTCGTGTCCACTCTTTGCGACACCATGGATTATACAGTCCGTGGAATTTTCCAGACCAGAATACTGGAGTGGGTACCCTTTCCCTTCTCCAGGGGATTTTCCCAACCCAGGGATCAAACCCAGGTCTCCTGCATTGCAGGCGGATTCTTTACCAGCTGAGCCACAAGGGAAGCCCAAGAATACTGGAGTGGGTAGCCTATCCCTTCTCCAGCAGATCTTTCTGACCCAGGAATCGAACCTAGGTCTCCTGCATTGCAGGCGGATTCTTTATGAACTGAGCTATCAGAGAAGCTCTGCAGTACCAAATAGACAAGGATAAAGCAAGTAGGAGACAGATTCCTGAAGCCAAGGTCCAAAGGTACTGCAAGTTGGACTTAACTAACTTGGCCTATTCTCTACTACAGAATTACTTGCACTGCTTACTAAAAATATGGAAGATTATGATTTAGTGAAAAGTAATTCTCACCTGACCGCTATTAGAGGAAAAAAAATCAAACTCCTTACAAGTCCCCACCAGATCTGGTTTCTGCCTACCTGCTTGTCTCATAACCTCTTACCCACTTCATTCCAAACTATGCTGTCATTCTGTAAATATTTATTCAGTGCCTCCTGCATGCTGGCACTGTTGTAGGTACTATGGATGCATGCAGGACTCTCATGTAATGCTTATTCGATTATGTCTTATATGAGGGCTCTCCGGCTGAGGAGGCAGGAGAAGGCTGAAGTCCAGACACGTAGCTAGGCTGCCTGTCCTGGTGTGGGCCTGCAACCTCTTAGAAGGGAAACTTTATCTCTAATTTGCTGAAAGAAGTCTCATGGTCTAAGAGAGGCCCTAGGTTTACTGACAAATAAATCTAGACAAAAATCCCTCCCCCACAGACCTTATATCCCACTGCAGGGTGAGGTGGACAAAACCAAAATAAACTGCGTAATACATGAGACAGTGAGACGTGTTAGGGAGGAAATAAAACAGGGAAGAGGGATAGAAAGTTTGTGTAGGCATGTAATTTTAGAGTACTCACTAAGAAAGTGACACATTTCTATGTTTAGAACCTTATCAACCCCTTTCTCGTCTTCAGGCCTTTGCACTTGCCTTATTATGCACCTAGAATACATCCTAGAGCACAACCCCTCGCCCTCAGTTTTTAATAGCTAGTTTTTTATCTTTCAATTTCAGCCTAAATGTCACCTGCTCAAAGGGGCCTTCCCTGGCTGCTCTAAATAAAATAATAGCTACCCAGTATCTCTAGGCATTACTAACCAAATGAGGACTTGACTACATAGACTAGGGTTTAGATTTATTCTATCAATATTTCTTGATTTAACATCTGTTATTTAGCTTCCTCATCTGCAAAATGAATAAAAATAGTACCTGCCTTTTAGGGCTGCTATGAAAATTAATTATTACTACTACCACCACAATAACATAACAATGAAAACGATAATAGCAATGATTACTTATATAGTTCTTATCATGTACCAAGCATTATTCTATGTGTTCCACTTTTATTAACACATTTAATCCATTCAATTAACCCATTTAAAGTGCCCTGCACCATATTCAGTAAAGAAATGCTGGCAGTCATTCTCATTACCATCAGCATCAGTGGCAGCATTATGAGCTATTCTACTGAAGTATCTTAAGCACTCTGCCTTTCCGCTCCACTGATGGATCCAGGCTCCAAAGTTCCTTCTTTCCCTTTTAGGATTAACAGCCTAAAGAAGGAATTTATGTATCAACCTCAACTCTCACTCTGTGCAAAATGATTTCTCATTTCTGGCAATGTCATGGACTTAAAAAAAGGAAAAGACATAAGCCTGTCCTTATGGATCATATGCTTTAAAAGTCTCTAGAGGGTAAGTAGTAAGACAGTGTGGAACTGGAAGCCAAAATGCCCAGATTCACTGATCACAGAATGCTAGAGGTTATCCAGATTAATCTTTCATTTTACACATGAATAAAATGAGGTTCAGAAGAAGGAAGTTATTTGCCAACTTGCCTTATTACTTACAGGTAGTTCATTATGATCCTGGAAACAGAATCTAAATCTCTCCCTCCTAAACCAGCACCTTTTCCATTATTCCATAGAACCACCAGTTCAAAGTGGCTACCTGGAGAATAAGGGAACTAAACTTGTTCATTACACAGGTCTCTCCTGAATCTGTTCTAATACAGTGATTCTAATAGGAATGAAACCAAGAAAGAGATATATATAAACTTCCAATTTGGGGAAATCTTAGGCTTTTAACACTAGATTAAAGTTTGGAAGGCAAAAAGATTGAATCCAAAGGAGTTAAGTATTTCAGTGCATAGGTGTGGTATTTAAAAGCTGTATCAGGAATTCCCTGATGGTCCAGTGGTTAGGACTCTGTGCTTCCACTGAAGGGGGCGTAGGTTCGACACTTGGTTGAGGAACTAAGATCCCACACGCTGCCTGGCATAGCCAAAATAAAAGCCATAATGAAATGATCTCATTTTGGGGGGAAACAGCCTTCAGAGAAAAATTCCCAGGTTAAATGTAAATTCTAAGACTGTCTTAGAGTAAATTAGGTTCTGCCCATAGTGGCAAGAAGGATAAACTGGGATAGAATTCTAGGTCTGCCATTATTCTTATTACTTCAAGCAAATTACTTTTCTTCTTTATAACTAAGTCCCTGTGCACAGAAAATGAGAAGGTTAGGCTAATTATTTTTAAGATGCCTTTCAACATTAAAAATATAGGGTTTGACCCAAATACAGGACATAACACTACATCCTTTTAGGATAAGCAACATGATTTTCCTTCCTTAATGATGATATATAACAAAAAAGTACAATAATTAACTTATGAGTGGACACCTTTTTTAGAAACAATTTAATCATGAAAATGATAGCTGGCACAGTGTTTGGCACATAGCAAGTTCTCAAAAATTATCAAATGAATGAATACATAAATAAATGAAGTAATTAACCACAGGCAGGTTGAGCTGATCAAAGGAACTTTGACAGCTTGGAAGTGAACTTCTTAGGCTTTGGCTCTATAAAGAATAAATATCCTAGATATGCCATATACCAAAAAAAGTGCTAACTAATATAGAAAGTGGATGTATTAGTTTTTGGTGACTGCTGTAACAAATTACCACAAACTTACTGGCTGAAAACAACATAGCATTCTCATATTTATGAAGGCTATAGTCCAAAATCTGTTTCAGCAGGCTGAAATCAAGTGCTGGCAGGGCCAAACTCCCTCTGGAAGCTCTAGAAGAGGATCTATTCCTTGACCCTTCCAGCTTCTAGTGGCTGCCAGCATTCCTTGGCTTTTGCTCCATCACTCCAATGCACAAGGCCAGTATTTTCAAATCTCTCTCTGTTCTCTCTTCACATCACCTTCTCTTTTGTGTCTTCAAATCTCCCTCCCTCTGCCTCTCTCTTGTAAGGATAATGTGACTGCATTTAGAGCCCACCTAGATGATCAAGGATAACCTTCCTGACTGAACCACACCCTCAAAGGCACTTTTTCCATACAAAGTAAAGGGATTCTACAGGTAACAGGGATCAGGACGTGGATCTCTTTTGAGGGGAACATTTTTCCAGTCTTCCACAGTATAATATGCATAATGGTGACAGACTGGTAACCAGAGTCTAAAGAGATAGGTCTTAAAGTAGAGCTTGGGAGGGAAGAAATGTGGTTTAGAAGAATGGTGTATGCACCATTCTTCCAATAGTGGAAATGGTTGCGTTGTACATAAAGAAAGGCAAATATTTAATGTTTTTAATTTTGGGGGGACTGAAGTAGAAAGTTTCAGCAATGCTGTGAAATAAAATTAGTTATATAGAAGCTTTTTTTTTTTTTGGTAAAGTGCTGTGTTTACCAGTTGAGTGTTGAGTGTTAAGGTACCCCGGGGAGTACAACAAACTCAAAAAGGCACCACTGGATATTTTAAAATTTTGAGGGAAACACAGTAATGTTTGTTACCAATATAAACTACACCAAACTCACCATACACACTACACGGTAGTTCATAGTTTCAACACTAGATCACTCTATATTCGTATCTTTACAAAACTGGATTTTCAACTGTTGTGGTTAAAAGAAAGTACATGAAAAATCAGTGTGGGATGGGAAATGGCTGACATCCAATCTGACTCCAAAAGTTTGGAAATGTACATCCCAACATGCCCACATATCACATTAGTTAAGAAACTGTGGTTAATTAAGAATGAAATAAAACTATTTTTTAATTATCAAAAACTTGGTTCCATTTTCAGACTCAGCCACTAACACACATTAACAAATACAGATGCTAATACTCTTTAAGAATCTTAATGGAATAGAACATGATTTCTGAACAAGGCCACTGGGAACTGTTTTCCTGGTATTCATTGCTTGGAAACATAAATTCACCCTGAGTCATCTCAAATGCATTTACAGAAATATTTAATGATTAAGACGAGACGAAAAAAGGATATAATAGGAGGTGCGTGTGTGCATGCACACTCGCCTGTGTGCTCTGTGTACAGAGTTGAGTCCAACTCTATACAACTCCATGGACTATAGCCTACCAGGCTCCTCTGTTCATGGAATTTTCCAAGCAAGAATACAAAAATACTAGAGTGGGTTGCCATTTCCTCCTCCAGGGGAATCTTCCCTACCCAGGGATTGAACCTAAGTCTCTTGAATTGGCAGGTCGATTCTATACCACTGCGCCACCCAGGAAGCCCATAATGGGAGGCAGTGTGGTCAAAACTGTGGAATATAAAGTTGAACTAAAAATCCTGATTTCACAAATCGCCAACTAGGGCAAGTTTCTTAACTTCCTAAGACTCACGAATAAAACAAAATAAGAAATAGTCCCTATCTCATAGAGAGAAAGAATTGGACATGACTAAGTGACTGAACAACATAGAGATACTGTGAGATGGGCTCTAATCATTCAGTGTCTGGCATATAAGACCAATAAATTAAGGCTTAAAAAATACACCAGAAAAAAAAGAAGTGAAGAATATTCTGTAACACACTTGCTTTTTCAGTTGTAAAAGATAACAAAGAAAGTTAACTAGTTCACTAGTGCTGCCTCATAGTGCTCGACTCTTGCTGCTGCTGCTGCTAAGTCGCTTCAGTTGTGTCCGACTCTGTGTGACCCCACAGACGGCTTGACTCTTAGTGATACACAAAAACTGACTTATCGATACATTGTATTTCTCTAGAATTACCCAAAGGTTAAACAACAAATTCTCATTCAGAGGGAGAAGTATTAAGATGGGCACTAATACTGTTGATGCCTTTTCACAAGGAGACTCACTGTGAGAGCAAGAAGGACCCCAACAAACCCAGTCCGGGAAGGGGATTACTGAGATGGTACAACCAACACACTCTCTGACACATTCAGCAGAAACTCCCCAGCTGCTTAGATTTTCTAAGCTTTCAGCGTAAGAAAAGATGCTCCTTGGGGAAAAGATATATGAGGATGGATAGGAGACTGTCCTAGGAGCTTTTCACAAGTTATCTCAAATGCAAGGTAGGATTACTGTCACCACTTTACTTATTCATTTATTCCACAAATATTTATTAGGCATCCTCTTTATCTCTGTTATTTTCCTATAGTTACTGGAAACACAGGAAACAAAACAAATAAGGTCCCATGGTGTCCTCATGTTATAGAAGAGAGAGTCCATAACAAATAAAACAAGAAAATTTCAAGAAGAGTAAGTGCCAAAATGAAAATTAAACATGATAATAAGATATGGACTGTTTGGGAGGTTACTTCAGATCAGGTGGTCAGGGAAAGCTTCACTAAGGAGATGACATTTAAATTGAAACCTAGGGAATTCCCTGGTGGTCCGGTGGTTAAGACTCTATGCTCCCAATGCAGGGGACCTGGGTTTGATCCCTGGTTAGGGAACTAGATCCCACAGGCCAAAACTAAAGATCCCATATGCTGCACCTAATACCCAGTGCAGCCAAATAAATAAATATTAAAAAAAAAAATTGAAACCTAAATGACTAGTAAGGGCCAAACTGTGTTATGGGCTGCAAGACAGGGATAGGGGAGCTAGTAAAAAAGTCCTCGAGTAGGAATGAGCTTCATAATGTTTGAGGAACAGAAAGACGGCCAGTATGGCTGGAGCACAAAGAGAGTGGGACAAGCGGTAGAGTTAACCTCTGAAAGAAAAGCCTCATAGTAAAGCCTCACTGAGGTTCAGGTTGTCAAATTATACAGCCTGTCCCCTGGTAAAATTAGAATTCAGTTCCACAGAACTATGACCCTCAACTCCACAATCTTTCCAGGACATCACAGTTAACATGTCTTATTCCTAGCTCAGTGCTTTAAACACAGTAGATGTTTAATACATGTTTATTGAAAGAAAAAGAAAAAGCCTAAGGATCTTCACATACCACTCATTTCTATACCGGTCAGAAAAATGTCAACTGACCATTCAACACTTCTGAACGGTCTCATCAAAGACCAGTTGGATCTATACAGTTGTGATTCTCAATCTTGGCCATGCACTAAAAAATCACCTGGGAAACCAACAAATACTGATACCTGAGTCCCCTAGCCCCAGAAATCAGGACATACGTGTTCTGGAATGAAGGGGGATTCTAATGTTTAAAGGCCACCGAAATTATTCTAATGCACCCCAAGTTGAGAACCACTGCCCTAGACGTTTTCAAATTTAAAGCCATGTGAACATGCAAACAATTTTATCAACTGCTGCTGGGCATCAGGTCCACAGCAAAGTCATAAGAAAAAACTAAGGCCCTGAGGGCAGCAGGGTTATTTGAGCAAGAAGAAACATGTAAGGGGTTAAATAAAATAAAATAAAATATCTTGCTACACATGGATAACAGATGATATTCAGGAATTACTATGTAGTATAATAATGGTATTTTGGTTATATAAGCAAATGCCCTCATTTTTTGGAAATGCATGTTGAAGTATTTAGGAGAGAAACAATGTCTCAAACTCATGAAATATTCAGCAAAACAAATAAATGAAATACACATATATAGACAAAGCAAATATGGCAAAACTGAAACAGTTATTGAATACAGGCGGTGAGTGATCATTTTACTCTGAACTTTTCTGCATATTTAAAACTTTTCATAAGAAAAGGCTGAGCAAGGGGAAATCTCCTGCCACAATATATTGATAATTAGTCCATTATATTTAAAAAGCTATCTTGGTAACTTTTTAAAGACAGAATGCCAGTTCGCACTACAGCAACTGAAAGTATACAATAAAAACCTGCTTTTAAAATATTTAGTCTGTTTATAAATTATAAATATTTCCTCTCAATTCTACTGAACCAGATCCTTTATAGCCCGTTATTTCCTTATAACTGCATAACAGGTGAAACTTATACGCTCTACAGGGTTTATGATGTTTACTCTTTCCGGGAATCAGATTTCCCAAAGCTTACCATTGAAGGCCTCTGTGCTATCAGCAGTTTCTGGCTTCCTGCCATGAAACAGTCCTCACCTCTGAATGACACTCAGTGATACCACCCATGACCTGGAAGAGGATGGTGGCCTCCAGCAGAACCAAGTCATATATTACAAGGCTGTAATACAATCTCTTTCTACTAGCTCTCAAAAGCAGCTCGGTAGTAGTAAACTGTAACCAGGGTCACCCAAGGTAAAACGGGGAAGAAGGCAACAGTCTCTACCGCTTCCTTCACTGGCAGCTTGAAAGAAAAGAAAGTGTTAGTCACTCAGTCGTGTCTGACTCTTTGCAACCTCATGGACTGCAGCCCCCCAGGCTCCTCTGTCCATGGAATTCTCCAGGCAAAAATACTGGAGTGGGTTGCCATTCCCTTCTCCACAGAGTTTCCCAACCCAGGGATCAAACCCAAGTCTCCCACATTGCAGGCAGATTCTATACTGTCTGAGCCACCAGGGAAGCTCACTTGCAGCTTGCTGCTGCTGCTGCTAAGTCTCTTAAGTCGTGTCCGACTCTGTGTGACCCCATAGACGGCAGCCCACCAGGCTCCGCCATCCCTGAGATTCTCCAGGCAAGAACACTGGAGTGGGTTGCCATTTCCCACTTGCAGCTTAGGAGCCTCCAATTCTAAAACCTTCCCAATTTCTTCTGTACCTGTTCTTTAACTCACATTTAATTTTAAACTGTAAGCCAACTAAATAAATTAATCCTAATTAAATATGTTTAGCTAACTGGCCTTTTTAGAAATGGCTAGAATTTCTGACTCTCAAGAGTCTCTTCAAATCATATCATGGCCACCTATTCTGATATCTATTGCATACACACATATTCTCAAGTATCCACCTATGGAGTCTTGTTTGAAGTTCTTATAAAACAAAATCCATTTTGCAGAAAATTTAAATGGCAGTCACTGATGGTCATGCTTACTTCTTTCTCCATAGGTACCTCAGAAGACTCATTTAAAATATAACAGAAAGGTACCTAAATGAATAAATAGGTCAGTATTAAGTGGATACTGCCCTTACTACTTTAACGAAAACTTATGGTGAATTTTAAGGGACACAAAAAAGAAACTTGGCTCAATATTAAGGATTCTTATTGGGGACTTCACTGGCAGTCAAGTGGTTAAGACACCACGCTTCAGTGGCAGGATGCACAGGTTCAATCCCTGGTTGGGAAGCAAAGATCACCACATGCCACAGCCAAAAAAAAACCAAAAAAAAAAAACGATGCTTATTCTGTATAGTATCCGTCCTATCTTGGTTCTCTTAAGAGATGATCAGAATCACCACAGCAATGATTTCAAATGCTTTTTTGCCAAACTGAAATTTCCTAATTTTCCTTCTTGCATTCAGTGCTTCTAAAATTAAAGACATTGGAGAAGGAAATGGCAACCCACTCCAGTATTCTTGCCTGGAAAATCCCATGGACAGAAGAGACTGGCGGGCTGCAGTCCATGGGGTTACATGACTGAGCATGCGTGCATGAGGGTGGAGGGTGACGGGTTGGTAGCAATAAACTGGTAGAACTAAAAAAAAAAAAAATTAATAAAATTAAATTAAAGACATTAAATTCATTTACTAAAATGCTTATGTAACTTACTGGGTATTCTTAGTAGGCGAAGCAGACATGAAGGTGGGCTGAAGGGAAGTGTTTGAGTTTGACACGCTCTTACATACAGCCAGTTTAATTAAACTTAGATCATACAGGTTGAAGCCACCCTGAAATGGGTACTCTTCACTTGCTCTACAACAAAACATACCTCTGGTATGACAAAATACCTTGGAGAATCAGTTCTAATTACGGATGGATATCATGGCTGAAAACAAAATGAAACACATTTTATTTCAAGTTCTGTAAAAAAGTAAAAATAAACCTTCACTGTTTGCTCTCGACCTCTGAATGTTAAAAATCACCCCCCACCTTAAATAAGACCAGAGAAGCAAGAGCACTCAGTATGCTTACAGCAGCTCTCATGTGATTATCTTGCACTCCACTGGATTTCCGAACAAGAAGCTTCCCTTCTCTGGGCCACTGTGGCAATTATTGTGACTATCGTTCATCTGGCTCACATATTGTTTGGTATATAGTTAGTTATCTTCTTAATTCTTTTTATAAGTACAGGTCACCTCCTCCTCCATTAGACTTCAGACCGCTTACTTGGCATAGTAACTCTCTCTTCTTAGAGGCATGCACGCATGTGCTCATGCACACATATGCAAGCACACACAAAGCTGCCGCTAATACTACGATTAAATTTTTGCTGGCTTCTAAACTCAGGTTATTGTTTAATTATAACAATCATGAGATTATTGCAAATGTGAAATCTATTTCCTCTTTGTCTAGCATTACTAGTTAAATTTGAGAAATAATAGAATTCAGTAGTTATCTCAACCAGGAACTCTTAAGAATGTGTGTGGCTGTGATACAGAGGGATCATCAGTAACATATGAGACCAGTGTAGGTGTCATATTAGTGCCTCCATCAAATTAAACCATACTACTGGCAGGCAAGATTGTGGTAAGATGGCCAGTTTTAAAGTGATGCACAGATTTAGGCTATAAATCAACTTCCGCTCCTTGATAGTTATGTGATCTTGGAGAAATAAATGTTTCTAAGCCAAAGTTCCTTCAAATGTAAAACGAGAATAGTTACCATCTACTTGTCAAGGTTGTTGTGAGATTATCAAGATAAATTATTGCCTAGCACTGTCTACTCTGAAGACACTCAAAATAAATGACAGCCATTATTACTAATTACAGTGACTTTTAGTGAACAGACTTTTTACATTTATTTGGCAACCAACATTCATCAATATCCTTGGTAGTATGCCAAACTGATAAATAGGCTTCTACTTAAAAGAATGAAAAGTGGACTTTGGAGAATGAAAAGATTGAAATGAAATTAATAGGTTTTATACCAGGACCTGGGATTTATTCTCAGGAATTTGTAAGAAGTTTGGAGATCAATGAAATTCAAAAGGATAATTCAGATATCAGATAATACGCTATTAAACATAATATCCAAATTTTCACAGGTAGTAATAGATATGCCCTTATCTCAATTAAATTTAAGCACAAACTCCAGTTCTTAAGGTAGCTTAACAAAATGGCATGCATTGAACAGCTCTGAAAAATAATAATTGAAAGACTTTCATCCTCACAACACAACCCATGTTTAGTTCCTAGCCCTCAGAGGACAGGAAACATAATGTTAACAGTTCATCTGTTGCCTATGATTGTTTTTGAGCCAAAAGACTTTGGTAGATACAAGTTACCCTTTAGAGATCAGCTCTGAAAAACAAGAAAACTGCTGTGAGAAAATCTGTTTTCCACTGCAAAAGGGAAATTAGAATACAGAAAGCTCAAGCGTTAAGCAATCAAATCTCAACAAGCAGCATTATTACTCTTTTGAAGTTAAGATATATTTTGGTTTGCTATGTTAAGACTTGGGCTTCCCCAGTGGCTCAGGGGTAAAGAATTTGCCTGCAATGCAGGAGACCCAAGTTTGATCCCTGATCAGCGATGGAGCGCGCGCTCTGCGCGCGCGCACACACAGACACACGTGCACACGCACACATACACGCACACACACACGCACGCGCACGCACACACACGCACACGCACGCACACGCGCACACACACACGCATGCACACATATTAAGGCTTACAGAATACCAAGGCTGAACAATGGGACTCTCGCAATCAGTGAAGAATAGCTAAGAAGGAACTCCCATAAAGATCTCTCTAGAATAGAATGGCTGACAAACAAGACAATAAAGTGGTAAGTGTTATTACAAAATAAAAGAAGATAATGAGTTAGATTAAGTATAACTAACTGGAGAAGGAAGCGGTTCTGGAAGAACTGATGGCTGAATGGTAACTCAGATGTTAAAGGGAAGCAACCAGGCTGAGACCAGCAAGAACACAAACTCGGAGGCAAAACTAGATAGAAATCTCGGATGACTGGTATATGAATGGGCAACAGTGATTAAGATCACATAAACAGGTAGTCATAGTCAGATATGCAGGATTCTTGGGCCTTGGTAAAAGAATTTGGATTTTATCCTAACTTAGTGAGTCAGAGGATTTTTAAGCAGAGAAATTAGGGACATTGAGATTGACTGAAATCTAAAGATGCTGTTTTCTCATTAACGTTCACAGGTTCATATAAAGTCTTTCAATATTCATAAGGAATGTAAGGAGGAAATTTAGCACTTAAAATTCACATTCTGTGAATTTCAGTCATCATTGACCTGTTTCTATTCCTTGCTCCCCTGATCCAGTCAGTTAAGTCTTGCCAGTATCTCCCTACTTATCTATCATTTATTTATTCCTTTTGCCAAGAATCAAGAATTAAAATCTTTTTTAGCTCTCTTTTCTTCCTTTTCCTAATCATGTGCCCGTGCATATGAATGCACAGAAAATGAAGGAATAATTTTGTAGGGAGGTCCCTGAGTTTCCTCTGCCAGAATCTAAATGAGCATAAAAGAGTATTTCATTTCCAGGAAGAGGAAATAAGGGATTCACTAGGTATGAGAGTTATTGGAACAAGGAATATATAAACTCTGTC
Organism: Bos indicus x Bos taurus; assembly: GCF_003369695.1. NCBI lineage: Eukaryota > Metazoa > Chordata > Mammalia > Artiodactyla > Bovidae > Bos > Bos indicus x Bos taurus. The sequence goes on from NC_040085.1 coordinate 39,341,773, forward strand.
TAGAAGAAATGGCACCTGAAGGGTTGTAGAAAGCCAAAGGATCCTTTGTTGATGAAAATAAAACAAAAACTAGGGCTACAGTAGGAAGAGTAAAACATATTGAAAGGACCTAGAGTAAAAGGTTACTTACTCTAGGCCCAGGACAGATAAATAGCAACCCATCTGGTGTAAGACATGGCTACATAAGCTCCTATTTTATCAAAACCTTGTTCTCCTTAAAAAGCCTGGTAAAATGACTATGTCCTTAGAGGAGCTTTCTGTGATCCTGGCAAGCCAGAATTATTTTTTTCTCCTTTACAGTCTCATATCTGAACTCCTATTTAACTCAATTTATTCCTTCTTATGTTACACTATTATTCTTATGGATACTATTATCCATCTTGCTTATACTACAAAGTGGGTGAATAGGAGAGAAGGGTGGAATACTAAATGAAGACATCTGTAAACTGGGAAGGAGTAAACTAATTTATTCAATTAATATTTATTGAGCAGCTACTAGGTACCAAACACATAAAACAGATATGGTCTGTGTTTTCAGAGTTTATATCCTTGGAAGTAATGGAGAATGTTAGCCATTATTAATATAATTAATTCATTATATGTACATCTTTCCTATCAAATTCTGAAATTATCTAGGAGACCATGTCATTTTTTAATTGCCCCAAACAATGACCACTGCACCTGGAACACAGCAGATGATAAATAAATGTCAGAATTGGGACTACTTCACACAAAAGCTGTTCTAGTTGCTCAGCCGCAGGTGCCTTTCTGAAAGGTTCTCACTTGACTACCAGCGGTCAGTCTCCCTTTTGTATCAGACCCCAGGGCCTCAGTGTTTGTTGCCACTCGGCCACTTTAATCTTTGTGGTTTTCCTCCATCCTACCCCTGGCTGACTAACCAAGAAAGTCAGGTCTGCTTCTGACTCCCCACTTCTTATCTCCAGGAATCCAATCTCCCCACTGTCATGTTTTATTCCATCTTTAAGCCAAGGCATCTTTTCTTTCCAAACACTGTAATTAAGGCAGAATAACAAGCACCTTCACCATCTAAAATGAAAAATTTACATGTTTGAGGCTCCACATTGTTCACAGGTTAGGGACCAGCCTGGGAATTATCCTCTCTGGGCATTGCTTCATAACTAAAGGTGTGAATGCAACTGTAAATGCATGAATTCACACAGATAACCTTAACTTCCTGGGTCCGGATGAAAGACTTGCTGACTAAAAGAAAATGGTAATAGGAAAAGGAAAGAAAGAAAAAAACAAAGCAACATTTTAGACTTTCAAAGCTATACAAAGGAATCTGTAAACTAAAATTCTTTTTAATAAACCTCAATAGTTTAGTCTGAATAACAAAATTTTCTGACATTGCATCAGTTTTAATTTTCTATTTGAATTGTGTGCACTAGACAACAATTTATTGAGCAATTACTATGTGTCAGTCAATGAGGATCTGACAACGTGATGGGAGCAGAAAAAGAATGTGTGACAGTCAAACAGCTAGTGACAGTACAACACAACGAGGGAAGTACAGGAATCTAATGGAACCCAAAGGCGCATTTAACCCAGCTTGGAGGTCAGGAAAGACTTCTCAGAAGTAAAATTTAAGCAGAGATCAGAAGAACGAATATGATAAGCCAGACAACAATAACAGTAATAATTATATGGTGCTTTTTAAGTGCCAAGTACTATAATATTCCATATATTAACCAATTGATTCTCAACAACCTTATGAATTAGGTACTATTATTATTACCTACCTTGTAGAGGTGAAGAAATTGAGGGTTTGAGTAATCTGCCAAGGTCACACTGCTAAGAAGGTGCAGAACCAGGATTAGAACTAACGTACTCTAGAGACTCTATTTTTCTCTCTACATCAAGATAGGAGGTGATGGGGAGGGTTGGAAAGAAACGGTAAAGAAAGGGAAAATAAAAGTGTGACAGAGAAATATATGCGTTACAACTTCGAGAAAAGATACAGCAAGAACTGAAGGAAGTTCAGTATGGTGGGCTCTGGGGGAAGGTCAACAATGGAAATCTAAGGGACTTTACTGGTGGTCCAGTGGTTAAGACCCTGCATTCCCAATGCAGGGGGCCAGGTGTGATCCCTAGTCAGGGAACTAGATCCCACATGCTGCAACTAAGAGTTCGCATGCCACAACTAAAGACCAGGGTGGCAAAAAAGGAAATGTAAGAGAAACCAGATTAAGCTGGGGTTCCTTACTTATACCTTGGAATAAGACTTTCAATTTTAAACCCAAGAATCATTTGTGTGTATATCATAGCAAGGGCTTCCCTGGTGGCTCAGACGTTAAAGAATCCGCAATGAGCTTATTAAGTTATTTTTCGGTGTCTCTTCCTTTGGGACAATCTTCTTTATACAACCATCAGAATTCAACTTCCTAAAACATCATTTTCATGATATCACCCCCTTGCTCAAAAAGTCTTTAGTAGCACTCTGCTGACTATAGGATTCATTCCAAATTATTAAGCCTTGTGAAATAGACTCCATCGCTCTTCAAAACTTTGTTTTCTGCCAAGCCCAATCACAAATTTCAGCCTCAGATACAATTATTTTTGCTCTTGGAATAAACACTCTGCTGAACAAAAATTTGGAAGAAATATTTCAATTTCACACTTCGTATCATACTTCAACCTACAAATAATATATTTATCACACTTTCACAGTTTCACAATTTTGAATGGGTTCACAGAGGGAAAGAGTGAATTTGTGCAGTTTCTCAATGCTCCTTAATATCATTACATGTATAAAAAAAATCTCTGACCACCAGCTAGTGTTAAAAAAAAAAAACATATTTCAAGTCTGTTGAGTCATAGCTACTTTAGCATTCAGAATAATATCTAACATACCAAATACCACAATTTTAAGTGAAAAAATGTGGCCTATCCTCAAGAGCCAGAATTTCATTCTGACCAAAAATGTCAGGAAGGAGAATTAAATTTAATACCAAATGAGCTTAGATTTGGGGGTATAATTATTTTGTTTCCTCTTTAAGGTTTTGGATCTTTAAAGTTTAAAAATCCTACTGTATGTCTCATTTACTGTAAGCTACATTCAATGGCCTTTTCAAAGCAGATAGGATATAAATCAAAAATTCTTAGAAGTGGTGAATACTTTAAATATATACTAAATCTTAGTCATTATGAAAAAATCTCAATAGATCTAGCTAATTTTACAACTGTTAAAACACAATGTGTATAAACAACTGAGTACTAGCCAACGTGATGATGTCATGAGGCTTAATCTAGTCAGATTAAGCACACTGGTACAATACCAAAGATTAGCAGTGTTATTAGTGGCTAGGAGTGAAGGACAAAGATTTCTGTGTTGTATTCAAAGCATCCTGGCAATTAATAAATGCTGCTGTTATTATTGATAGCAGATTAGTGGTTATAGCAAAGGGCTCATACAAGTAATTAAAACAAATCAATTGAGACCCACAAAGTTCCAAAGATCAAACAAACAAAAACAAACAAAAAAAATCAAAACAGAACTTACAAAAAATATATAGAAACAGGTATCAAACTTTTGAAAAATTATTCAACTCTATTATTCTACTTCTAAGAACTGACCCAACAGACACAAATGAAGATGTATGCACCAAAGTGTCCATGGTAATAGGACTAAAATCTAATAATCTATCCACAAAATAAAAGCAAATTCAGTTCAGCTCAGTTCAGTCACTCAGTCGTGTCCGACTGTTTGCGACCCCATGAATCTCAGCACGCCAGGCCTCCCTGTCCATCACCAACTCCCGGAGTTCACTCAGACTCACGTCCATCGAGTCAGTGATGCCATCCAGCCATCTCATCCTCTGTTGTCCCCTTCTCCTCCTGCCCCCAATCTCTCCCAGCATCAGAGTCTTTTCCAATGAGTCAACTCTTTGCATGAGGTGGCCAAAGTACTGGAGTTTCAGCTTTAGCATCATTCCTTCCAAAGAAATCCCAGGGCTGATCTCCTTCAGAATGGACTGGTTGGATCTTCTTGTAGTCCAAGGGACTCTCAAGAGTCTTCTCCAACACCACAGTTCAAAACCATCAATTCTTCGGCGCTCAGCTTTCACTGTCTGTTAAAAGAATCTGAAGGACTTTTCTGGTGGTCCAGTGGTTAGGACTCTGTACTGTCAATGCAGGTGACATGGGTTCAATCCCTGGTTGGGGAACTAAGATCTTACATGCTGTACAGCATAACCAAAAGATTTTAAAAATTATTTTAATGAAAAAAATCTGAAATTTTGTTTATAAATAAAAAGCTGAAAAAGCTCTAAAATTTTAACATTAGGAAGTTAAGGAAATTGTTGGGTAATTTATGATACACCTTGACTCTGAAGTATTTAGCAACAAGTAAAAATGTTTACAGAAATTTTAAATGAAATAAAAAAGTTGAAAAAGTAGTAGGTGCTCAGTGGTGGGAAGCAAAATGTATATAAGAGAAATAAACCCAAAGTTACAAGTGGTTATTGCTACATGTTGGAAAAACACAGAATCTTTGTGTTCCATTATGCAGAGAACTAGAGACGATTATAATTCCTACTACATAATTCCTACCAAAGCAATTATTTCAAAGTTGTGTTTAAAAAAAAATTCTACCAAAATCATTTAGGACCCACAAGTATAGTGAAGTGATGGTTTTTACTTGTTTTCCAAACCACATGCAGCATACCTCCAATAAAAACACCTTTTTAAGGAAGAACAAGCAGGTAGTAGCAAGGATAAGACGACAGGAGAGAGAAAATACTTCATCCTGAGTCTAGATTTCATCCAAAGTCAGCAGTAAGTAAAGAGATCTTTTCTTGGTTTACACAATGTACTAAATATACTTGGGTTAGCCCCAACAGTCTACAGCCTCACCAAAGAAAAAACAAGATCAAGGTATAACATGAAACTTTTCACAATTATTTTTATCCCCACAAACACTGCTACTCTATGGATTTCATCATCACTCTGAACTGCCTCATCTCTAGGATATTAAATGACAAAAGCCCTCCAATTATAATTCTAAGCCCTTGGTCCTAAAGGTCCCTACTATCTGTTCCTGTGAATCACTGGAGAACTCCAGTACTTTGATTTCCCATATTCCAGGTTTACCTGATTCTCACCAACACTTTCCTTGCACTTGGCTTGACTTTAAGACCATTTAAATTAGGATCTCACTATGGTGGATTTCATAGAATACAAATAATTATGAAAAAAAAAAAGGAGACAAATACATGATTGACAACTTATGTTAAAAAAAAAAACCAAACACTTACATTTACCATCATAATTTCATTAAAGGACATTTACATACCCAAAATGAAAAGGCAATTTCAAAATAAAGGGCAGTTCCTTCCCAGGAAGAAAAGAAAAAAAAAGACATAATGCACCAGAACTGAAGCTTGAATGTCAGTTCTTAATTTTCAGGGTGAACAGAGGCAGTTAAGGGACATCAGTGTCTACCCTTCAGCAGTACTTGGACTTTTCCCTGAAGGGCTGGGCATAGCAGACCAGGTCTGGAAAAGGCTGTAGGGCCATCTTCCATCACTTGACGTGAAGATGGCAAAATATATACGGAAATAAAATTTGAAGACTACTATAAAATACACATGGATACTCTGTTTTAGAACATATCTTTTGGAAGTTCTTTTAAGAAGATATTTTCTACACCTCAGTATTGATTCTTCCTTTTCTCCTTTAAGAAATCTGCCCCGTCCACACCAACCTCTTCCAGGGACACCTACAATAACTGAAGGCACGATGTGGGAAGAGGAGGATGAGAGGTATTGAAGACCTAGCTCTGAGGAGAACTACTCTACGATCCAAGTTAAATTTTTGAAAATTTAAAACAAGAGATGTGATTTAGATCAATGACTCACATCCTCTCTGACTGTAACATATAGTGAAAATTACATTGTATTTAATCATCTCTCTTCGACTATCATATACTCCTCTTCCAAATGGTCTCCTTGCTTCCACTCTTGACAACCTTCAGTCCATTCTCAAGACAGGCTAGAGGGATCCCATTAAAAACTAAATGGTGAGACCTTCACTTCCAGTGAATAACAAGAGATCAGATTTATCCTCTTGCCTAACACAAGGAATAAAACCAATAAAAATATATGAAGTGCTTTTCAAGATACTGGACATCAGGAAATGAAAATGATTCCTGAGAGATGAGAAACAAATGGGGTAAGTTCTCCAAATGCCCCAGCTCTACCTGAGAGAAGAAGGAGCTATTTACGGAGGAGGAACCCAATCACAACCCAGCAGTCATCCAGAGAAGACAGAGCTGCAAGTTTGGAGAGGTCAAAACAGCTCAAGTCTGCAGGGCAGAGTACAACAAAGGAAAGTGCTGTCACAGTTCTGGAGATCTGCAGAAGGCTCCTGTAGGTTGTTAGTTGAGTACCAGTTAGCGCATGTCTGTGAGGAAACTGTTCAAGTCTAGGAAGAGAATCATCCAAAAGAATTAGAAGGGAAAAATGCCCATAGCTCACATAGAAGAAGGAAGAGTGCCTGTTCCTACTGTCAGGGAGGAAAACCTCATTATTCACAGAGAATTAGACAGGATCCACATGAGGGTTCAGCTTTAGCAGTTGAAGAAATCAGCCCTATCTTAATGCTGCTTTGGTCCTACTAAGCAAGTTTAATAGGATAAATTATTTCTAAGAAATCTAACCACAACTCAGAATAAAGCACAAAAATATTTAAAGAATGTCTATATAAAACTTCCAGAGATGAAACAATAGTGTCTAGGATGAAACAGACACTGTTGGAGATTAATTGCTGATGAGACAATTCAGAAGACAGGTTGGTGAAGTTAAAAATACAACAACAGGGAGTTCCCTGACAGTCCAGTGTCTGAGCAGCCAGTGCAGGGGCCATGGGTTCAATCCCTGGTAGGGGAACTAAGATCCCACAAGCCCTGGGGTGCAGTCAAAAGATTTTAAAAAGAAAGAAAGAAAACACAGCAACAGAAGTGATACAAAATTAAAAACCGTGAAAAAACATCTGGAAAAAAGTGCCAACTTCAAGTAGAGTAACAAGCATGTAATTCGGGTCTGCAAAGAGGGGAAGAAAAATATTTGAATAATAGCTGAAAAATTTCCAAAGATGATGAAAACCATAAATTCACAGCAATCACAACAAATCCCAAGGACAAGATGCATGAAGAAAATTACATCAAGGTACCTCAGAATCAATCTCATAAAAACAAGTGATAAAAAAAATTTAAAGCAGCCAAGCTTAAAAAATCTTATGCACTAAATTTACTTAAATTTTATTGAAAATTTAAAAGCAGACTTACATACAGAGAAATAAATATAAGGGTGATCACAGATTTGACACAAGCTACCAAAGCTCACTCAAGGAGAAAGATATAAACTGAATAGTCCTTCATCTGTTAAAGAAACAGAATTTTTAGTTAAAAGCATTCCCACTTCTATTTTTCCCAATCCTCCACCTCCTGAAAAATTCTACTTCCCAGATGGCTTTTCTGGTAAATTCTACTGAACATTAAAGGAAGAAATAATAGCAAATTTGCCCACACTTTTCCAGGAAATTCAAGAGGTGGGAATAATACTTCCTGGCACATTCTATGAGGCCAGAATTACTCTGGTACCCAAACCAAAGATACTATGTGAAAGCTTTAGATTAATGTTCTAATGATTATAGATGTAAAAATTCTTTAAAAATCAGCAAATCAAATCCAAGACTATATAAAAAGTTTTCCACATCATGACTCAATTTTATCCCAGGAACATGTTGTTTGAACATCTGAAATTCAATCAGTATAATTCCCCACTAGCAGAGTAAACAGTAACAAACTAAAAATTTTTTAAAGTATGTAATCATCTCAGTAAATGCAGAGTACTTAGCAAAATCTAACATCTATCCCTGATAAAATGCTCAGCAAACCTGGAATTGAAGGGAACTTTCTCAGTCTGATAAAGGGCATCTATGAAAAACCTGGGCTTCCCAGGTGGCTCAGTGGTAAAGAATCCACCTGCCAATGCAGAAGACACAGGGAGACATGGGTTTGATCCCTGGGTCAGGAAGATCCCCTGAAGCAGGAAATGGCAACCCACTCCAGTATTCTTGCCTGGAAAACTTCACGGGTAGAGGAGCCTGGAGGACTACAGTTCATGGAGTTGCACAGAGTTGGACACAACTGAGCAAGCATGCATGCATGAAAAACCTACAGATGAAACATCATTCTTAGTGATGAAAACAGAATGTCTTCCCCCTAAAGTCAGGAACCACGTAAGGATATCGACTCTTATCACTTCTCTTGAGCTATTACAGAGGTTAGAGTCAGTGCAATAAAGAACAATAAAAAGTATTTAAGATGGAAAGGAATAAGTAAAACTCTCTTAATTTGAAGAAGACATGTTTGTTTAGCTAGATACTACTGAACTACAAAAAGCTACTAAGAACTGATATGAGTTCAGCAAGGTTGCAGAATATAAGTTCAATTTACAAAAATAAATTTTATTTCTATCATATATCAATGAACACTCAAAATTGAATTTCAAAAATTTACAATAGCATCAAAATGTGAAATACTTAAGAATAAAGCTGACAAAAAAGTACAAAATCTATACACTGAAAATAAGACTACCAAGAGAAATTACAGAAGACCTAAAATAAATGAGAGATATACTGTGATCATGGATCAGAAGACAATATTGTTAAGATGCCAGTTCTCCTCTAATTTATCAATAGATTCAATGGATTCCCAATTAAAACTACAGCAGGCTTTTTTTTTTTTTTAAGAAGTGGACAGATTCTAAAATGTAGAAAATCAGAGGGCATAAAAGAGCCAAAACAACTCTGAAAAAGAACAAAGTTGGAGGATTTATACCACTTGACTTCAAGATTTATTATAAAGTTATAGCATTTAAGACAACGCAATGTGGCATTAAGATATACAACCACACATGTATGATAAATGGTTAGCTGATTTTTGACAAACGTGAAAATATAGTTCAGTGGGAAAAAAGAAGTCTTCAACAAATGGTGCTAGAGCACTGGACATTCATAAGTAAAAACAAATACTTTGATCTACACCTTGTACCATATACAAAAGTTAACTCAAAATAGATGAAAGATCTAAAATATAAAACCTGAACTATAAACCTTCTAGAAGAAAAAAGTAGAAAATATCTTTGTCATCTTGGTTTAGACAAAGATTTAAGATAAGACACCAAAAGCTGCTGCTAAGTCACTTCAGTTGTGTCCGACTCTGTGCGACCCCATAGACGGCAGCCCACCAGGCTCCCCTGTCCCTGGGATTCTCCAGGCAAGAACACTGGAGTGGGTTGCCATTTCCTTCTCCAATGCATGAAAGTAAAAAGTGAAAGTGAAGTCGCTCAGTCGTGTCCAACTCTTAGCGACCCCATGGACTGCAGCCTACCAGGCTCCTCCGTCCATGGGATTCTCAAGGCAAGAATACTGGAGTGTGGTGCCATTGCCTTCTCCAACCAAAAGCATGACCTATTAAAGAAAGTATTGATGAACTGAACAATAAAATGAAGAATTTCTGTTTTTGTTTTTGTTTTTTCCATGGTTTCTAACACTTAGTATATTTCCTAGAAGAATTAGCTTTTTTCCCCCCAGGTCAGATGAAGGGTTTTATTTTATTTTTAATTGGAGGATAATTGCTTTACAATGTTGTGGTTTCTGCTGTACAACGCAAATCAGTCATTGTTGTTGTTCAGTCCTGTCCAACTCTGCAACCCCATGGACTGCAACATGACAGCCTTCCCTATCCTTCACTATTTCCTAGAGTTTGCTCAAACTCATGTCCATTGAGTCCACCTCATCCTCTGTTGCCTCTCATAAGTGGCTCAGATGGTAAAGCCTGCAGCGCAGGAGACCCAGGTTCAATCCCTGGGTTGGAAAGATAAACTGGAGAAGGAAATGGCAACCCACTCCAGTACTCTTGCCTGGTAAATGCTACGGATGGAGCCTCGTAGGCTACAGTCCATGTGGTCGCAAAGAGTCAGACACAACTGAGTGACTTCACTTTCATATATATATATATATATATACACTCTCCCTCCTGAGCCTCCCTCCCAGTCTCATCCCATCCCTCTAGGTCATCAGAGCCCTAGGCCTGGGCTCCCTGTAGGAATTTCTGTTCTCTTATCACAGATTAGAGAATGAAGAGACAAACCAGACTGGGAGATAAGACTTCAAAATCAGATACATGATAGAGAACTTGTATCCAGAATACATCAACAACTCTCAAAACTGAGTTGAAAAAAATTAAAAAATAAGCAATAGATTTTTAAGAGAACATTTCACTAGAGAAGATATATAGATAGTAAATAAATAAATAAATACATAACCAAATACCAAGCAAACAAACAAAAAACAAAAAGCACCCCCCTGCCCCCCGGCCGAAAAAAAAACCCAAACCAAACTAAGTGTTAGCAATGTTATGGAGCAACTGAAACTCTCAGACTGCTGGTAGGAATGTAATATTGTATAACCACCTGGCAAACTGATTTGGTAGTTACTTAAAGAATTAAACATATACTACAAAGTAACCCAGCCATTCTAACCCTAACAACTTACTCAAGAGAAACAGAAGCATCTCTCCATACAAAGACTTGTACTTGTTCAGGGTTGCTTAATTTGTAACAGCCTAAATCTGAAAACAACTCACATAAATGTCCAGTAACAAGCTGGATAAATAAATCATGGTATACATTTTATACAATGGAATATTATTTTGGAATAAAAAGGAATAAACTGTATATAAATGCCATTTCAAATTATTAATTCTGACAGAAGCTAGACCCCACCCCCGAAAGAGAATACATTCCATTTAAATAAAATTCTAGAAAATGCAAACTAATGTATACTATTGGTAGGTCCATGGTTGCCTGGTAAGAGCAGAAAGAGATGAAGAGCAAAGAACAGGCTGGGAGGAAAAGATTACAAAAGGGCACCAGGAAGTTTTTTTGGCTGATGTTTATCTTCATTATCTTAACTGTTTCATATATGTGTGTGTGTATGTATATATATATATATGTATCTCTCACAGATATATATGTGTGTATATCAAAGAATATCACTATACACACTGAAAGTAAAAGTATTAGTCACTCAGTCATGTCCAGCTCTTTGTGACCCCATGGACTGTAGCACGTCACGCTCCCCTGTCAATAGGATTCTCCAGGTTAGAACACTAGAGTGGGTTGCCATTTCCTTATCCAGGACTACATATTAAATATGCATAATTTACAGTATGTTAGTTGGAACAAAGTTATTAAAATAGCTTCCACTCTCAAGAGTAGAACCTAAATATTTGTAATGTACTCCACCCCAACCACTTATTTCCCTGACTTTATCTCCTACTACTTACCTCCTCACTTCTCTTAGATCTAAGTCACAATGACCCCTTTGTTGTTCCCTGAATATGCAGGCAACCTCTCACCTCAGTACCTTTGTACTTGCTATTTTTAATCCTCCAAGGACATTTTCCCTCCAGATATCCTCGTAAGCTTGATTCCTTACCTCCTTTAGGTCATTTATCAACTGTCATCTTGTCTGCTCTTTTCCTTCACAAATCCTCCCCACTTCCTCTCTCTGCTTTATTTTTCCCCACAGCATTCATCACCATCTAACACACCACATATTTATTTTGCTTATTGTCTGTCTCTGTTCACCAGATTATAATTCCATAAAGGTAGGAATTTTTCCTCCAGATTCTTTACCAGTTCTTTAAATCAATATGTCATAGTCTCAACATCTGGATAACTTCTAGGTCTGGCTATGTTTGCACTGCCTTTCTTGCCTTTTTATGAAGCTTTTAATGTCTTATTGAACTAGTACTGTACCTAAAAGAATAGTACAGAAAAACAACATTTTGCTTAGAAATAAGCACATCTATTTCTATCAGGCCATTAAGGTGGGGATGTGAATCAATCTAGTGAGTAAGTGAGCTAGATTTGGGTTTTATTATTGGTTAATTAGCTTTAGTACACCCACTCCAGTGTTCTTGCCTGGAGAATCCCAGGGACGGGGAGCCTGGTGGGCTGCCCTCTATGGGGTCGCACAGAGTCGGACACGACTGAAGCGACTTAGCAGCAGCAGCAGCTTTAGTACATCCTAGGCTTCAAGTTCTCCCAGTGGTGAACTGGCAATTTACCTTGTGTTTGAGTGCAAGGAATAGAGTGCTGGAGAATTTTTCTCAGAATTCTTGCGCCATCCCGTTTTCAGGTGGTCTTGTATACCTGTGCCACAGACAAGGTATCTCTCTGTGTTCTTGCCCAAGACTGCTGCAGCCTGTTATTTGGTGTAAGGATAATGGTGGGAACAGACCACTCTTCCTCCAGTTTCAGTCTTAGGCAGGCTCTGTACATCTGAACCTCAGGCGTGGAGATTACCCCAGTGGCAGATAACCTCTGTTTCCTACACAGTGCAAGATGTATATAGCATATAATTCATGCAGGTATCCTCAAATCATTCAACCCCTATCCCTTGCACTGACTCCCTTGTCTTCCCATGGCGCAACTAAACTCTGCCTTCTCTGCCTAAAAAAGGTTTTTTTGGACAGGAAGAAGCAAAGGGCAGGGAGTTGGGGTTATTTACTAATGTATCCCTATGTGGCACAAAGTAGGCACTCAGTAAGTGGGATAAATTAATTTTATGTTGCAATAAGTATGCATTCACACACATAACCTTACTAACTGTACTGAATTTCTTTTTTTAAAAAAATGCTGACTGTAACCAACATGCTTTCACAACCCACTAATGAGTCAAATCTTCAATTCATGAGAAGGGTGGGGCCTTGAGCAAAGTAAGTGCTATGTCAGTCATACAGAGCCATGGGTAGAGCAGGCCAGTCAAGAAAGAGGACAGAAGAAGAGATGCGGATAGAAGTGTACTCAGAAGGTATCTAGCTGTACTTTTGCCTTTGGGTGCCCTTATGATTGTCTCCTGAAGCCTTACAGCAACTCTCCCACAGACTTTTGTTAGAGTGGACTTCTTTTCCTTATAGCCCAATTATTCCTTATACAACCTTAATCCAATTATATCACTCAATTTTTTGCTTTTGTTTTGTTTTCATTCATTTTTCTCTTGGGCTATGGAGCAATGTTAGTAAATCTACCTAATCGTTTATCTCACCCAAAAACAAATTTCTGATAACCATTCTTCAGAAGCCCTTCAACACCATGCAGCAAACAACTTATTTCTTCCTCCATGACTCCTTACCCTGAATCTGTCAAACTTTCCCAACCAACCTGGAACTCCCCAAACCGTTCAGTTAATCCCACCTTACCCTCAGCAAATGACTCTGCCACTGAGACTCAGATTTGTATACCCTGTATGACAGATTTGTATGACCTCTTTTAAATTTCTATTCTTTTCAGTTCAAAGTTCCTTTCTATTTTCTCTGCCCCTTCCTATGTTAAAGGAAGACCTAATCTTCCCTTGATGTGACTAAACTATCTAGGCTTTATTCTTTTATTTACGTTATTTTTAAAATATTTCAAACAGGTAAGAATAAACATAAATACCTTGTACCCATCAATAAGTTTTTTTGAATGTTAATATTAGGTCTTATTAGTCCCTTTTTAAAAAAAAATTAAAACATTATACATGTACACTTCCCTCATCCTGTTCCCCTTCATCTGTCCATACCCCAGGTAAAATCACCATCAAGAATTCAGGGGTTATCATTGCCAAGCATAGACTTTAAGCACTTATTTTATACACACACACATACACATATGTATCTATAAACATTACATATTATTGTTAACCAAAATGTTTACCCTTTTTCTTAATACTTTCTTGAGCTCTCCAGTTTTTTTCAACGAGTATGTTATTAAAAAACGTAATCTCTCTGTAAAAAAAAAAGCATTCCTTTTCTTTTCGTCCTAACTACTAAAGTTTCTAAGTGAGTAATCCACACTTTTTTACCACTGCCGCTTTTTTACCACCCACTTCTCTATATCAATGGCACCCCACTCCAGTGCTCTTGCCTGGAAAATCCCATGGACAGAGGAGCCTGGTAGGCTGCAGTCCATGGGGTCGCTAAGAGTCGGACACGACTGAGCGACTTCACTTTCACTTTTCACTTTCATGCACTGGAGAAGGAAATGGCGACCCACTCCAGTGTTCTTGCCTGGAAAATCCCATGGACGGAGGAGCCTGGTAGGCTGAAGTCCATGGGGTCGCAGAGAGTCGGACACGACTGAAGCGACTTAGCAGTAGCAGTAGTCTCTATGTCAACTCTTTAAATTGAGGGTTAAGTACCCCTAGAAGTAAAAACAGTGGGCCAGAAATTAAGCCATAGGATAAATACTGGACATTTACTTTATACCATATGTAAAAATTAGCTCAGAATTATCAAACACTGAAACGTAAGAACTAAAACTATGAAACGCTTTGACAAAAACATAGGGGATACTAGATTTAGCAATGATTTCTTCACTAGGACACCAAAAGCACAGGCAACAGAGAAAATAAATTGGACTTCATCAAAATTTTAAAACTTCCATGTATCAAGAGGTGAATGGGAGAAAATATTTGCAGACCATAGATCTAGTAAGGGATTAATATCCAAAATATATAAAGAACTCCTACAACTCAATGACAACAAAAAAATTCAACCCAATTAAAAAATGGGCAAAAGATTTGAATAATTATTTCTCCAAATTACATATATGAATGCACAAAAAGGACATGAAAAGATGCTCAACATTATTAGTCATTAGGGAAACACAAAACAAAATGAGATATCACTTTACATATTAGGACAGTTATTAACGAACAAAAACCAGTAACAAATGTTGGTGAAGATGTAGAGAAACCAGAACCCTTGTGCACTGTTAGTATGAATATAAAAAATGATACAGCCATCATAGAAAACAATATAGAAATTCTCAAAAAATTAAGCAGAATTACAACATGAGTCAGTAATTCCACTTTTGGGCATTTATTCCAAAGAATTTAAAGCAGGGACTCAGGCTAATATTTGCACATACATATGATCATAGCAGCACTATTCACAGCAGCCAAAAGATGGAAGTAATCCAAGTGTCCATTAAAAGATTAATGTATAAACAAAATATGATATATATATATATGATGAAATATTATTCAGTCTTAAAAAGGAAGTAAATTCTGACACACACTATAACATGGATGAACCTTGAGGACATTATGATATGAAAAAAAAGTTCTCAGTTACAAAAAAATGTGATTTCACTTATATGACGTACTGAAATTCATAGAAACAGAAAGCAGAATGGTAGTTGCCATGGGCAGTGGAAGAGAAAAATTTGGAGTTATTTAATGGACATAGTTTTGCAAGGTGAAGAGAGTTCTTGGAGATTGGATGCACAAAAAAATGCATTTAACACGACTGATTTGTACACTAAAAAATGGTTTAATTTTATGTTAGGGATGACTTATTACAATGTTTTTTTAATTAAAAAACAAAACCAAAAACACCGAGTATAGACTTTGGATCTAGATTACCTGGCTTTGAATCTTGGCTCTGCCACTTCCTAGCTATGTGACTCTGGGCAAATTACCTAACAGCTCTGTGTCTTATTTCTCAGCTACAGAGGGGATAGCATTAATATCAATAGTACTTATATCATTAATCTGTTGTGGCGATTAAATTAGTAAATATACGTGAACTTCTAGCAACAGTCCTAGCACTCAGTGAGTGCCAGTTTTAAGTGCTTGTTATAGTTATTAGATTCACCATTTTGAAAACATAATTTAATATGGAAGTCAGATCTACAGGCGAAACTGTTTCTCCAATGCAAAATTGGATAGAACAATTTGTGCGCTTGTATTCAAGGTTTCTAGGTGAACTCCTGATGTAATGCAGCACTACCATTTACACAAACTGAGGGAAGATATGCATTATATCTTATTTTGTCATTAGGTTTCATTTACAATTTTGAGTAGTTCAAGTAGTTAGTTTTCACAGATGTGCAGAGAACAAACAATGTTCTAGAAATTTCTCTTCAGGGATTCTAACCAGTACTATTAACTGGGAACACTTACTAACATCTATTGATTCATCAATCTATAATGAAAAGCAAGGCTTAATAGCCATCTGATAAAGCTCTGTTTTTATGGAATCTGATGTTTTACAATGTCCACAAGTAGAATTCCTCAAAAGTAGCACCTTTTCTATTTCCTTTTCTTCACTGATCTCAAACATAATAGTGATCATTTCTAAGCAACAGGGTAAAACAAACAACTATGCAACTGTGTAATACTATGACCTTTGTTTCCTATTTTGTGTTTGTAGATGCTGAAAAAATTCAAATCTTTTCCTGTGAAAATGGATGTTTTGTGACAAGGGATTAGTGCAGGTTGCTTGGAACCATTTCTAAAAACTCTTTGCAAATAATACAATTAGGTTGGAGACGAAAACAAAAGGAATATGTATCTAAATTTGAGATTATCCTCATCAAAGGATCATTATTGACTGAATAATTAATTCTAAACTAATATTTCTCCTAGTACTTGGTTTTGGGGATCAATCTGACAACTTTCCAGTTTTAATCAAGTAGTCTATACAGGTCCTAAAAACAACATACTTCCTATATTACCCCTACTCCCTTTCTCTACCTCTCTTTTCTCCAAAGCCCTGTTCACTCTAAATAGACCAAGAGGCAGATTTTCATGCTTAATATTTTACTGTGTATTTCTCCAACAAGAAAGTAGTCAAAACAGGTTTTTTCTTTTTTTTTTTTTAACTATTTTGTTCTCTAGTGTATCCCAAGTACCAAAACAGTACCTAGTACCAGGTGGGCACTCACTCACTAAATATTAATATTTGTCCAATGAATGTATTGGTAAACAGCTTTACACATGGCCAGAGGAACTGCCAATATCAACTGATGTAACCTGGTTTTAGGAAGTGCTTCTTTTGGGCCAGAGTCAAATTCCATTGTTCTTTAGAACACAGGGCCTTTCTTCTAAATTTTCAAAAGCAAAAGAGCCTTCTTTACTATCTGCCTTGCCAACTCTACGTATCATTATTACAGCAACTCTATTTATCCACTTCACATTCATGGTTCACACTTCAATTATCATCCTAAAATGCTTGCAAAGGCCTAAAAAGATAAGATTTTCAAATATCCAGAAAATTAAACAAGTCCAAAATCCAGATTATGTTGATCTCATCTTACTGCCTAAAGTTAAATAAGGTAAATGTAATAGTAATACTATGATTGTCTATGTAGGAAATCTAAAAACAAAAATACACACACAAAAAGAAAAAACTGCTAGAAGACTTAAATGACTCTGATATAGGGTCATATACAAAAATTACTTGCATTTCTGTGTACTAGCAACAAATAAATGAAAAATGAAATTAAAAACATACCATTTAGAACAGCATCAAACATTAAAATCACAATGAAATACTACTTCATATCCACTAGAATGCTACAATGAAAAGAGAGATACCAAGTTTTAGTAAAGATATGCAAGAACTAGTACTCTCACACATTGCTGGCCACAGTATAAAATGGTGCCACTTAATCGTTTGCCTGTTTGTTATAAAGTTAAATTACACTTACCATATGACCCAGTTAATTCCATTTTTAGGTATTTATCCAAGAAAAATGAAACCCATAAAAAGCAATTCACAACTTTATATAATTATAAAAGCTCAATGCTAGAAATAACTCAAATTTCTTCAGTTAGTGAAAAAACAAATTTTGGTATATCCATACAATGAAATAATACTCAACAATAAGACAATAAGAAGAAAGAAACTGCTAATACATGCAACAACAAGAACAAGTTTCAAAGATGTCATTCTGAGAGGAAGAAGCTGAACACACAAGAATAAATTCTATATGGTTCCTTACAGGCAAAACTAATCTATAGAAATAGAAATCAGATTAGTGCTTGGTTGTGGGGAGGGGGCCGATTACAAAGGGAAACAAAGGAACTTTCTGAAAAAATTAAAATGGTCTACAACTTGGCTTGGGTGATGGTTAAACAGATGGAATCATTTGTCAAAAATCATCTGTCTGTATAACTAAAATATATGATTTTTATTGTACGGATATTATACCTCAACAAACAATTTTAAAAAGTCCTGATTATCTGGATCCTCTTCTCACCATACCAGTCCTTTCCCCTTTTATCAGGCAGCTTTGGTTGCAAAAGAATCAGCTGAAAGTACCTCTAGGAATGACGCAAAGGCTTTAAGAAAGAAGTGGATTTCTAGTCTCACTTAATCCTGAAAACAGCCAGTCTTAATCTCTTTTACCTGCTAATCAGAGTGGCAGAAACCACAGGTACAGAGGTCTCTCATAATAGGGAAATCATAGCTTTCTGCAAGTGTTCAACACTTAGGCACCACCCTGAGATACCCAGCACAACACCTACAACTCGATGGGCCAACAGCAGAGAAAGAAGCACTGACTGGCAATCTGGAAACGGAAAAACAACTGCCCTTAAATAAATCATGTACCTGCTCTGTATTCCTAGCTCATGGCTTTCGTGTGAGACTGGTAAGAAGGGGTTTGTTTGCTGACAGCTTAGAGGATTTATGAGAGGGGATTAGTCCTGACATTGCTGTTGAGAAAACTGAGCAAAGTATGACAGTGACCCATGGCCTTGTAAAGGGGTTTCAGATGATGCAGTAGAAGAAACCACGCCTTCATTATAACCAAAAGAGAACGCTGCCTGCTGTTTCAATACAAAGGAATGAAAATCAGCCTGAAAAGAGAACTTTCAACACCATTTGTCTAAAATTTACTTTAATCACATTCTGCATGAATCTGGATACCAGAAATCAGTAAACGTATAGAGCGCACCAAATTATATTTCAGCAGGCCCCAAAGTGCTTTCAAATTCTTTGATTTCATTGGACTTTGGGTCTAATTAATATTACTTAAATGGGCTCAAAGCTCAAGTTGAAAACCTGTCTGCTTCATTGAAATTTTTTTCTTTTTAACATGAATGACATTCAGTCATTGAGCAATGACTGAATTCAGTCAATGAACATTTATGGAGTAGCTACTTGGAAGCAGATGCTGTGTTAAATAATATGAAGCCTAAGATAAAGATAATACAATACCTGCCCTCAAACAAACTTACAGTCTCGGTGGAAAAGAGAATTAGATCTTATAATATGGTGTGATAAATGCTATAACACAAATAAATATGAGGTCTTGGAAAAAACCCTCCAGAGTAAAACTTCCACTGATTTGTGAAGCAGACTCAGAAGTTATTTGATCAAAAATGGAAGAGAAAAGTATTCTAGGCAGAGAAAAAAATTATATACAAAGGCACGACTGTATAAAACAATAGGAGGTATAAACCCCATGGCATGTCTAGGGAAATGCAAGTATTTTGGTATGTCTGAAATAGAGGAAAAATCAGAGATGGGATTCTGAAGGACTGTAGGTCTTAGAGGAAAAGAGAGGATATTTTCAAGTGGAGTCATTCACAGGACTTCTGACTCTGGATAAGTGAAAAGGAGACAATCTAGGACAATTTACTTTTTCAGATTCAACAACTGAATGGATATGCATTAAGCATCACCAAGATATAGAATACTACTAGACAATCAAGTTTAAGTAGAAAGATATGTTTTAGATATGTTGATTAAAATATAATGAGTACTAGACTATAGTACATGGAACCTTGAAAAGTGACAATATTTAAATTCTATTCAGAATTACAGGGCTGACATTCCATTAATGATGTGAAAAATAACAGAGAGGAACATTAAGTTAGGAATAACATTCTCATAGATGTAAGAGCCTGAAATAGGTTATCATTTCTTCATCCATTTCTCAAAAAAACTACGTGTAAAACAATTCCAGTGAATTCTGGCAAAAATTATATTTCAAATTTTGCCCAAGAGACCTATAAATAATGCAAGGCAAGTTCAAAGTCTGAGAAAGGATAGCTTTAGACCACTATTAAGCTTCCCTAGTCTCATATAGCATAGAAAATATATACTGGGGAATAAGTTCTGGGCTCACCTTTCTCAGGAGAGAAACAATCTAAAGAGAAGAAATAAACTGATGAGAAAAAAAGTCACAGTTCACTAAATAGCAGGACCCAAAAGGCTAGGGCAAAGAGAAGAGATTCCATCTGGACAACAATTCCCTTTCCATGAAATCAGTTATCATCCCAGTGTAATGCATTTACAGTATTCCAATCCACCAAGTATTCTCCTTCCAAAGAAATGCAGCTCTTTTCTACTTTTCCATATATCCTATTTGATAAAAAATAGGAAGGAGAAAAAACTGGATTTTGTTTCGCTGCTAGACTTGAGTTTTTTAAATCTATATTTAACAAACATCTGTCTCCATACAGATTAATGGCCTATTCTAGATTACTAAACACAAAGCCATCAAATATTGACAAAAAGAGGTAGTTAGCATCAGTGTTAGATTGCTTTAAATTAGAATCTTTTTTAAAAAACATTTAAAAAAACTGAACCATAGTTAATTTACAATGTTCTGTTAGTTTCAGGTATACAGAAAAGTGATTCAGCCACACACACACGCCCCTATTCTTTTTTCAGATTCTTTTCCATTACAGCTTGTTTGTTATATTACTTTAAGACATTTAATATAGTCCCCTGTACTATACAATAGGTCTTTGTTGTTTATCTATTTTGATATAGACTAGTGTATAGCTGTTAATCCCAGACTCCTACTTTATCCCTTCCCCTGTCTTTTCTTTGGTAACCAGATTTATTTTCTATGAGTCTTTGTTTTGTAAATAAGTTCACTTGTTTCATTTTTTTAGATTCCATATGTGATACAGATTCCATATAAGTGCTATCATATGATATTTGTCTTTCTCTATCTGACATACTTCACTTAATATGATAATTTCTAGGTCCATCCATATTGCTGCAAACGGCATTATTTCTTTCCTTTTTATGGCTGAGTAATATTCCACATCTTTATCTATTCATTAGTCAATGGACATTTAGGTTACTTCCACATTATGATTATTATAAATAGTGCTGCTATGAACACTGGAGTCCACATCTCTTTTCAAATTAAGAGTTTTGTCTGGATATATGCCCAGGACTGGTATTGCAGCATCATATGGCAAGTCTGTTCTCCACAGTGACTGCTCCAATTTACAAAGTAAATTGTAAACAGAATCTCCTATTTTGACCAGCCTTCTCTCCTGCCTTCAAATCTGCATAAAGCCCTGCATATTCCTACCTCTCCAAGAACATACACTCTAGGGAAGAAAAGATGAGGATGGGGGAAGATAAAATAATTTTTCTGTAATGAATTATAAGGCCTAGGAGAAATGCAGAGAGCTAACACCACAAACCAACTGGTAATAAAAATCTTCTCTTTACAGACAAAACTAAAAAAAATTAAACTCTCCAGCCTCTGCCTATAGTCAAATTTACTAATAAACACTGATAATCTAATAAACCAACCTATTAATATGAACTAAAGCAAAAGCCTTTGTTTTGATATAAATATCAAAAGCAGTATTTTGATGAAGAATCATCAAAATTTTCCAAAATTTAGAAATGTCAATATGGTAATATCTTGTGTTCTATGTTGACACATAGCTTAGAGATCTAACAGTAGATCATAACATAATGCTTAAATACCTCAACATTAGAAACATTTCTGAGAGAAATATAACCGATCTGAAAAAAATTTTCACCTCCTACTGTAACAAAGGAATATTAACCTAACCAGAACACTGCTCTAGAGTACCACTCTCAATTAGGGTGATATCATCCCTGAGGAGACAAAACAAAAACAAAAACAAAAGATATTATTGTAACAGTCTGTGTTCCACCAAGGCATCAATATACAAAGAGATAGCAATCTCTGGTATTAAAATATCATGGAGAGGAAGGCAAGTAGGGAAAAAAGTATCAAAAAAGGCTCCTTAGGAAACAATCATGAAGAAAAAGGTTGAGAAATACTGTTTACAAACCTATTCTCCAATGGGCCAAAGAGTAAATATTCTAAGCTTTGAAGACTGTACAGTCTGTCACTATTCAATTCTCCCACTGTAGCATGAAAACAGCCATAGATGATACATCAAAGGGGTAGGTATGGCTGTGTATCAATAAAATATTATTTATGGACAATCTGAATTTGAATTTCCTATAATTTTCACATCACAAAATATTTTTTATTTTTTTCACCATTTAAAAATGTAAAAATCAACCCAAATGTCTATTAACTGATGAATAGATAAATAAGATGGGATATACCCACACAATGGAATACTATTTAGCAATAGGAAGAAGAAAGTTTTGAGACTATAATGTGAATGACCTTTGAAAACATTATGCTAAGCGGAAAAGGCTAGTCCCAGAATATCACATATTTACTGTATAATTTCATTTATATGAAATGTCCAAAATAGGTAAATATATACAGACAGAAAGATTAGTGGTTACCTTGGGTTAGTGGCTAGGGTAGGGTGAGGGTTGGCAAAATGGGTCTGAATGCTAAAGGGTACTATGCTTCTTTTAGGGGGTGATCAGATCAGATAAAATTAGATAGTGGTAAACTATTCTGTGAATATATTAAAATCATTTAATTGAATGTTCTAAATGGCTGAAGTTTATGTTATGTGAATTATATGTCAATAAAGCCGTTTTAAAAAAAAAAGTTAAAACCATTCTTAGCTCAGGCTACAAAAACAGGCAGTGTCTCTGATTTGGCCTGTAGTCTGTGGTCTGCCAACCACTGTTAGAGATATAGCAGTTTAGTAAATATGATCTTAAGGGAAGTAAATATAAACTAACATCTCAGATATCAGACATTCTGATTAAAAGAAGAAAGATTTTTCATAGCCCTGTAGGAAAAGCAAATGCTACACACAGCCAGTCTACCCTAAGAACTGCTCTTTAGGCTACCATTCACACTCAATAAACCAGACAGATACTCAAACCTCACAGGGTATCAGAATCTTTAAGGGCTAGGGGGCTTAAAACAGACAGGTTGCAAGGCCTCACTGCTAGAGCTTCCAAGATGGTAGCTCTGGGATGAAAATGGAAATCTGCATTTCTCACAGGCTTCCATATGATGGTGACATTGTTGATCTGGGGCCCACACCCTAAAAACCATGGCCCTAAACTAATGGACTATACTAGTGAAATATTTACTATTGTTATATTTCAGTCCTATACCAGATACAAACATTTAAGGAAAAGTGAAGATATACCTTCTTTTATTCACTCCAGTAGATCTTGATTTCTGACTCCTAAAGCACTATAACAAATATTTTCTTTCAATGTGAAGTATGGCTATATGTAATCATAAAACCTCTTCTTCCTTCCTTAAAACTAAAGCTCGCTCTTCAGAAACCATCAGAGCCCGAGGTATATTTTGGGGGGACACGGTACACAGGCAAAGCTCTCAGTGTTTTCCACAGGTTTATTAATACTATTTTCAAAGACAGTCTAGGCAGCAAAAGGAGGTGAAACAAAAAGAACCTAAACCAAAGAATCACTTAGAGCACAATCTCAACTGAAGAATCATGACTTTACCTACAGAAACAAGAACCTAGGGACAAGACCCATGGAGCAAGGAAATACAAAGTTCTACTGAACACCCTGCACCTTTTCACCTTCCTCCATCACCATTAAAAAGCATTACAGAAAAGGAAAAAAATGCATAACAGAATAACTCATGCTGAAAAATTCCAAATAATTTATGTAGCTACTCTGTCCTCAAGAAGGGACAGCAGTTGGACTTTTGACTCAAATGTGTGCTATATAGGGTGACTTTGGTCAAAAGACTACAGAAATGGGGAGACGGGGAGTAACTTTACAGTGGAAAAACCTGACAAACCCTATCTCAGCTAGGGGAAAAAGGTCATCATCAACAGTGATAAATCATGTAAACAGTATTACCTTTGAAGTAATGGGATGAAAATGTTACTTTAGCGCTCTGGTCCTTTCCCAAATCTGTAACTCCAGTCTAATCTTAAGGAAAAATATCAGATAAATACCAGCTGAGGGGCATTCTATAAAATTTGACAAATTTTTCAAGGTCATGAAAAACAAGGAAAATCTGAGAAATTTCCACATCTGGAATAATTAGAGGAGGAGACATAAAAAACTATATGCAATGTGATCTCCTGGATGGGATCCTGGAACAGAAAAAGGACATTTGGCAAAAACTAACGAAATCTGAATAAAGTAAGAAAATTAGTTGATAACAATGTTTTAATACTGCTTCAATAAGAACAATAAATATACCATATAAATTATTACAGAAGATGTTAATAGTAAAGGAATCTGGGATATATAAGAACTCTATACTATTATCAATTTTTATGTAAATCCGAAAATGCTCTAAAAGGTAAAGAAAGAATCATTGAAAAAGAAGGACCCCAAAACAAATCATATTTGACCAAGGTATCTTAAAGCTTTTGTATAAACAAAATAAAACAAACATATCAGAACAACTGGACAATCCTAATGTCCATGATAACTCTGAGCTAAAAAAAATCTTAATTCTTCTCACAACTCCAAGGAGCACTTAGAGGAAATAATTTATTACATCTTAAAAAAAATTTTATAGAGCCCAATTACAAGCCAGACATTGGAGATACACAGATGAGTAAGAGTCCTGCTGCTGCTGCGTCACTTTAGTCGTGTCCGACTCTGTGTGACCCCAGAGACGGCAGCCCACCAGGCTCCTCTGTCCCTGGGATTCTCCAGGCAAGAACACTGGAGTGGGTTGCCACTTCCTTCTCCAATGCATGAAAGTGAAAAGTGAAAGTGAAGTCGCTCAGTCGTGTCCGACTCTTCGCGACCCCATGGACTGCAGCCTACCAGGCTCCTCCGCCCATGGGATTTTCCAGGCAAGAGTACTGGAGTGGGGTGCCACTGCCCTAAGAGTCCTGGTCCTTATCAAATAGCTCATAGACTGGGATGGGGGAGGTAAGAGAGGGGAGGGAATCAGACAAAAACAAAAATTACAATAGAATAAAACAAATCAGTGCCACAATAAAGTGCAAAACAATCCTGGGAGCAAAGAAAAAGGATACTCATTTGCAATCTGTTTGCTGGAGAAGAACAGGCCTCAATTAATCTTTACTTTTATCTGGACAAAGTCAACTATAAAATACATTAATATTTACTTAATCTCCAAAGAATACAAACAGCTCATGCAGCTCTATGTCAAAAAACAAACAAACCACCAAATCAAAAAAAAAAAGAGCAGAAAATCTAAATAGACTTTTATCCCGAAAAGACATATAGATGGCCAAAAAGTAAGTTGTTCAACATCACTAAATTATCGGAGAAATGCAAATCAAAACTACAGTAAGCTTCCTCATAGTGATCAGAATAGCCATTATCAAAATGTCTATAAACAATAAATGCTGGAGAGGATGTGGAGAAAAGGGAATCCTCCTACACTGGTGGGAATGCTGGTGGGAATGTAAATTGGTACAATCATTATGGAGAACAGCATTGAGGCTCCTTAAAAAACTAAAAACAAAACTACCCACTATCCAGCAAACCCACTCCTAGGCATATATCCCAAGAAAAACATAGTTTGAAAAGCTACATGCACCCCAATGTTCATTGCAGCAATATTTATAACAGCCAAGACACAGAAACAACCTAAATGTCCATCTGCAGAGGAATGGATAAAGATGTGATGCATACACAACAGAATACTACTCAACCATAAAAAAGAATGAAATAATGGCATTTGTAGTAAATGGATGGATCTAGAGATTTTCATATTAAGTGAAGTAAATCAGACTGAGAAAGTCAAATATATTATTTCACACATATGCAGAACCTAATTTTTTTAAATGATATAATTGAACTAATTTACAAAATGAAAAAAGACTCACAGATTTTGAAAACAAACCTATGGTTACCAAAGAGGAAATGTCGGGGGAAGGATATCAGGGGAAGGGATAAATTAGGAGCTAGGGATTAACATACACACACAACTATAAACAGAATAGATAACCAACAAGGATCTATACAGTAGTTCCACAGAGAACTCTACTCAATATGCTGTAATAACTTATATGGGAAAATAATCTGAAAAAGAACAAAAAAAATTCCTTTTTTTAATGCATATATGTATATGCATAACTGAATCACCATGCTGTACAGCCAAGACTAACAGAACATTGTAAATCAACTATACTCCAATAAAATTATATACATTTACCAAATAAAGAGAGAGAAAGCTCCAACATGCTCCCTGAGGCTTAGGATAACTGATGAACAGATTATTGGTTATCAAGTAATTTTAGGGAGTATAAGCTTCGAAAATAAATCATGTATCAAACAGCTTTTTTTTAAAGTTTGAGAAAGAGAGAAAGAGAAAGAAACAGTGAAATCTCCCTGTCCTCAAAAAACTTTATTTATAGCTTTTAAGTGAACTTGAAAACAAGAAATTCTGAAAAAGTAAATGTCTAAATATTTTTCCATAGGGAGACTTGTAACACTCATATATAGTCATGAGAAGTGCTAACAGTGAAAGCAAAAACTTATCTAGTTTCCTTAATATATAGTCATAATCACTGCCCTCTTTTCCTATTCCTAACATCCCCTTCCCCATTTCACCTAGTTTGAATTAGGGGTGACAATAATTCAAAAGTTCTCAGTGATGATAATTAACAATACAGGTATAAGACTTATAACTCTCTAAACATTTCTTCTTTCTATCCAAATTCTACCCACTATTTGAGTCCCACTTTCTCTATAAATCAGTTTCCTCATACCCTTCCACTGATCTTTCCTTTCCTTACATCACTTCTAATCTGTGTTACATAAGCTATCAATTTCCTGTTAACATAGATCTACTATTTCATGCGTTATGTCTCTCGGTAAGATGAGCTTCTTTGATATATACTGTGGTTTCCACTCTCAAAATTCACCTACTTACTGTATCTCTCATGGTTGCTCACAGAAACTAATTGTGGCTGATTTGAGCAAATGATGCAAGTGGGTGACTCACAGAACTCCCAGAAAGTCTGAAGAGTAAATCTCAGAAAACAAGTAGGCACAGGAAGAGGCTATACAACCAGAACCATTTACAAAATCGCGCCACACTATCAGTCTGGTAAGGACACTGCTGCTGCCACCCGTGAACCAGTGATGCAACTGGATATTGGATGGTGCTGTCACCAGCACTGTAAACAACCTTCCACTACTCCTGGGCATCAGGGGCTGACTGAAAACACCAGGGGTGACGTCCTCAGCTGGTGAGGCCTGCGTCAGGCCTCAAGCCCTTATTGCTAACAGAGCTAGTAGAGTTAAGCACGTGGCATTTTTTGATTTTACAGTAGACACTGGTCTTATAAGGTGAGGAAATCCCCCCAATGGCTGGAGGTTCAGATAACTGGTAGCAGTAAAAAAGGACAAATGTCATTAGATGTATGAATTATTTCATCTTCCAAAGTATTAAATGCATATTTATATAAAATAATACTTTCTAAATAAAGTTTCTTAGGAGAAAGTAAAAATTACATTTAATCAAAATAACACAAGTATTACAAAAATAAGTAACAACAAGTATTTTATATATGGATGATGATATTTGACCTTTCTTAGTAACCTAAATCTAAATATCAGTACTGTCATCCAGTCAAAGCAGCAGCATTTACACCCAACAGAAGCATAGGGACAAACAATTCTGTACTAAAATGGAGAAGACAGGGAATTCTCTGGCGGTCTAGAGGTTAGGATTCCATGCTCTCACTGCCAAGGGCCTGGGCTCAATTCCTGGTCAGGGAACTAAGATCCCCGTATGCCGCGCAGCAAGGCCAAAACAAAACAAAAGCAGAGAAGACAGATCTGATAAATAAAAAAGTCTAGCAGCTCTCTCACGATTTCATCTATCATTTTTAAAAACTTGCATGTCAGATACTGGAGATGCAGAAAGACGCTTCGAGTCTAATAACAGAAAAAGACATGAAAACTGAATGTAATACAATGTTATGTTACTAAATACTGTCATGAGATGTTCAAAGGAAAGATGCCAGGGTAGGGGACACAAAGTCAGAAAAGGCTTGTTGAAGAGGTATTCTTAAGTATCTTGAATGATGAGGTGGCTAGCACAGAAAAAAAAAAAAAAAAAGCAAAGCAGGGAGAGAAGAAATAAAATTAAAATACCACTCTAACACAAGAAAGCCCTAATTCAACTTATTGCACCAAACACTGTTTTAAACAGAGGTGAAAATAAGTTTATACAAATGCATATCAAAAACAAGAAAGATGTCAGTCAAGGTGGAACACTGGGATTTATTTCCCTAAGAACAAATGCTAAAATGTGGTTACAGTAGACTGCAAAACAAAAAAAAGTAAAAAACTATTTCCCTCCCTAACCCCACCCACTTGCAATTCTCTCATCAAGAGATGGAATTCAGCTTCTTTACCACTTTAATCTGTGTTGTCCCTGTGATTTCCTTTGGCTAAAAGAAACTGAGGAAGCAAAGCACTGCCAACTCTCTCTCTGGGCACTTTTCAAGAGGCCTGGTACACATCTCACACTTCCTCTTGGAGAGGGGGATAACTACCAAGTGAATAACTCCCAGACAGCCTGCTACAAAATATAAAACCAATGGAGAAGCTGGCCCAGTTGTCCCAACCAAGGTAAGCCAAGTCTGGCCCAGATCACCAGAAAGAAAGAAAGTGAAAGTGAAAGTGAAAGCCGCTCAGTCCTGTCCAACTTCTTGTGACCCCATGGACTATACAGTCCATGGAATTCTCCAGGCCAGAATACTGCAGTGGGTAGCTTTTCCCTTCTCCAGGGGATCTTCCCAACCCAGGGATCAAACCCAGGTCTCCCACGTTGCAGGCTAATCTTTACCAACTTAGCCACAAGGGAAGCCCAAGAATACTGGAGTGGGTAGCCTATCCCTTCTCCAGCAGATCTTGCCGACCCAGAAGTTAAACCAGGGTCTCCTGAATTGCAGGTGGATTCTTTACCAACTGAGCTACCAGGGAAGCCCAGAACCTAGCCTAAATGGCTAACCCTCAGAATTAAAAAAAGAAAAAGCTAAGTAAATAATGGTTGTTTCAAGCCATTAAGTTGGAGTGCTTGTTATACAGCAAAAGGCAGCTGAGGTTACAGGTAACTGAAACAATGGGTTTGGAGAATATGTGGACTGTAAATTTCTAAAATAAAAGGTGTATATTCACTATTATGGAGCTTCTAAAGTAGGGAACTGATAAATAAGAAATTTCAGCTCTCTCTCATGGCGCAGCAAGCCTTCAAGATGGTGCCGAAGAAAGACAAGAAGCCTAAGAAGTCAACCTGGAAGTTTAATTTGGATCTTACTCATCCAGTAGAAGATGGAACTTTTGATTCGGGAAATTTTGAACAGTTTCTGTGGGAGAAGGTTAAAGTGAATGGAAAAACTGTAAATCTTGGGAATGTCGTTCACATTGAACGCTTCAAGAATAAAATCATAGTCATTTCTGAGAAGCAGTTCTCTAAAAGGTATTTGAAGTACCTTACCAAAAAATACCTTAAAAAGAACAATCTTCGTGATTGGCTTCGTGTGGTTGCATCTGACAAGGAGACTTATGAGCTTCGTTACTTCCAGATTAGTCAAGATGAAGATGAATCTGAGTCTGAGGACTAGATGATGCCATCCTTCACAGGGCTTTGCTTGCTAATAAAACTTATTAAGCATACAAAAGAAACATCTTGAAATGGACCTTTAGCTTATCAGTGAATAAAAAACATTACTCTGTATGTTAAACATTCATCTTTATTTAAGTGTATGCTGTTTATATAGTGCTGGCTTTCCTTTAAGACTTTTTTATATTTTTATTGGAGTGTAGTTGATTTACAATGTTGTGTTAGTTTCAGGTATATAGCAAAGTGAATGAGTTATACATAGATATCCACTCATTCTTTTGTCATATAGACCATTACAGAGTATTGAGTAGAGTTCCCTGTAATATACAGTTTTTTAGTTATATGCTAAGTTGCTTCAGTTGTGTCCAACTATCTGCAAACCCACGGACTGTAGCCAGCCAGTCTCCTCTGTCCATGGGATTCTCCAGGCAAGAATACTGGAGTGGGTTGCCATTTCCTACTCTTATCTGTTTTATGTATAGTAGTGTGTACATGCCAGTGTCAATCTCCCAATGTATCCTTCTCCCCTGTATCCTCTGGTAATCATAAGTTTGCTGCATCTGACTTCCATTTTGTAAATAAGCCTTTGTCCACCTCCCCCCCATCCCAAATACTTTGTATAAGCAATATTTAAATAGCTTATAGCTGGTGGAATTTCAGGATTTATCTAATGTACTGGTTTTACTGACGCCTCAAGTTAAAAGTATATAGCAAAAACACAATTGGGTGTAACTATATAATAAAATATACAGATTTGATCCAAAAAAAAAAAAAAAGAAATTTCAGATTTCCTCAACAGTGTATTTCAGAAAATGTCCATAGCCCTGATATTTAAAAAGTGGGCCAGAGGTACCCTGAAAAGTTTGCTGTTTAGTCACTACGTCGTGTCTGACTCTTTTGCAACCCTATGGACTACAGCCCTCCAGGCTCCTCTGTCCATGGGATTTCCCAGACAAGAATACTGGAGTGGGTTGCCATTCCCTTCTCCAGGGAATATGTCCAACCAAGGAATTGAACCTGCTTCTCCTGCATTGGCAGGTGGATTTTTTTTTTTTTTTTTTTTACCACTGAGCCACCTGGGAAGCCCATCCTGAAAAGTGTAAATGCTCAAATATTCAACAATAGAATTGCTAATAAATCGTGGTTTATTATCACAATGGACTACTATGGATCAATCAAAGTGAATAAACTACAACTACATGCAATAACGTATATGACTTTGATAGGTTCCAAAGTGTATGACCCCTGGATTTCCCTGGCAGTCCTGTTGTTGAGGCTTTGCACTTCCACTGCAGGAGGGCCAGGTTCAATTCCTGGTCAGGAAACTAAGACCCTACATGTCAAAAAAAAAAAAAAAGGCATGACTCCCCATTTATATAAAAATACATTGTAGGTGGGAATGTAAATTGGTATAGCCACTGTGGAAAACAATATGGAGGTTTCTCAAAAAAACTATAAATAGAACTCCCAGAGGGACCTCCCTAGCAGTCCAGTGGGTATGGGTTCAATCCCTGGTCAGGAAACTTAAGGCTCACATGCCTCGTGGCCAAAAACATAACAGAGCACTATTATAAGAAATTCAATAAAGACTTTAAAAACGGTCCACATGAAAAAAATCTTAGAAAAAGAACTACCATATGAACCAGCAATTCAACTCCCGGGTACACATCTGAAAAAAATGAAAACATTAGCTTGAAAAGATACACACATCCCAATGTTTATAGCAGCATTATTTACAATAGCCAAGATATGGAAGCAACCTAAGTGTCCCTTAAGAGATGAACAGACAAAGATGAGGTGTATAAATACATACACACACACACACACACACACACACACACACAGGACTACTATTAATACTAAGAAGAAATAAAGTTTTACTATTTGCAACAACATATATGGATTGGAGTGTGTTACACTAAGTGAAATAAGCCAGAGAGACAAATACTGTACAGTATCACTTACACGTGGAATCTAAAAAATAAAAAGAACTAGTGAATATAATAAAAAAGAAACAGATTGACATATATAGAGAACAGTGGTTATTAGTGAAGAGGAGTAGAGAGGAGGGAGTAAGATATGGGCAGGGGATTAAGAGGTACAAATTACTATGCATAAAATAAATGACAAAGATATATTGTGCAACCGAAGGAATACAGCCAGTATTTTATAATAACTAAAAATGGAGCATAACCTTCAAAAATTGTCATTCACTATGTGGTAACATTGTACATCAAATACACTTCAACTAAAAAAAAATTTTAAATAGGCAAAATTAATGTATGCTGTTTGAAGTCAGAATAGTGGTTAGCCTTAGAGGACTTATGACTAGAAAACAGCACAAGGGAAGTTTCCAGGGGCTAGTAATGTTCTGTTGCTTGATCTCCAAGCTAGTTACATGAGTGTGTTCAAATTGAGAAAATTCATTGAACTGTATATTTGTCAATCTGTAAGCTGTAAACTTACAACTAGTGCATTTTTTCTATGTATAATAACATGGTTTTTTTTAGTTATATATTATTCTATATGATTGATAATTATTACCTCTATATACTTACATATATTGTTGTACTCCCAAATGTTGTTAAAAACTTCAAATATACAGAAAGAAGAGTATATATTGGTGCATCATGATTGGTATCTTTACTGATCTGTCCTTCAACTCAAAACTTCTTATCCAAATATACAGCTGTATTGTTGTTTATCCCTAGTCCACCACTTCCTAGTATAAATATAAGCACTTATCAAACCTAAAGAATTCGGGGAGAAAAATCAGAAAAACAGGAACAAGCATGGTTTAACTACTTGTGTACATGACATCTCCCACAGCCCTCACTGGAATTAAAGAGTCTTTCACTCTACTTGGTACCTTCTTTTTTTTTTTTAATTTGCTGTTTTCTTGAAGCAGTTAATCTGATACATGCAGACTGGGAATTGGGTTTCAAGTATTTCATTTACACACAATCAAAAGCAGTTTCTCTTCTAAAAATGAATAATCTAAAATGTAAAGAATATAGCTAGAGTTTGTACGCAGATGATAAGAAAGACTGAGGAGAGGAAAGAAGATAGGGGTTGAATATACAGGCATTCTCTCCTAAAGCAGGGACCTGGGTGGGCAGGGGGCTCTCACTTAGGAAAATTCCAATGGCCAAATTCAAAGGTATCAATTATATTTGTATATTTCATTTCCATATATTCATTCAATATTCACATGTATACACACATATATTTTTTCACATATATTCTGCGTTTTATTATCATTCCAAAGGTTACCATTCTTTGAGTTTTTCTTCTTTATTTGCTAAAATACTCATGCACTTTAGGGCAAAGAAATGTGAGACAAAACTGAGAAAATGTGTTTAAACTACCAACATAGGTACAAACACCTACAGAGCACCTAATGATGTCGTCTATGGTATCACATTTCTCCAGCATTGCTATTCTAGAGGAAAAGAAAGGCAATGTTATACTTGTGAAGCTTACATAGGTTCTAATATTTCTCTTTTCATGCTTTAGATTGGAAGAGAACAAAAAATATTCTCTCTATCAATTAAGCCAGAACTGACACAAGACTCTAAACTTGAATAAATGAAGAGATTATGCCATGTTCTTGGGTGGTAAACAAACAATGTATAACGATAATGCAATGGCTTATTACATTATTATAAAGACTGTTTCTCCCTCAAACTAAATTTATAAAGTCAATGTAATTCCATCAATAGCTGAATTGGATTTGAGGAAGAATAAAAAACATTTTGAAAGCTAATCTGAAAAGACTATTAGCACAACTTTTTCCTGTTACAATAGTCTAACTCTTACATGGCTCTGTTATACATTAAAAGACCTTTACATATATTAATGCTTTTACTCTTTACAATAATCTACTAATGTATATCATATCATAAACCTCATTTTACAGATAATACTAAGGTCTAGAGAATTTCAATGACTCATACTAAGTCGTTTAGCTAGTAAAGGTAGAAATATCAATAGCATTCCACTTGGCAAGTTGAACCTCCATGTTAAATTCTTAACTATCATGCTGTGCCTCCTCCTAGACAGTAGTTGTCTCACAGGCCTACAAAAGATTATGAAAAGTGAGGTATGATAATGTAATAGATGACTAGACTGACTAAGACAGCCCAGAAACAGACCAAATACATATAATAACTCAGATTATGATAAAGATGGCATCTCGAATCAATGAATAATAATCAGTAAATAATGAGAGCAAATGACTCTCCAACTGGATTTTAAAACACACAATATTAGATTCTCACAGGATACCTAAATAAATACTGGATGGTTTAAAAAACTTAAAGGAAAAAAAAAACAGGTTAATATTGTTATAACCTTGGATGAGGAAGTCCTTTTTAAATTAGATACGAAATTCAGGAGTCATTAAAAAAAAAAAAAACCCACTTTTCAGATTTCATAAAATATAAATTTTCATTAAATAAAAAACGTGTATAAGTAAACAAAAAAATGATAGATGTCAATTCTCCCCTTAGCATAATTTTTATCAAAATCCTACCAAGGTTCTCTGTAGATACAGATAAACTAAGGCACTGGCCTTTCCATATAAATAACTAAAACAATCTCGACAAAGAAAAATAAAGTGGGAGGAATCACTGACCCTGACTGAAGGCAGAAGACATTCAGAGACATTTCACTGAAGAGGTTATGTGATGACAAACAAGTACACAAAAAATCTTCAATATTGTTAGTTACTAGGGAAATGCAAATTAAAATCACAATGAAACATTACTACACACTTATCAGAATGACTACAGTAAAAACACTGCTAATACTGACAAGGATGTGGGGGAAAAAAAAAAGGATCTCTCATCCATTGCTGGTAAGAATGTGAAGTGGTTCAGCCACTCTGGAAAAAATAACTCGGCAGTTTCTTAAAACATTAAACATACAATTACCATATGACCTAGCAATTGCACTATTGGGCATTTATCCCAAAGAAATAAAAACTTATGTTTGCAAATGCCTGTATATGAACATTCACCGCAATTTTTCCCATTGAAACCCCAAACTGGAAACAGTCCAGGGCTTCCCTGGTGGCTCAGTTGGCAAAGAATCCACCTGCAATGCGGGAGACCTGGGTTCGATCCCTGGATTGGGAAGATCCCCTGGAGGAGGGCATGGCAACTTACTCCAGTATTCTTGCCTGGAGAATTCCCATGAACAGAGGAGCCTGGCAGGTTGCAGTCCATTCGGTCACAGAGTCAGACATGACTGAGCAACTAAGCACAGCACAGCACGGGCAACAGTCCAAATGTCCTTCAACAGGTGACTGGTTAAACTGTGGCACACACACACCCATACCACAGAAACTCAGCAATAAAAAGGAATGAAGTACTGATACACACAACAACCCTGATGAATCTTGAGAGGATTACGCTGACTGTGGTGGTAGACTAAGTCAGAATCTTGATAGTGGTAGATGAATAAACCTACACATGCAATAAGATTGCACAGAAACAAGCAAAATCAAACAAATGTGAGCAAGACTGGTGGACTGTATCAATGTCATTATCTTGGTTGATATTATACTATAGTTTTGCAAAATGTTACTACTGGAGGAAAATGGGTAAAGTGTACAAGGAAATCTTTGTATTATTTAACTACATGTGACTCTAAATAATTATCTCAAATAAAATGTCAATTAAAAACAAAAGATAGGAACTTCCCTGGTGGTTCAATGGCTGAGAATTCATCTTCCAATGCAGCGGACACAAGTTCAGTCCCTAGTCAGGAAACTAAGATCCCATATGCTGCAGGGCAACTAAGCCCGCAAGTCCCAACTACTGAACCCACGCAACCTAAAGCCAACATGCCCACAAAGAAAGATACCAGGTGCCACAACTAAGACCTGATGCAGGCAGTAAATAAATAAATATTTTTTTAAAAATGCAAATGACAGAGAAGAAAATAGCTATAATAAATATAGTAGGCAAAAACACATTAAAACTACACTGAAGGATTTTCTAAAAGATAAACTCAAAAGGAAGGGAAGAGGAGGAGACAACAGTTAACATTCTGGAATATAGAAAGCAAAGTACTGAAACACACTAAATCAACATAAGAATGATGACTACTAATCCTGCAATAGAGAAAACTTTCAACTATACCTATCACCATCACAGAAGTTTATCTCCAAGAGCTCAGGAACTGGTGGAGCCAGATAAACTCAAGCTGGGAGTGGGTAGGTGGTAGCCTGGTGATTTAGTCTAAATAAGGCTGGTTGAAAATTGTTTCAGAAACAATTATATCCTTAGTCCATCTTCTCACTCAGATACCCTCCCCAACTAAGAAGCCTAGAGATTTATTCTCTGGAAAGAGTCAAAGAGAGAATCTGGGGACTAGAGTACTTCAGGCATAGGGGAGGGCACAAGGAACATCTAATATAACGGGGTTAAATGTGGACTTAAGCATACTGATTGCTGAAGGCCGAGGCCCCAATCCTCTTTTTTCACTTGGACAAAGAAAGCTGGCAGTAGTCCTTACCTTGCAGGAGGATTAGAAGAGGTTTTTCTAAGGAATCTGGTAAACTCATGAGGAAAGACCTAGAGATATTGAAATTTAGGGTTTGCCAACTTAATAACCGTCTCACTGTGAAGTTCACTATAATATGCTCTGCTGATGCACTCAGCTTCCAATCAGTGAATGTTCCATCCCAAAGATGTTTAAAACATGAGCAGACATCCAAGGACTATCAAATATCTGAGGAAAACCTTTTAAAAAAAGATAAGAGATAAAAAACCAGCACTTCATAAATGAGTCAACTGAGGCTTATATCAGCTAAAAATGAGACTAGTATTCACCACACTGCACAGCCCATCCACATGTTTAACAAATATTTAATGGGGCAAGTACTATGAAAGGTGCTTGGGAAACAAGGGTGAATAGAGCTTACAGTCTAAGATGGAGTCAGACGATAAACATTATAATAAAGTACACATTTTGTACACTGGAAGGAGATACATACTTTGAGAAAAAATAACGGGACTGGGTAAAGGAGTAAGCAGGAGGCAGTGCAGAGGCAGGTGCAAATTTAAAACCGAGTGACGTGAGTAGAAACTTGGAGATGAGGGACTTGATAATGCTGCGGTCTCTGAATTCTAGAAGCTGAAACTTTCAGTGTGAGAGCCCGAAACACACCTGAGATGTTCAAAGGAAAAGCTGGAGGGGAACTGAGAGGGGGAAAACGGGAGATAAGGTCATAAAGGCAAGGCAGGGAGAAGTACAGACCATGCACGGCGTTATGGACCACCAGATTTAACAGGATGAAACAAAGGGTCAGTGGAGGGTTCTGGGGAAGAAATCATAGTGACTGACAAGCTTTAATAGAATAACTATGGCTGATGTGCTAAGATCGCATGGAAGCAAGGGACATCAGTTAAAAGGCAAGACAGAATAGAGTATCCCAGAATTTTAGAACTGATAGAAGTATTGGAAATATCTTTTACCAAGTTTTTCATTTTAGAGATAAGGAAACCAAGGCCTAGGAAGTTAAACGAGTTTTCCAAAGTCATGTATAGTAAGTCCTCTACATACAAACCTTCAAGTTATGAACTTTCAAACAAACGAATGTGCCTTGTATGCCAGCTGTTGTACTGTATTCCTGTACTTTTCAAGGTACTGTACTGCAAGATTTAAAATAGTTTAGTTTTTGTGTTTTCTATGTATTATTTGTATGACAAGTATTATAAACCTAGTGCAGTTCTGTGCCAGATAACTGAATGTGTTAGTTGGGTACCTAAGGTAACTGTTGGACTGATGAACAAACTGGACTTAGGAATGTGCTCTGGGAAAGGAACTTGTTTGAACGTAGGAGACTTACTGTATTAGACTCTGGAATGATACACTTTGCATTTGTGTAGCCTTTTCAGTGCTTTTAGGTCTATCATCTGATCTTGTGCTCAGCAATCCTTTGGGCAGTTCATTGGGTAGGTGATAGCTGACATCTGTTTACAAGACAGTTGGCCAAAATCAGGAACTATGTCTAGAATATCCACTCTCTCAGTACTAAATATAAAACTATTAACTGTCTATACAGGGAGTGAGTCTGCAATCACGCTAGTAACATCACAAAGTGGTAACTAATTCAGACCTTCAAGGAATAGAAATGACTTACTTTTACATGGTCTAATCCTGTGGCTCTACAGCCAAGACTACCAAATGTTGCCCCTGCATATTAGGTGGTGTGATGTTCATTACAAATTAGGAAAGAGAGTCAACAATTCTGCGGCAAATGGGAAACGGCGATTTTGTTCCCCATGATACTATGCGCTCAGATCTCTTCCTCTCCCCTTTCTTCTCCACCCAGTCTCATCCTGCAAGATCTTTTGCAGATTAGAAATTAGCTGATAAACAACTAATTCCCACAGGATAGTTCTTGATAACATAGCAAGGTATTATCTCTCTCCAGGGGTATCTACTTTAATAGGAAACTCAAAACCTTTAAATCCCAAAGGAACTACAGTCAAGTTGGCAGGGAATGTTATAAGACCCTCCCAACATTTCATCAAATCACAGTAAATAAATTCAAATTCAACAACTGTTTATTGATGATCTACCACACTATCATAAAAATAAGGCATGATTCTTGCTCAGTGGAAGAAGACAACACAGAAAATATTAGCTTTTTAAAAACTGAATGTCTGCTATATAATAGGCACTAAGCTAGATGCTTTTAATATGCAATTTGAAACAAGTATTATATTGTATTTAATGTTCAATATATCATGGCCAGGATTACTATATCACTACCTTTATAACTACATTTAGTCTTTACTTCTGCTCTATGAAGTAATTATTAGTTTTACTTTAAGATAGGAAACTGAGGCTTAGAGATTGTGTGTATGTATTAGTTGCTTAGTCGTGTCCAACTCTTTGCAACCCTATGGTAGCCTGCCAGGCTGCTCTGTCCATGGAATTCTCCAGGCAAGAAGACTGGAGTGGATTGCCATTTCCTTCTCCAAAGGATCTTCCTGACTCAGGGATTGAGCCTTGATCTGCGTTGCAGGCAGATTCTGAGCCACCACGGAAGCAAAGGCTTGGAGAAGCTGCATAATACGCTACTAACTAGCTAGGATTCAAACACAAGTCTGTATGATTTTTCAACGGATGTTATTAATACCTATACAATATTCAAACTCTCCATAATATTAACAGAAAGCTGTTTAATTTCACCTTGAAGCCTGAAGACTTGGCTAATAAGAATATGCCGAAAAGAAGTGACATTCAAGCTGGATCCTGAATGACAATTAATTTACCAAGTGGGAATCAAGTGGGTGAGAGTAGAGTTTGGTTTAGGTAAGAAATGAAAAATGTCTGAACAAAAAAGTGGAAATTAGTACAGAAAAGAGGGGACATAACAAGAGATACACAGGAGAGGGGCTCTCAAAGGGTCTTTGTGATACATCAGATGTGAGCAGACAGGAAAAGGTAAGGGTGACTCAGGAGTTTTTAGTTTGGGCAAAAGGAAGGAAATAATCCCACTACTGAAACTGAGTAAGCATGATGTGGGCTTTAGGGACAATTTTGTTTTGGACATTGTGAGTTTGAATTATATTTGGGACAACCAAGTAAGGAAATGTTAGGTAGCTGGAAACCATGGCCTAACTTTAGAAAGAGGTCAGGGCAGAGGACAAGGATTTAGAGGTCCTTGCTGTGTATTCTTGCCTGGAGAATCTCAGGGACAGAGGAGCCTGGTGGGCTGCCGTCTATGGGGTCGCACAGAGTCAGACACGACTGAAGCGACTTAGCAGCAGCAGCAGCAGCTGTGACTACAGTAGTTTAAAAAATGAGAGCATAAGATTGACACATATGCTATCTGCTTATAAGGCCAGTCTTAACACCAAAGCCATACTGAACTTTGAAAATAAGCAGGGTCTTAACACATGCCCACAAATAAACATATGCGCAACACCTCTATCTTTAGATAAAAAAACTGAAGTTGTTGGCACAGAGGCTAAGAGGCTTTATCCAAGGACAATGACTTCAGTCGTTTTACCCTCAAATATGTATAGGGCAAACCAGACGTTTAAGAAATATCTAATGAAAAGAAAGCATTAATGAAGGGAGCACAGAGAATAAACCAAAATGTCCTAAGTTATATAATTTAAGTGGTAGAATGGGCACTAGAATTCAGGTGCTCTCAGTCTTTTGTACTTTACATTACACAGGTTTTTCCAAATACACACACACACTCACCTACCTCAAGGACTATTTGTTATGAAAAATAAAGTTCCCTGGTGGCCCAGTGGTTAGGATTTCAGGCTTTTACTGCTGTTGCCAGGTTTGATCCCTGGTAGGGGAACTGAGTTCCCATAAGCTTGGAGCAGTCAAAATTTTTTAAAATTAAAAAAATAAAAATACTCCTAAATCTCAAGAGTATAAATGTTCCCTTCAAAATTCCATTGTAGGGGCTTCCCTGGTGGTTCAGTGGTTAAGAATCCGCCTTGCAATGCAAGGGACACCAGTTCAATCCATGCTCTGGGAAGATCCTACATGCTGACACAGAGCATCAAGCCCGTGCACCACAACTACCGAGCTTAAGGTCTAGAGCCTGTGAGCCACAACTACTGAGCCCACTCGCTGCAATTACTAAAGTCCAAATGCCTTGAGCCTGTGCTCCACAACAAGAGAAGCCACTGCAGTGAGAAGTCCTTGAACTGCAACTAGACAATAGCCCCCACTCACCACAACCAGAGAAAGCCCACATGCAGCAACAAAGACCCACCACAGCCACAAAATTAAATAAATAAATAAAGCTAAAAAAGCCTCAATGTCCATTAACAGATGAATGGGTAAAGAAGATGTGTACATATATACAATGGAATACTACTCACCCATTAAAAAGGATAAAATCGCCATTCGAAGCAACATGGATAGACCTAGAGATTATCATAGTAAGTGAAGTAAGTCTGACAGATAAAGACAAATACCATGATATTACTTATACACAGAAAGGAAAAAAAAAAAAAAAAAGGCACAAATGAACTTATTTACAAAACAGAAACAGACTTAGAGAATTTACGGTTACCAGCAGGGAAGGGAGGCAGAGAGGGACAGATGGGAGCTTGGGATTGACATGTACACACTGCTATATTTAAAACAGATAGCCAACCAGGACCTACTATACAGCTTAGAGAACTTTGCCCAATATTCTATAATAACCTAAATGGGAAAAGAATGTGAAAAAGAAAAACAAATTTCATCAAAAGAATAAAATACTTGAGAATAAATTTAACAAAAATGTAAGACTTGTATTCTGAAAACCACAAAACATCATTGAAAGAAACTAAACATCTAAATAAATGGAAAAATATCCCATGTTCATGAACTGGAAAACTGTTAAGACTGCAATACTCTGTAAATTATGTGACAAATTCAATTCACTATAAAATCCTAGCTAGCTTTTTTTGTTTGTTTGTGGAAATCAACAAGCTGATTCTACAATTCCTATGGCAATGCAAGGGAGTCAGAATCCAAAAACTCTTAAAAAGAAGAACAAAGTTAGAAAATTCACAACTCCTGGTTTCAAAGCTTACTATACAGCTATAGTAACTGGGACTTCCCTGGTGGTCCAGTGGCTGGGAATCTGCCTTGCAATGCAGGGGATGCAGGTTCAATCCCTGGTCGGAGAACTAAACTCCCACATGCCATGGGGCAACTAAGCCTGCACACCACAAATACTAAGCCCACACACTTGAGTCCAAGCCCATGCACCAAAACAAAAGATCCACATGACACAACAAAGATCCCACGTGTGCCACAACTAAGACCAACAGGGCCGAATAAATAAATAAAATTTACAAAAAAAAACTGTGGTCATCAAGATGGTTCTACTAGTATAAGGATAGACACAGAAATTTGTGGAACAGAATAGAGAGCTCAGATAAAAACCCATACATTTATGGTCAGTTAGCTCTCTTCTCGGAGAAGGCAATGGCACCCCACTCCAGTATTCTTGCCTGGAAAATCCCATGGATGGAGGAGCCTGGTGGGCTGCCGTCTATGAGGTCTCAAAGAGTCGAACACGACTGAAGCAACTTACCAGGAGCAGCAGCAGTTCTCTTCTAGAGTGTCAAGACAATCCAATAGGGAAAAAAATAGCCTTTTCAACAAATGGGGGCCTCCCTGGTGGCTCAGAGGTTGAAGCGTCTGCCTGCAATGTGGGAGACCTGGGTTCGATCCCTGGGTCAGGAAGATCTCCTAGAGAAGGAAATGGCAACCCGCTCCAGTACTCTTGCTGGAGAATCCCATGGACGGAGGAGCCTGGTGGGCTACAGCCACGGGATCGCAGAGAGTCGGACACGACTGAGTGACTTTCACTTGCACCTTCACTTTCAACAAATGGTGATGGGAAAACTGGATATTCACATGTAAAAGAATAAACCTGGACCCTTACCTCACACCATGTACAAAAATT
The DNA here is from genome assembly GCF_003369695.1 of Bos indicus x Bos taurus. Lineage (NCBI taxonomy): Eukaryota > Metazoa > Chordata > Mammalia > Artiodactyla > Bovidae > Bos > Bos indicus x Bos taurus. The sequence continues at coordinate 39,383,815 of NC_040085.1, forward strand.
AACTCAAAATGGATCAAAGATCACTGTAAAAACTAAAATCATAAAGCAGAGAACAAAGCATAGACATAAATCTTCATGACAGTGATTTAAAATATGACACCTTGGGAGATCCCTGGTGATCCAGTGGTTAGTACATGGTGCTTTCACTGCTGTTGCCCCGGTTCAATCCTTGGTCAGGGAACTAAAACCCTGCAGGCCCCAAGGCACAGCAAAATAAATAAATAAAATATGACACCAAAAAGCACAAGCAACTAAAGGAAAAAAAGATGAACTCAACTCTCTCAAAATTTAAAATTTCTGTGCTTCAGAGAACGCTATCAAGAAACTGAGGAGACAGTCTACAGAAACGGCAGAAAATTTTGCCTATCATATATTTATTAAGATACTAGACTGGTATCCAGAATAATAAAGACAGACTTGCAACTCAACAATAAAAAGACAAACAACTCAATTAAAAATATGGGCAAAACAAAAATTTTAGAGAAAAAAAAATGAGCAAAGAATTTGAACAGACATGACTTCCAAAGAAGATATATAAGTGGCCAATATGCACATGAAGTGATAAGCTGCACATGAAGGGAAATGTCAATCAAAACCACAATGAGACACCACTCCACACTCACTAAGATAGCTATTATCAAAAAATGGACAATCACAAGTGTTGGTGAGGATGTGGAGACATGGGACTCTTCATACACTACTGGTAGAAATGGAAAATTGGAGCAGTTGCTTTAGGAAAAAGGTGGCAATCCCTCTAAAAGTTAAATATCACATGAATTCCAGGAATTCCACTCATAGGAATATTCCCAAGAGAAATGAATACATGTCTATACAAAAACTTATACACAAATGTTCACAGCAACATTATTCATAATAGCCCAAAGTATAAACAATTCAAATATCAATCAATGATGAATGGACACACAAATGTGATATATCCATATAATAGAACACTATTCAGCTATAAAAAGAAATGAAGTACTGATACACGGTACAACATGGATGAAACTCGAAAACATTATGCTAAGGGAAAGGAGCCAGACACAAAAAGGTCACGTGTTGTGGGATTCCATTTACACGAAATGTTCAGAACAGGCAACTCCACAGAGAAAGAAAGTAGACTAGTTGTCAACAGGGGGTGGGGGAAAGGGAAAATGGCTGTGTGTGTGTGTCAGAGAGAGAGAAAGAGAGAGAGAGACTGCTAATTGGGGTGATGAAAATATTCTGGAATTAAGAAATGGTGATGGCTGCACCATCATTTTTTGTGACTATAAAACCACTGAGTTAAACACTTAAAAAAAGGAAATGTGACCTTAATCTAAAAAAATATGTATGAGGGGTAAAAATCTCTATCTATAACCTGTTCAGTTCACAGCTTTCCCCCAAATTTTCCAGCTATCAGTCACTAACAAAATCATTTTCCCTGGCAGACTAATTCACCATCACTAATTTAAAAAACAAACAACCAGCCTTCTAAAGACAATCACAGATGAAGATAAAAACTTGGCCTGAGACAAGTTACAAAAACTTAAATATAGAAGATAACTTCATACTCCAGGGTGAGATTTCATCAAATGTAAGGAAATCTAGCCAAGTACAGCCAGACCAGGTCAGTTCTCAAATGGTAAAATAAAAGATGCGTAAGGGAACAAGGGTGAGCTTCATGAGGTACAGGTCATGTACAAACCAACTGTGAACTAATAAACTCAACCAGTTTCACAACATTAAAGAAATTCTTCTGTGAAGAAAAGAAATATGGTAGAATTAAACATGATTTTTCTCTTCTTCCTTTTACCTTCTTTATAATAAAGCACTTAATACTTTTATTTTTAAAACTTTTTTTTTTAAAGCATTAGTAGTGGACAAATAGAAAATAATCTCAAAGAAACCTAAAACCCAGTGGAGAGGCTGCTGTAATTCACAAGGTCAAGATTCTCCCACTTGCCAAGTAGACAGTTTGCCCTGAGGGCATCAGAGATAACAATGCTTGTACTTTGCCCCAGTCTTCTCACTGACAAAATAGGCTTTTGTCTAGAGTCACCAGATGCCTCAGCAAGTCCCTTTGCCAAGTGCCAGAGGCTCAGAGCCTAGATAACACAGCTGAGGTTTGGTCCTCTTTACAAGGATTAAGAAACAATCCCCAGCCCACAACTCTATTGAGCAAGTTCTGGCAGCTGCCAGGGCCAGTAGAGAATAATGAGGGGACAGGGGTCCAGAGACAGAGCTGCATTTTTTGGCCATACCAACGCTCTCCCTCTGAACTCAGATGGCTTGTGTTGCTGCCAACTTCAGGTCTTAAGGTTTCTCCTTGGTTTAGCCACCATGGCTGTCTATCCTCTTTATAAAAACATGCTGGCAATGATGGGATTTTAGTAAAACTTAAACATTTCCAAATAAATTGAGGATACCTTGCTCGGGGCACTTTCATAAAAGTTATGAGCCTTGATTCTACCTAGTTAAATCCCTTCTGGCTTTCCTCTTGGCAGACCAATATTAATAGAAGAGCTGTAAAACACTCAATATCCAACCATTTCCTGTACCTTGAAATGTTAATACGAAGAAGGGGGGAGGGGAGAGGAAAAATATCAACAAGAAAAAGAAGGGAAAAAATCCTTCTTCTCAGAGAAATACCCAGATGCCAGAGATCAGGTCCAAGCTCCTGCCCTGCTGTTTCCAGCTACACTACAGCCAAAGCCAAGAACAATCCTTCCACTTACAGAGCCTTCCACACATTAACCTCCTCAGCCAACTCTGGAGCCAGGATGAGAGATTCTGTTGGCACATGCCAGTTCTCGTTTATGAGCCGGTTACCACCTCAAAGGCTGTTTGGCCTAAGGCCTGCCCTCTCTTTACAGGATCTTTCAAACTTCAAAACGGGATCTTTTTTTGAACTCCTCTAAAGACGCTAAGGTGGTTTACTTAACTTACTGCTTCCAGCTTAGGTCCTAGTCAAGGACTTCTCTGGGGACAGTCAGTATTCACTGGGAGCAGTCAACATCATCCAATACCAAAGGACACTACTCACCCATACCAAGTAGAGAAAAACCAAAAGATTTTATATTAAAGATAAAAGCAAACACTTTCAGAAGTAACTTCAGTGAGGTACCAAGAGTTCAAATGAGGTCCTGAGAGTTGAAAGAGGGTCACCAAATTGGGTGACCTTCTCTTTTGCTGTCACAGTACAGAAGAGAGGGTGGGAGGAAGATACATGCTTTGCTAATCGTTCAACTCTGTCCTGAACCCAGAGTTCAACACCGAAATCTTCGAAATTCAACCTCTTACTAACTAGGAGTTGAAAGGAGAGGTTTGGAAGCCAAGTTTTGAGGCTATTTTTTGCCTTTCCATCCTACCATAGACCCCTCTTCCTGCTAATTCTACACCATCTTGTAGGGATTGAAAGAGGATGAAAAAGTAGACATACTTAAGACACAGTTATTGATTACTGCCTGGTTCTCTATTGCTTTTGGTGAAAAAAGAATTACAGACTCTTTTTTGTGTGGGAACATAACATTTCCAATAGAAAACTGCATTTATTATGCAACTTGCTGCATTTTCATGAACATAAAATTACATAAACACAGTCATGTAAGTAACACACATATCAAGAAAAAGTATTTTAGCAAACAGTTCTCAAAGGGAATTCTGTCCTTTCAGGGACATTTGGCAACGTGTGGAAACATTTTTGGTTGTCCCAGCTTGGGGGGAATGCTACTGGCACCCAGGGGGTAAAAGCAAAGCCACTGCTAAACAGCCTACAATACACCTGACTGCCCCTAGCCCCAGCTACCAAGGATGCTGTTGTTGAAACTTCTGGATTACCTTCCAGAAGCCTTCCTTCTACTTCCTCTCTAGTAAGGGCTTTTATCAAAAATGCAAAACTCCTTTGCTCTAGCAGAAAAGCTGCGGTTAACATGATAACAGATTTAAAAAAAAAAAAAAAAAAATCACCCTGCCTGGGAAAACCAGGAGAAGCTTCAAGGAAGAAAAAAGAAAACAGAACAAACATTTGTTGCTGGTTAACAACTACTAGACTACCATATACTGTGCACTTACAGTGTGGTTTTAATCCATAAAAATTTAAGGAAAATGAGATGCAGAGAGGAAGTTTTCAAGATTCCACATCTATTAAGTGGCAGTGCTGGGGTTCAAACACAGGTCTAATTACAAAGTCTACGCTTTCATTTTAATTCCACGGTGGAAGATAAGTATGATTTGGAAGAGGCTGTGAAAAGCAGAAAAAGTATGGAAAGTGGTTAAAGTAAAAACCAAAGATCACTCTTTCATTGTTCACAAGCAGCATGGGAAAGGCACTTTTCCTTAAAGCATGCTGCTGCTGCTAACTCACTTCAGTTGTGTCCGACTCTGTGCGACCTCATAGACGGCTCCCCCGTCCCTGGGATTCTCCAGGCAAGAACACTGGTGTGGGTTGCCATTTCCTTCTCCAATGCATGAAAGTGAAAAGTGAAAGTGAAGTCGCTCAGTCGTGTCCAACTCTTAGCGACCCCATGGACTGCAGCCCTCCAGGCTCCTCCATCCATGGGATTGTCCAGGCAACAGTACTGGAAGGGTTGCCATTGCCTTCTCCCCTTAAAGCATGACTCAGTCCAAATCTAACTATAGAACTAAGCAAGTTCTATAATCACTTTCAGAGAATTTTTAAATGTTTTTGTAGACATGTGTCCCCTGTTGCAGTTCTATATTCTCTCCGTTACACAGGGAAGCACTGCCTAAGAGGCCATCTATGTAGCTATATTCTTGGTGCTCTTCAGAGATCTGTCCTGGGCCCCTTTCTTTTTGTCTCATTCAACAGACACATTCTCCTTGGGTAAGCTCACCCACCTTCATGGCATCAATTATCATTTATTTGTTCACATTAGTAACTCTCACATCTTTAGATTTCCAGTTTTCTCACATAACCTCTGGACCTTAAGGGACATTTCCACTTGGTTGTCCATTCATTTTACTCCCTTTGCCAAACTAACTATTGATCCTATTCATTCTTCAGATATCTTCATGGATATTTTCTTTGACCTTAGCCTTCATAAGCTTATGTACTTATTTGATTACATTCTATCCCTCCTACTAGACTTATTACTCAGCAGCTACAAGTCAAATTTTGGAAATGTTTCTGAAACACGTAGAAGAACATAAGCAGGATAAATGTAACGATAAGGAACCATTCCTAAGATAAGATTAACACAAGAATATATAAGAAAAAATAATTTTTATTAACAGAACTACACTAAAATCTAAGTTTATGGGAGTTCCCTGGTGAAAGTGAAAGTCGCTCAGTCGTGTCTCTTTGTGACCCCATGGACTATACAGCCCATAGAATTCTCCAGGCTAGAATACTGCAGTGGGTAGCCTAGGTTTGATTCCTGGGTCGGGAAGATCACCTGGAGAAGGAAATGGCAACCCACTCCAGTATTCTTGCCTGGAAAATCCTCGTGGACAGAGGAGCCTGGCAGGCTACAGTCCATGGGGTTGCAAGAGTCGGACACGACTTAATGACTAAACCACCACCACAGCCTATCCCTTTTCCAGGGGGTGGATCTTCCCGATCCATTCCCTGGAATTGAACCCGGGTCTCCTGCATTGCAGGCAGATTCTTTACCAACTGAGCTATCAGGGAAGCTCAAGACTACTTTAACAGTAGTCTATCGTTTAAGATTCATAGTCTACTGTAGTCAAATCTGTTTAGACTATAGGAGACAGGGATCAAGACCATCCCCATGGAAAAGAAATGCAAAAAAAGCAAAATGGCTGTCTGGGGAGGCCTTACAAATAGCTGTGAAAAGAAGAGAAGCGAAAAGCAAAGGAGAAAAGGAAAGATATAAACATCTGAATGCAGAGTTCCAAAGAATAGCAAGAAGAGATAAGAAAGCCTTCTTCAGCGATCAATGCAAAGAAATAGAGGAAAACAACAGAATGGGAAAGACTAGAGATCTCGTCAAGAAAATCAGAGATACCAAGGGAACATTTCATGCAAAGATGGGCTCGATAAAGGACAGAAATGGTATGGACCTAACAGAAGCAGAAGATATCAAGAAGAGATGGCAAGAATACACAGAAGAACTGTACAAAAAAGATATTCACAACCCAGATAATCACGATGGTGTGATCACTGACCTAGAGCCAGACATCCTGGAATGTGAAGTCAAGTGGGCCTTAGAAAGCATCACTACGAACAAAGCTAGTGGAGGTGATGGAATTCCAGTGGAGCTCTTTCAAATCCTGAAAGATGATGCTGTCAAAGTGCTGCACTCAATATGCCAGCAAAACTGGAAAAGGTCAGTTTTCATTCCAATCCCAAAGAAAGGAAATGCCAAAGAATGCTCAAACTACCGCACAATTGCACTCATCTCACACGCTAGTAAAGTAATGCTCAAAATTCTCCAAGCTGGGCTTCAGCAGTATGTGAACCGTGAACTTCCTGATGTTCAAGCTGGTTTTAGAAAAGGCAGAGGAACCAGAGGTCAAATTGCCAACATCTGCTGGATCATGGAAAAAGCAAGAGAGTTCCAGAGATACATCTATTTCTGCTTTATTGACTATGCCAAAGCCTTTGACTGTGTGGATCACAATAAACTGTGGAAAATTCTGAAAGAAATGGGAATACCAGACCACCTGATCTGCCTCTTGAGAAATCTGTATGCAGGTCAGGAAGCAACAGTTAGAACTGGTCATGGAACAACAGACTGGTTCCAAATAGGAAAAGGAGTACGTCAAGGCTATATATTGTCACCCTGCTTATTTAACTTATATGCAGAGTATATCATGAGAAACGCTGGGCTGGAAGAAACACAAGCTGGAATCAAGACTGCCGGGAGAAATATCAATAACCTCAGATATGCAGATGACACCACCCTTATGGCAGAAAGTGAAGAGGAACTAAAAAGCCTCTTGATGAAGGTGAAAGTGAAGAGTGAAAAAGTTGGCTTAAAGCTCAATATTCAGAAAATGAAGATCATGGCATCCGGTCCCATCACTTCATGGGAAATAGATGTGGAAACAGTGTCAGACTTTATTTTTCTGGGCTCCAAAATCACTGCAGATGGTGACTGCAGCCATGAAATTAAAAGACCCTTACTCCTTGGAAGGAAAGTTATGACCAACCTAGATAGCATATTCAAAAGCAGAGACATTACTTTGCCAACAAAGGTTCGTCTAGTCAAGGCTATGGTTTTTCCTGTGGTCATGTATGGATGTGAGAGTTGGACTGTGAAGAAGGCTGAGCGCCGAAGAATTGATGCTTTTGAACTGTGGTGTTGGAGAAGACTCTTGAAAAGTCCCTTGGACTGCAAGGAGATGCAACCAGTCCATTCTGAAGGAGATCAGCCCTGGGATTTCTTTGGAAGGAATGATGCTAAAGCTGAAACTCCAGTACTTTGGCCACCTCATGCGAAAAGTTGACTCATTGGAAAAGACTCTGATGCTGGGAAGGATTGGGGGCAAGAGGAGAAGGGGACGACAGAGGATGAGATGGCTGGATGGCATCACCAACTCGATGGACGTGAGTCTGAGTGAACTCCGGGAGATGGTGATGGACAGGGAGGCCTGGCGTGCTGCAGTTCATGGGGTTGCAAAGAGTCGAACACGACTGAGCAACTGATCTCTGACCTGACTTTCACTGTCATAATCCAGGTTCAATCCCTGGTCAGGGAACTCCTGCAAGCCCCTTGGCTTGGCCAAAAAGAATAAATAAATAAATTAAATAAATAAATAAGATTAAGTTTCCTTTAAAAGTTTGTTTTTTGTATTACTTACAGCAAAGATATCATCTCTTACTATCAACTCCTAAACTACCCTATCTCCAATTCCTAGTTAAAACAATCCTTAAAGGGTGGTAAACTAGCCATTTGCTATTTTTCTTGCCATTGGCAAGTAAACAGGTGATAAGGAAAGTAGTTATTTGTTAAAAATAAAACTAAACCATCAAAGTTTATATTTACACACTTATTCCCCACACCCACCATTTCAAAACCCAACTCCACTACCTCCTCACAATCTTCCAAGCTACCTATCCAGCTGCTCCCAGTTCATTTCAATAAGCTTTCCTTAGTATCAGGCTTTATTTGGACAAGGGAATGGGAAGGATTAAAGTGTGATTTACCTAGCCCTTTGCTCCTGCTTTTGTTTAGATATGAAATAGAAGATGAAATGTAACTACAAAATAAAAACAAGTGAAAAATCTGAAAAATTTTAGTCAAACATGAAAATGTCACTGGAGTATTATTTTCCAACTACTTTCCCAGACTTTTCTCTACATTAAATGCCACTTCAGGTCACTAACCCAGCAGAAGCTAGGGACAGCCCTAACTACTTGGTTTCTAAACAACAATCAAATCTTCTCCTTTTTGTGTGATATTAGCTCTGCCCTCAGAGATCTGGGTTTGATTCCTGGGTCAGTAAGATTCTCTGGAGAAAGAAATGGCTACCCATTCCAGTATTCTTGCCTGGAGAATCCCAAGGACAGAGGAGCCTGGCAGGCTACAATCCATGGGATCGCAAGAGTTGTACACGACTTAGCAACTAAACCACCACCACCAGCTGCTTAGTT